>NC_045609.1:5803734-6131234 GCF_009762305.2 Zalophus californianus | reverse complement strand
AATACTCGCGTGCATGCGTGCTAAAAATATTGAAAATATATGGATAACTGAGCATATGTTTTATTATTTCATGTCATGTTGGTTATAGCGTGTGTCACGTCCCCAAAAGCATGGCTAGTGCATTACTAGTGATGGGGTGCTGTGATTGAAATTGGGTATAAGTGGGATAAGGCTTACAGTTTTTTGAATAGCGGTCTTCCCCATCTTACATGAAATTGAACCTGCATTTGGTGTGTACTGAGCTTTTCTAAATCGTATTTCAAATTTTCTTTCCTAATTGCTTGTTGTTAATATATAAAAGTGCAACTGAGTTTTTGTACTTTGTACACAGAAACCTATTAGTTTCTTTGTAGAGTCTTTAAGGTTTTCTACACACACACACACATATACAATCAAGTCATCTGCAAATAATGAGAATTTTAATTCTTCACTTCCTTATAACTCATATATATATTTTTTTACTTTGACACTGGCCAGGACTTCTACTACAATGGTGAATGAAATAAGGATAGGGGACAGCCTTGTCTCATTCCCCAAATCAGGTGAAACATTCAAAATTCATCATTAAGCATAATATCTCCTGTAGTTTTGTATAGATACTCTTCTGTTCCCACTTTGCCAAGAGGCTTTTATAAAAACCAGAAATGGAGATAGATTTTGTCATATTCCCAATTTGCCGAGAGGGTTTTGAAAAATCATGAATGGAGGTATAATTTCATCAAATGCTGCTTCTGTATCTACTGAGATAATCATGATTTTTCTCCTTCGTTTTGTAAATGTGGTGGTTTAAATTTATTGATTTTTAGTTGACAAACCCATCTTTCATTCCTGGAATGAACCCAACCCGGTCATAATGTATGATCTTTTTATGAGTCATTAGGTTTCTTTTGCTCATATTTTATTTAGGATTTTTGTAATTATGTTCATGACACAAAGTTGCTGATATTTTTCTTTGCTTTTAAATTTTCTGACAGGTTTGAAGATTGACATTATTTTAGTCTCTTAAAATGTGCATGTATTGGCCTTTGGCTCTATAAGGTATCATCATGTCCATCCATCTATCTATCCATTTATTCATTCCAGAAATATTTATTGGAGGGCAATATTGTATAGTGCTTAAACGTATAGATTCTAGACTGCCTATGTTTGAATCTTTATAAAACAACTTATTGTGACTACATTAGTCATCTATTGTTATCTGACAAATTACCACAAACTTAGCATCTTGAAGCAACACATTTGTTATCTCATGGTTTCGGGGGGTCAGGAATCTGGGGATGGCTTATCTGGGTCCTCTGCTTGATGATCTTTCACAAGGACGCAATGAAAGTGTTGGCCGGGGTGGGACTCTTCCCTGAGGGTCAGCTGGGGAGGGATCTGCTTCCAAGGAGGTTCATGTGATTATTGGCAGGATTCAGTTTCAGGTTGTTGGAAGGAGGACCCCACTCATCTCCTCCATGGCTGTAGGCTGGAGTCACTGAAGTTATGAGATTAGGTAACATAATCACCCCACTACCTGTTGCCATATGCTATTGGTTAGAAACACTGCACAGGTAAGTCCTCCTCACACTCAAAATCAGGGGATTAAACAAGGCATATATACCAGGAGGGCTTGATAATTGAGGGTCCTCTTAGAGTTGGTCCACCACAGTATACTGGACAGATTTCTTAACTTCTGTATGCATTAGGATCTTCATATATTAAATGAAAATGATCATATGGTCATTAGGAATGTTAGACCATTTAATACGAGTATTGGTGGTGGGGGGCATGTCACTATTTTCTATAAAGTGATCTGAGTAGTTCCCACTGATGACATTTGAGCAGGAGCCTGGAGGAAGGGAGGAAGCAAGCCTCTTATGTATCTTGGGGATAACGAGAGTGAATGAAGTCCTGAAGATGAGAGTGCATTTACTTTAAGAACTACGCGGAGGCTGCTTTGAAACTATACATTGTAACCTATAAATATTCATGCTCGTTAGTCACAGATGAGAGTTTATTCCCAGATAGCGGGGCCTGTCTATGCAAACCACTACTCTGTAGGATTGTCACAGAAAATGTGCAAAACTCTGGGTTCCCGTTCAACAGGGACAGCAAGAAGGCTAAAACGCAATCCTGGAAGCCGTAAGCAGAATGGGGCTGGGTGTCTGTCACTGAGCTGACTGAGTTAAATCTGCCTGCAACACCTAACAAATACTATGTTTGCTGCTACAACAATATTAATAAAAGCAGTTGAAATTCCCTTATCTCTTTACTGTTATTCACATTGCAATTAATGAAACATTTTGGAATGATCCCGAAGCTTCATTTGTGTTTTCTTCTGGCCTCCTTTGTAAAATATTTTCTACCTAGTTCTAATCAGAATATGGATGCAGTTGTCTTCTTGCCTTTATTCACATAGTGTTTCAGTTAAGAAATCCATTCTATGTTACCAATAATCAGCAGGGCTTCGATTTTTAGTGATTATCTAGTCTTCTACCGTATCACTATACCAAAAGTATTTGTTCTTATTCTCCTGGGCACTTCAGCTCTTTATTTCGTTTGCTTGTTTGTTTTGCTATTGAAAAAAATCAGACCCTGGCAACCCTTCTGAGCTGATTCCTTCTTCTTCATTTAAATTATGTTTAGAGTAAATTATCAAGAGTCAATTACTTAGTCCAAGATTCTGAACATTTTTTATGAAGACTGTTTATTTCAAGCCACATTACATTGACTGGGGTACAGTTTGGTAGCAACACAAAACATTACCTTGTCCATAAATTTTATGATTTCCAAATTTGTCCTTTATTCCCATAGACTTAATTTGATAAGTTATTAGCATTTTTAAAAGGCTAACATTTTCCCCCTTCAGACTATATGTGGAAATCTTACACACGGTATTCTTTATGCTGATTGTATGAGTAACCAGGCATTTTGCTATATATAGTGATACTTTTATTCCACATGGCAATCTGAAGCCTGAATATTTGGATAGGTACCCAATTCTGTTACTTGATGGCAGTGTGGCCTTCCTTCTACACTGAGTATATACCTCAGTTTTCTCATCTGTAAAATGGGGATAGTAAGAGTACCCAGCTTATAGGCTTTGTCTCAGTGCATCTATGCAAAGTGGTAGGGACTTCATAAATGTCTGCTCTGCTTATGACACTGTGTGGTTCCTAGGTTATCAGTCAGATCAGATTTTGTTGCACAAAACTTAGAAAGACAGTAGTTTGCCTGAGACTTCACGGCAGCCTGGGGTCGCCTGGCATCTGCTAGCCCTGCAGAGAAGACAGTGTAGTAGAATCCAAGTCACAAACCAGGTACCCGCGGGTCAAACCTGTCTCATGGCTATTTGTGTCTTCATCCCACATGGTATCATCTTGTTTTACTCGCTAACATTTATGATTTTTGACGTTTCACGTAAAATCCCGAGTCGTGGCCTCTCTTTAAAAGAAGGGAACAATAAAGCAAAATCAGGATGCCTTGCTTTACACCACCCATCGGCTAGAGGATAGTAGCAACTAGTTTCATGAGAAGAGGTGCTGAACAGAATCACGAGGTGCCCGGGTGCCAGGTGTCCCCTCCGCTGTGGCTATAGCTCACCTGCTTCGCTTGCTCCCATTGCCTTTCTGGCTTCTGGGGCATTTAGAATTTGTTTCCACCAGCACAGTGATTGAGATCTTGGTCTCCGAATATTGGAAGAACAGAGTTAGAATCCTTACTCAGGACTCCTCGGGAACTAAGATCCAAATGACCTGAGCAGTAACTGACATCCCTGGGCCAGGGGGCACCCAACTCCAGAGCCAATTTCTCCCTGGGCTCCAGCACGTCTCGCCATGAGAGGTGTTCTGTTTGGTTTAGCCGTGGCCTTCAGACCACAGACGTGCTTCCCTCCACACTGAGAGAATTGCAAGGAGTAGTAGAACCTCTAAAATGCTACTGCAAAAAGGCTGGGCGCTTTTTCTCAAAAGACTGAAAATGGTTACTTTGAAACAGTGGGGGATCCATACCAATCACACTAAGCTTCTATTTTTATGCCCTGGAGAGATTTTGAAGCCATCACTCCATGTTCTCTAGTCTGAAAATGCATGATTCATGCACAGTACGGATTGGAAATGGCAGAGAGATTGATCTTATGGAGGATATGTTCAGTTTTACCATGGCGCTGGCTGACTGTGGAGTAGTGCGAGAGATCAGTGGACCACAGCTAATTGGCTCTTTCTGGCTTTTGAGAGCAACTCTTCAGGTCTCCACTGAGCTCTGCGCTTTTCCCTGTTCACATGTTGTAATTAATAGAGGAGGGAGCTATTGTACGTCCGCATGAGACCTCCAGCCTTAATCCGCGTATCCCAGGGTCTAATGAAAACAGTGTGTCATGGTTCCTCATTCTATTTGAGGTTCCCAGCTGAGCAGTGGAGGCAGAAACGGCACCGTGGTGAAGAGCCCGGGATCTGGAGTCCAACAACTGGAGTTTGAGTCCCGATGCTGCCTACCTGTAATATGTATGAGCCTGGGTAATTTATTTAAAGTCTCCTTGACTCAAGTTTCTCATCTGCAAAGTGGGATAGCACTCGTACCTCCTTAAAGGGGGTGGTATGTGGGAAATCATTCCTCGTAAACATTTAGGACATGAATTAGCACTTAGTAAGGAGTGCTAACTATGGTTTCCCTTCTGTATTCATTCGATATGATGAGCACTCTCTATACATTGGTAAATTCAAGTCCCACAGTTCTTGCCCTTATGGGCCAGAGATGGGCAGGGTTTGTATTGGCCAAAATGTGTTTTTGTCTTGCAACATAGTCATTGAGAATGTGACCATTGAGAATGTCTCATGAATCTCCACGCCACCTGTTACCCACTCTGTGACAGAAGCGCTTGTTGAACTTCCTTATCTAGTAAATGGGGATAATTAAAAACAAAATAAAGATACCCCTTCTAGTGTCTGACCCAAAGTAATACTAATAACAGTATTTATGTAGAAGGAGAAGAGAATAGCTAATATTTATACCATGCATTCCATTTGTTATTTAATTATATTTATTACACGTCGGCATTACATTACAGGTTAGCGTTAATTGACGTGTTAACTTTTGCATGTATTGGTATATTTAAACCTCACGGTGACTTAAGAGATCGTTTTTGTTATTGGTCCCATTTGCCGACGAGGAAGCCGAGGCACAGGAGGAGTTAGCACGCTCAGGAGGTGTCAGTCATTGTGGCTGGTATTGTTAATGACCCGAGCATCTTTCCAATTCATTACATTTAGATGTATAGCATTGTTTTAAATCTCTTCTTAGTGGATTCCATTGTGTCTGTATACTATATCCAGCTTTCTGGTGATGGACACTGAAGTTGTTATCATGACAGGCACGTGAAGAGCAAGTTTTGAAACCTATCACATTTTAAATGGGAGGCTGTCTGCCTGTTTGTGTTGGCTCTGAAATAAATTTCGTATCCTTTTGTAAACTTGACAGATTTAGCTGCAGAATTGAGAGAGTGAGGCCGTCAAGCTAACCCAGGAGACTAGGAGTGAGATTTTTGGACAGTATGCATCAGTGGGTTGAGGTTATGTTACTAAGACACTAGACAAAGTGAATATTTTCAACCTGTTGAATTTCTAATCCACTTGTGCATAGATGATACCTGTGAAGCAAAGCACAGTGCCAGGAAGCTGGGCTAAAATAAACAGACCGTGAGGGGTCTTGTACACAGACCAAGACTGATATCCTCAGCTGACGTGCTATTGAAATCACAGAGAAACTGTTATTTCCACTGCCTGGGAGATTCTGTCTATATTGGAGTCCTGTAATCAGACACTGCCTCCCGGGGAAGCCTTCTCTGTCCCAGCAATTTATAAATGCACCCCCTTTCTCCATCCCCAAACATTTCATAAGCCTTCCCTGCTTTATTTTCTTCCATCACACTTAATCCTGTCCACGGACCACACACTTTACTTACTTATTGTCTATCCCCCACCGGTGGTATGCTGGAGCCAGCTCATACTAGTTTGCAAAAGCGGATTGCTAAATATTCAGGAATTTTGCAAGCTGGTTGTCAAATTGGCCACCGTGGGTGTATTTACACCATGGAAATTGACAAATGCTACAAATCGGGGACTTGTTTTTTTTCTGAGTTGGCTTACCAGTACACAGCTGCCCACCAGCAAATGCAAGCTCCGAGAGAGAAGAGAGTTTGATTCACCGCTGTGTCCTCATTAACCAGGAAGGTGCCTTAAACAAAGTATTTAAAAAGTGTTTGCTGGCTGAAGTATAGAACACATGTGTGAGTGAGTCGGTAATGAAACAAACAAACAAACAGACAAATGAAAGCCACTGGGTGCCTCTCACGGGGATGTGAAGACTGGATGTCATCCTTGCTTTTCTAGGTTCACTGACTGAGTGATTCACAAGCTGGGCATGGGGCTCTTGGTTGCTAAATGAATTTTACTAGATCGCGGTGTAGAACTGAGTCATAAGATGTGAAGGGGACCAAATCTCAGTTATGAGTTTCTCTCTTCTTGACTACAGTCTTTGGCCTTGAGCCAATGAAAATTTTTCGACTTAGACTTAGGAAATCAAGCTTCTTATTGCTTAGCTACTAAAATGGAAAAGAACTAAAAATATGTAAACAGAAACCTGAAAAAAAAAAAAAAAGACATTGTGCCATAGGGAAGTTCAAACAAATTGGCTTTAGAGCTTGCTTTTATTTCCCTGGCTCAGATTTACATTTATAAATCACCCTAAACAAGAATGATACCTAATTTTTTTTAGCTTGAATTGCATGTAATTGCATTACATGTAAGTTCTATTATATAATATTGCTGATTTTCAAGGACTATATTATCTTCAGTCACGAACTCTGGGATTGCCCTAATGTACCTCCCTTCCCAGAAGGGAACTTGACATTAAGAAGGTGAAGCATATGGTCAGGGTTGAAAACAGACTACTGAAAATATAATCAGAAATTTCATTTTTGTTGTTTTGTTTTCCTCAGAATTTTCTCATTGGTTTCTTTGATGCTTTTTTCTTTTTTCTTTTTTTTTTTTTTAAGATTTATTTATTTGAGAGAGTGAGAGAGCAGGGGTAGGGGCAGAGGGGGAGAGAATCCTCAAGCAGACTCCCTGCTGAGCAGTGAGCCCTGTGCTGGGCTTGATCCCAGGACCCTGAGATGACGACCTGAGCCGAAATCAAGAGTCGGACGCTTAACTGTCGGCAGCCCCGATTTATAAACAGTCCTCTTTGATGTTTTTTGATGTAGGATTGGATAATTAGATTTGAAACAGCATGGCTCTCTTGGCATGACCTTAATAAAGATGGGGCTGAGTCTGGGAACACTTGTGTTTGAGAAGAAAAATATTCCAATTTTACAGAAGTATGAAAGATGTGGGAAAGGATAAGTTGAATTTGTTTAACAATTTCTTAGAAGGGAGGCAACTCTTAACACTTAGATAAGGTGATACGAGGACAACGAAAAGGAAATACCTTTTTTTTTTTTTTCAAAATGGCACCTCTAGGAATTCTGCTGGCGAATGTGGAAGTATAGTTGATGACCTAGATCCAATTATTAAGCCCCATCTGTGATTAAGTGAAGGTGGAAGTTCTAAGAGCTTTTGTATGGAGAATGATAATGCCATTTTATACTAAATCTTGTGGGGCTGTTATCAGAGTAAACATAATTTCCATTTTATCCATATTCAATATTCATACTCTGTGATCTCTGCTGAGGAATTTAGATGCATCTCATCTAATCATGAACAGTACTGTGAGGTAGTATTTGTATCAGTTAAGATGTTTTTGGTAGCAAGTGTCAAAATATCAATTTAAAATTGTTGGGACAGCAAGGGAATGATTTATATTCCACAATTAGAAGTCCAGTGGATGCTAAGGATAATAAGCAAACTGCTGTGAACAATCACATGCAATTAGAAGAAATGGATAAATTCCTAGAAACATACAACCTACCAAGACTGAGTCATGAAGAAATAGAAAATTTGAATAGAATAATTATGAGTAAAGAGGTTGAGTGAGTAATCAAAACCCCCCCAACAAAGAAAACTCCAGGACCAGATGGCTTCACTGGTGAATTCTACCACACATTTAAAAAACAAATGAATACCAATCCTCTCAATATCTTCCAATAGAAGAAGAGGAAACACTTCCGAACTCATCTTGTGAGGCCAGCATTACATTACTGTGATGCCAGACAAAGAACAACAAGAAAAGAAAATTACAGGCCAGTATCCATGATGAACATAGATGTAAAAATCCTCAACAAATCTTAACAAACCAAATTTAACAGTACATTAACAAGATCATACAATATGATCAAGTAGAATTTATTCTTGGGCTATAAAGATGGTTCAATATATGTAAATTAATAAATGTGATATACTAAGTTAACAAAATAAAGGATGAAAATCATATGATCATCTCAACAGATACAGAAAAAGCATTTGACAGAATTCAACATCTTTTCATTATAAATACTCTCAACAAAGTGGGTATAAAGGAAATGTACCTCAACATAATATATGACAAGCTTACAGCTAACATGATTTTCAAAACTGTGAAAATCTGGAAGCTTTTCCTCTACAGTCAGTAACAGGACAAGTATACCCATTCTCACAACTGTTTTTGAACATAGTACTCGAAGTCCAAGCCAGAACAATTAGACAAGAAAAATAAATAAAAGTTATCCAAGTCTGAAAGAAAAAGTAAAATTATGTCTGTGCAGATGACATGATATTATATATAGAAAACCCTCAAGACTCTAGCAAAACAGTATTAGAACTAAGCAACAAATTCTGTAAAGTTGCAAGATACAAAAATTAACGTACAAAAATCAGTTGCATTTCTATACACTAACAATGAATTATCAGAAAGAGAAATTAAGAAAACAATCCCATTTATAATAGCATCAAAAACAATAAAATATTAAGGAATAAATAAGAAAGATCCATATGCTCAAAACTGTAACACATCAATAAGAGAGATTGAAGAATATACAAATAAATGGAGAGTTTTCTGTTTTCAGGAATTGGAAGAATTAATCTTGTTAAAATGCCCAAACCATCCAAAGTGCCCTCCAGATTCAGGGCAATCCCTATAAAAATTGTAACAACCTTTTTCATGGAAATAGAACAAACAATCCTAAAATTTGTATGGAACCATAAAGACCTTGAATAGCCAAAGCAAACTTAAGAAAGAACAAAGCTAGAGGCATCATACTTCCTCATTTCCTCATTTCAAACTGTATTACAAAGCTATAATAATCAAAGCAGCATCATATTAGCATAAAAATAGACACATAGATCAATGGAACAGAGTAGAGGACCCCAAAATAAACCCGTACATATACAGTCAATTAATTTACAGCATAGGAACCAAGAATATACAATAGGGAAAGGACAGTCTCTTTAATAAATGGTGTTGGGGAAAATGAACAGCCACAGGCAAAGAATTAAACTAGACTCCCTCTTCTACCATATACAACAATTCACTCAAAATGGATTAAAGTCTTGAACATAAGACCTGGAACCATAAAACTCCTAGAGGAAAACATAGGGGTTAAGCTCCCTGACCTCAGCATTGGCAATACTTTTTTGGATTTGATACCCAAAACAAAGAAAACAAAAGCAGGAATAAACAAGAGGGACTAAATCTAACTATAAACCTTCTGCACAACAAAATGAAAAGGTAACCTATGGAATGGGAGAAAATATTTGCAAACCATATATCCACAAAGGGGCTCATATGCAAAATATGCAAGGAATTTGTACAACTCGATAGCAAAGAAAATAAAAATCCAATTACAAAACAAGCAAAGGACCTGAATAAACATTTTTCCAGGGGCCTGGGTGGCTCAGTCAGTTAAGCATCCAACTCTTGATTTCAGCTCAGGTCATGATCTCAGGGTCCTGAGATCAAGTCCCGAGTCCAGCTCTGCACTGAGAGTGGAGCCTGTTTGGGATTCTCTCTCTCTTCCTCTGCCCCTCCCCTTACCCATGCTCGCTCTCTGTCTCAAAAAAAAAAAAAAAAAAAAACAAAAAGCCCACATTTTTCCAAGGAAGACATACAACGGCTAACAGATACATGAGAAGGTGTTCAGCATCACTATTCATCAGAGGTATGCAATTTAAAAAAATACAATGAGATACCACCTTGCATCTGTTAGATGACTAGTATTAGAAAGACGAGAAATAACATGTTGGTGGGTATATGGAGAAAAGAGGACCCTGTGCACCATTGGTGGCAATGCAAATTGGTAGAGCCACTGGGAAAATAGCACGGAGGTTACTCAAGAAATTAAAAATACAATTACCATATGATATGGCTGCCCCACTTCTGGTTATCTATCCAAAGGAAAGAACATCATTATCTTGAAGAGATTAACAGTACTTCCATGTTCACTGTAGCATTATTCACAATGGCCAAGGGACGGAAGCAACCTACATGCCCATTGAGGGATGAATGGGTAAAGAAAATGTGATATTAGATCACACGTATACATGTGGTAGAATATTATCAGCCATATAAAGAATGAAATCTTGCCACTTGTGATAACATAAATGAAGCTGGAGGGCATTATGCTAAGTGAAATAAGCCAAACAGAGACATACAAATACTACATGGTGTCACCTATGTGTATTAAAAAACAAAAAGCAAAAGCAAAACAGCCCTCATAGAAAGAGGGTAGAATGGTGGTTGCCATGGGCTAGGGAGTCGGGGAGATAGAGTAAGGGTGGTAAAGACTACAGCATTTCCATTTAGGATCCATGAGGACCCAATGTCTAACATGGTAACTGTAGTCGATAACACTGTATAATTCAGATTGGCTAAGACAGTGGTACTTAAGTGTTCTCATGCACACACGAAGTACGTATGTGAGGTGAGGTGATGGGTGTGTTCATCAGCTGAGTGGGGGGGGGGTCCTTTCATAATGTACATGCGTAATAATCATTATGTTGTATCCTTTCAGTATATTACAGTTTTGTCAATTATCCTTCAGGGAAGTCGGGGAAAATAGAGACGTCCAGGGGTCATGTGGCTGCTGACAGTGGGAGATCAAAGCTCTGACTCCATTTTTCTATGCGTTTAAAACAGTTTTTAACTGTTTCCTTTTTCCATGTCTCAACTTTGCCTTCTCGTTTAACCAAGAGTTGGCTGCCAGGTGGATCTAGGGTACCATGTCTCCTTGTTCTCACCCTATGACTAAGAGGGAGAACGCGAGTGTAGCACTGAAGTTTTTCTCTTCAGTATGTTTAGGTAAATTTGGGTCATATAGTGACACCTGGACCAAAAACCCTCTCCATGGAAGTACTTTATGTTGCTTGGCTTAGTTCTGTGTTTCTAGACCAATTCACTGGCAAAGCGGATAGGCTTACAATAATTGGCTCACCATTAAAGGCCTGTCCTCGGAGCTCATGATTTGGGTTCACTTCCCCTGTGTCCCATGGCCACGGGGTTGGCAGTAATGTCGGGAGACATCCCTGAACAACATCGGGGTCTAATTAGGAAGGACAGGGTGGACGGTGAATAGACACAGGCAGATAACTACCTCGATAGTTGTTATCGCATCCTTCCGGATGTGGCATCTGTGAGGCTGAGAGGTCACGGACTTCTCCTGGGTCAGGCAGGTAGTAAGTGGCAGAAACAGAATGAGGAGGAGGAGGCGTTGAACCCACTGGCCCCTTTGGGTATTTGTTTGTTCTTATGGGACTTAATTCCTTGCTTTTTGGACCTTACGGATTTCGCAGCTTGCCTTGACGTGGTGTGGTCCTTCCATCTACCACGCGCTGATGAATTTTACTTTGATTGCCAACTCTGTTTCATCAGATGAGAGCTCAGTCCTGCGCGTTGTCTCGAATTTCTTCGCTTTTCTAAAAGGTTGCTTGTACTTCCTCGTGTTTATTCCAGAGTCATTCTAATCTTCCTCCCGTGTTGATGAAGCGAAGAGCAGGAAAGGTTAAGAGAGCAATGGCTTGTAAATGAGGGACAGGAACGAAAAGAAGAAGAAAGCACCAGCTGAAAGACTTCATTCTTTTTGATCAAGACATCAGTATCACTGTTAAATGAATTCTCTTTGAAAAAATTCTGCATTTTTGTTTTATCATCCCTCTTCAAAGAATAGGGAAGGGGATGAGAAGGACATCGGACGTGGAGCTGGGATGGTTGCGGAGGCCACCTCACAGAGGAATCTGAATTCAGGATGAGGTCTTTCATGCCATCATTCTAAACCTACATCCGTGTGGTGAGCTAGGTGCAAAAGTACTTCGCCGGTAGAAGGAAATAAACTTGACAATTCTTGTTTATTTGGGGGGGCCACTAAAAGAAATCAACCCCAGAGGAGCCTAGGACTCAATGCCGATGCTAGGGATCCTGGGCCTCGCCGTGCGGTTGGTCTAGCTTTGTGAGGTCTGTTCTTCAGTCCTGCCTCCCTCTCGCATCAGCTCTGTGAGCTTTCTGGACCTTGGTTTCCTTGCTTGTAGAATGTGTTTGTAGGGCCACATTCTGAGTTCAGTGATTGTTCAGCATCGTTCCATTTCTGTTCAGTATCGTTTCTCTGATGAAACCTCATCTACCCCTTAGGTCACTCTCCCCGACCTGTGCATCGACATTGCGAATCCCGCCATGCTTCATCTCATCCTCTGTTCTCCATATCTGGCCAGACTTCCCTTGATCCTGTGAACTTGCACCCTCAGTGCTGTCTTCACTGCAGTTTCCTTTCCCCACTTAGACTTCCGTTGAGGACGGTGATCCTCACCCCTATTTCTCTGGAATCCCTCTTAGCTCTTCAGATGGTGCCAGTTACTTATAAAATGGCTGAACAACACTAAAGATGACAGAATGGTGAGTTGAAACACCGAACACTGCTCTGTTCTCGCAAGCTTTGCGTGATTTACTTTGGTGAAAACAGAAACAGAATAGGGCAAACGAATGAACCCAAAGAGCATAATCCCCCTTAAAAATAAATACCATAAGGAAAGGGTTGTCTCTGAAGCTGGTTGTTGACATTGGAAAGCCCTTTTATGAAGTTGCTGTAATGGGTGTTTTCATTAGCACAAATTAAAGTTATTAATAAAAACACAGGCACGCTTAAAATAAATGCCTGGGGGCCTCCTGAAATGGGTAATGCAATACATTGCATTATGTGTTATCAGGAAGGAAAAGTTATGTTTCTCTGGCAGAAGACTAAATGCTTCAGTTTTCAACGTGGTATTTGGAGATGGTTCTTGGGCAGTAAAACATCCAGACAGTGTGTTTCTTCTTATTTAATACTTTCAATCCTCATAACAACAAAGACAAGGCAAAGAAAAAAGAGACAAGAGAGCTCGAGATCTGCTAAAAGGGGTGGACATGGCATATTTTAAGGAGGAGATATTGAGTGAGTGGTTCGTTTATTTATTGTGAAGCATGTAAACATGTAATTGTTTTAGCAAGCAGTTTATGTGAAGGCTGTGTCTCCTATGTGAAGGAGACACAGCCTCCTGCTGGGACAGACCGAATGTGTTCTTAGCCTTTTCTGGGTCAGACTAAGAGACGACGGATGTGAATTAGCTCCTCGTCCTAGACCTCAGTTGTCTTTAGGATATTGAACCTCTTGATAGACTCCTGCATTGGCCTTGTGTTCTTGAATCTTTTTTTTTTTTAAAGATTTTATTTATTTATTGGAGAGTGAGTATAAGCAGTGGGGAGGAGCAGAGAGAGAAGCAGACTGCCCTCTGAGCTGGGAGCCCGATGTGGGACTCAATCCCAGGACCCGGAGATCAAGACCTGAGCCAAAGGCAGACGCTTCACCTACTGAGCCACCCAGGTGCCCCTGTGTTCTTGAATCTAAACCAGTTTTCATGCAGTTGACCCCAAACCAACCAATCCTTAAAATGGGACATCAATCTAAATGCCCCCATCGTATTTTTAGCCACTCAGACCTTGACATAGTTACTTGATGGTTAAAACTCAGAAAGTCTCTTCACATCTGCCCCCATGTTTCTTTTCTGGCTAATATATCTGACATTGAAAAAAGTTGCTGAGGACAAAAGGAGCTCTCCATTTCCTTTCCTTCTTTCTTTTCCCCTCACATCGCTTCCTTCTATTCTATTACGTGCCTTTCAAATGGATATGTACAACGGAGCTGACATTGAACTTAAATATACTCAGAAATCTATACCTTCTGGAGTGAACCCAGTCATGAGTTAATTTTCTCATTGGTGTTGGGGCGCCTGGGTGGCTCAGTTGGCTAAGCATCTGACTCTTGATCTCCGCTCAGGTCATGATCTCAGGGTCCTGAGATCTAGCGCCATGTGGGGCTCGGTGCTCAGGGGGGAGTCTGCTTAAGATTCTCTCTCTTCCTCTGCCCCTCCCTCACCCCGCGTGCTCTCTATCTCTGGCACTCTCTCTTTCCTAAAATAAGTAAATAAATCTTTCAAAAAAATTTTTTTTCTCATTGGTTAAAATCAGAGCGTAAAAGAGTATGCCTGCTGGTTCGCACAAGTTAAATTTACTACTACAGCAGAACTGGGAGGCCCTGTGTTCTTGAAAATTATATGGTGTAGGTTGTATGCAAATTAGACCTCCTTTTCTGTTACAATGTTGCCTTGTTTCATCATTCAGATGTTTCAGCTCTTCAGATCCCAGGGTGAACTGAGAGCAAGAAAATGTTGTTTACAATCCCCTGTTGGAGGAAAAAGCTGCTTACCACTTGTGAGAAACAGTGATTTATATTAGTATGAGCAAGACGGTTTCCATACTGCCTTTGTTTTTTCATGGTAAATCACTTGAAGGAACTACAGTAAGAACCACAAAAGAAAAATATTCAAGTGTTTGTTTTGGGGATATCAAGTGGGTTTGACTAACGTGGGGAGAACGGTGCTATAAGGGCTCCTGCTTTCGAATTTTATGGCACTGTGAACCTATTCATTGCTTTCCTAAGACCTGTAAGAAAAGAAAAAAAAAAGCGTTGTGATTTCTAACAGAATTGCTATTAGCTGTCACCCGCCCTTCAGCTAATGATAATAGCTCATTGTTTTGAGCGTGTATGATTTCCCTGGCAAATAGAACATACTAGTTAATAAGATTTTTACGACGGACCTGTAAGCGTGCTTCTGTGCTTTTAGCCATTTTACAAGTGAAGAACCTGAGAGCCATCAGTTGACTGGAACAAGGTCTCCCACAGGGCTCATAAGTGGCTGAGCAGGAATTTCAAGCGTGTGCAGGGCCGCCTCATGGGTGTGGGGCCTGTGCATTCTCAGGCTTTAGTGCTCTGCTGTAGTCAGCTTAAAATTTTACAGTATCTTTTTAGAATAATGGGCCCTGCATTTTCATTTTGTACTGGGTCCTGCAAGTTGCATAGCCCGTCTTGTCTCTCTGGCTATAAAGCTTCTTTCATTCCATCACACCATACCGTCCCAGAGGTGAATTCCCCACTGGTAAAAACAGTCCCGCGGCAGTAGTCAGTCACCCCCCCCCTTCCCTCCGAGGGGATGCCAGCAGGCCCCCTCCCTGAACTGGTTGCTACATGACAAAGATCTGAATGGCTAGCATTTAGCTCTCTGGTTACTTAATTTCCAGATAGCAGGAAACAAAATCACTTGGTGTATTTTTCTAACCTACTCTGGTTTTCGGTTCTTCCAAACATTAAACTGTGCTTTTATTTCTACACAGGGAGGCATTTTCCTTCTCCTTCATCATGTTTTAACTTGCTTCATTCTGTTTCGGACTTAACCTGAAATGCATTGATTTTCTAAAAATGACCCCACTGAGATCTTTATTACCAATAATGATCAGTTATTTAGTGTTGAGCATGCGGTTTGAAGCTGTTTTTCTACCAAATCAAATTTTTCACAACCTAAACTAAGACTGTTGGCTTGGAAGTCAGTGGCTGACGGACATAACGGGGTATTTTTGTTGGCTCAAATTTTTGATTTATCGCAAAGCATTCAAAATTAACTTCCTCATTGAGAGTCAAAGAAATGGAGTAGTGTATTTTGAAATTACTTTTACTGCACTCCAAAATAAATTTTTTGTTTCAAGTCTTATTTATTCATTTACTTATTTATTTGTAACTTTTTTATTTTTAGGGTGTACAGTGTGACGATTTAATATGTGCATATACTGCGGGATGATTATCACAATCGAGTTAAACAACACATCCATTACCTCACATACTTATTTTTTTGTGTGATCAGAACACTCTAAGATCTACTCTCTCAGCAAATTTCAAGTATGTAATACAGAACTAACTGTAGTCACCATGCTGTACAATAGATCTCTAGAATTTATTCATCCTTCGACCAACCTCTCCCTATTTCCCCCACCCCCCGGCACCTGGCAAACACCGTTCTACTCTTTGGTTCTATCAATTTGACTTTTTTGGATTCCACATATAAATGAGTTCATATAGTGTTTGTCTTTCTCTGTCTCACTTACTTTATTTAGCATAATGTTCTCCAGGTTCATCCATGTTGTTGCAAATGTCAAGATTTCTGTGTGTGTGTGTGTGTGTGTGTGTGTACATACACACAATATTCCAATATATCATATTCTATATTTATATATGTATTATGTTTTATATGTATATATCACAGATGTGCTACATCATTTTTTTAATCTACACATCTGTTGACAGGGAGGGGGGCAGATAATCTCTTTGAGATACTAATTTCATTTCCTTCGGATATATGCCCAGAAGTGGATTTGCTGGATCATATGGAATTTCTACTTTTAATTTTTTGAGATCCGCCATGCTGTTTCCCACAGTGGCTGCACCAATTTGCATCCCCACCCACCGTGTATGAGGGTACCCCTTCCTGCATGCTCTCACTAACACCTGTTATATCTTGAAAACTTGAAAAATTCTGACCTTTTAAATTTTAAGATCACTCTGGGAAATGGAGGAGGCAGTCTTCCAGAGACTGGAAAGGGAAGAGACTAGAGACCAAGAAGAAATACTGGGAATTATAGATTAGATCAGGAATAATTTTGGATTGAATCAGCTTATTTTATTGAAAACCGGAACGTGCTTTCTCTGC
Organism: Zalophus californianus; assembly: GCF_009762305.2. Classification (NCBI taxonomy): domain Eukaryota; kingdom Metazoa; phylum Chordata; class Mammalia; order Carnivora; family Otariidae; genus Zalophus; species Zalophus californianus. Next base: position 6,114,225 of record NC_045609.1, on the reverse strand, counting down.
TTTAAATGTCAAGCCATAGATACTTAAGACAGTCACCATTGTTAGTATTTTGAGTTGTGACAGTTTCTTTTCATTAATAATACACAATCCCCCCCCCTCCTTTTATTTGAAAATCCCCTCTGTTACTGTCACATATCGTCATACTTTGGTGAATATTATAATCATCCGATCCAGGCCCCTCGCTTCACATGTGGAGAAACTGATGTCCAGAGAGGCACGCCAGACGTGTCCAAGCTGCACAACCAAGTGATGATGGGCAAGATCAGGAGACGGTCCCCTGAATTTACAGCCAGTACTCTTCCTACCACACAAATCTGTTCTGATGCTTCAAATCGCTGATTTCTTTTTTAATTTGCGGTTTATGATAAACGTTTATACAACCTTAAGCCTCATGTTAAAGTTTGGCTTATCACGGTCCTATGAATTTGAAAACCAGGAATCTGGAGGCAAATGTGAGGTTTCCGGTAAAAGGGCAATAGTCGTTTTGAAATGCACCATGTCGTGTCAGAAAAAAAAAAAAATCCCCCTTTCCAATTAAATTTTCCTAGCAGACAACAATGCCTCTGAATGTTTTGGTCATTTTAGAACCCTGTAACCTATTTTATAAGAACAAATTGCCGAGCAAAAGATGTCGGTGAACTCATGCCCAGTTAAGTACACTGTGAAAATAATGCATCCCGTTCTGGTGTGTAATAAAGAGTTCCAGCGAGGTGATCCTGCTGACAGGAACTTTTTTCTCACCAGGGTGCTGGGATTTGGTTGCTGGGGAAAAAAAAAATCCAAAACACATTTACAATGAAAGCAAATTGTTCATTCTGTGCAAATGACTACAGGTCTGATGAGGATCCTTAGAAACATGGCAACTGACTCCAAACTGCTAATATTATTAGTATCAAAATATTTTTCTTCTTAAATCTATCCAGGGATGCAATATAATTGCGCTAGTCAGGCTGGTTATCATAGCCAATGCCAAGACTTTTCTAGGATATATTGTCTCTCCTCTGGTTTGGAAACAAGCATTGTTTTTAAGTATTTCTAAAGAAGAACCAGTTCAGAATTTTGTTTTAAAGATATTATTTCTTCTTGACTAATTTGCCCTAACATAGGCAGATTTTCCTTACCGTTGTGCAAGGGACCTTTTAATCTTATGCAAAGATATTACCCATCAAGGAATAACTTTTTGTTTCTTATCCTGAAGTCTCCTTCCCAAAGAATGAAAGCCATCAGTCCTGCTTTGGGAGAAGGCTCCACAGATACGGAACAGACAACTGAGGCTCAAAGGACTCGCCATCCTTTTATAGCGCTCACAGTATGAAATCATCACTCTTAATTAAATTTCTTCTTTGTCCAGCACCCCCAGCAAGCATCTAGACAGTTCCCTCGGAGTCCCCAGGAGCCAGTGGGGGACAGCCTGGGGCAGGCAGACAGCTCTACATCAACCTTCCCTGTGGTACTTGCTTGGTGTCCTCACTGAGTTAGTTGGTTAACCTCACCGAGCCTCAGTAACTTCTCTGAAATAGAGGTAGTAATACTACATCAGCTCAGACGTTATTTTCTCTGTATAGATGGGACATTGGGTGATAAAACATGAAATGACAAGGGAATAAGATAATTTTAGAACTACTGTAATAGTGTATGCTAACTACACTTCAATTTAAAAATATGGAAAAATAAAAAGTCCCCCCACCAACAAGAGAAAGATAATTCTAGAACTAAGATTCATCACTGATAATGACCTTTCTGCCAGCAGTCCAGTCTGGCAGGTGTATTGCAGCTTAGATGGGGAAATGAAGGACTCCAGCAGGTTACTCTGATTCTGTCAAATGTGTGGAATTGCCATCCGCAGAAACGTCTGGCCATGGACCCAAATAAATTGCAGTCCACTGGCTATCCTAGAGGTCTGGCAGACCTTGATCCCTACGTAAGCCCTTGACTTAGGCATGGACCAAATGTGTTTGGTGAGCAGGGATGCTTGTGGCCAAAGACATTTGGTTAATGAAGCTGAATTAAAATGTTTCCGAACTCCCCTGTCCTTCGTGCAGCACTGAAGGCAGAATCGTGCGGAATGCATTCCAAGTGCAAAACTCCGTGGGATTTCCACCAAACCATCCAGCAGGGCTTTGTATCTGAAGTCACTCGGCAGAGCCACTGGATGAGACTCTTGACGGTGTCCACTTAAGGACCATACTTTGGCCTTCACGTCACTGACTCGGGTTCACATTCCTAGAAACTGTGGATGCCTAAATACACTGATGTGTACAATCAAGAAACATGTGTATTCCTAAGTGTTTTGAAACTTGTTTCAAGGTGACAACAAACATTCAACTTTCAGCAGGATTCAGCTTTCATGTTATAGGGCTCATCAATGAAGCAGTCCCTTCATGGGGAAGAACTTTCGAGGAACTTTGGCATTGACTTCCCAAGATACCTGTAAAGATGACATGAATTCATGTGCACCTGTGTGTATCGACACTTAGTCAATCAACACTTTCCTTCTTATCATGGATCATGTTCGCATACCTGAAGCCCACAGTGGTATTTACTTCCTTTAAGTGAGGGGGTCTCCTCATTTGGACAATGGATAAGACCACCTAAAGAGAAGATGACCCCTCATTTATTCAGGAGTTGATATTTGCCGGGCGCTAAAACATTGTTTATGTATCGGGGGGGTTTTGTCCCCCAGGAGACATCTGATAATATCTGAAGACTTTTTAAAATTGTTGGTACCTTGGGTAGAAGCCAGGGGTACTGATAAACTCCCTACAGTGCACAGGAGAGTCCCCCACTATGAAAAAGCATTGAGCCCCACATATCCATAGTGTTGTGGTTTAGAAACCCCGCACCAAGATACTGGATTTTGGTTTAGTCCTCATAAACACCAGAGGAGGTGGATTCTGTCATTCTCCCCATTGACAGAGGCAGACATTGTGGCGATGAGAAGTCAAGATATTGTTCAAGATCCCAAACTAGTGGGGGACCATTGATTTGGATTAATCTAGAATCCAGGCTCTTCATCCTCACCTTCTAAGGGCAAAGTCAGGATTAGAACCCTTTTCTCTGCTTCTACACATTGCTGCCTTTTTGCTTCAATTATTATTAAGTTGAATAACTGTGAAACTTGCTTTATAGAGAATGAATGAATCTTTCACTGGTTCTTTCCAAGCAGAATTTCTGTACTTAGTAACTGTGAATCTAGGGTGCCACTGACGTTTTCATCAGAGGTGAGCTCTGGGCAAGGTTTGCTAACCTTGCTGGTGTCAGTCTCAATGGAATCTTTTGTTACCGGTCTCTGTTGTCAAGTTCCCCTTGCTATCCCACGGTAATGTGGGTGTTAAGGGAGCTTTTTAGTTCTATCCTTTTAGGAGAGAGGATTCACGCTCTGGTTTTGCCCTTTGAGGCTTACACACATTATCTCTAAAGTACATTATCATTTTTTATCTGGTGTCAGGGAGGATTTTCTCATCTTCTGAGTTAGGTGGCATGCTCTAAGCAGGGAAGGGATTTAGGACTCCTCAGAGCTCACAGGACTTACTTTGTTCCACTGTTTTTCCTACTAGCCAAAAAGAAATAGGGGATAATAGAAACTCATCAACTGCTATTTGCAAAACTGTTTACTTTCTCCAAATATTTTGGTCTCTTGTTGACAGGAACATTGGCCGTTTTTTTTTTTTTTCCTTGCCATAGTGAATAATTTATTTTATATGAGGTGGTGGTTTCGACAACCCTACAGAATGTTCTGAATCTCTCTGAACTCTATTTGGATAAAAACAAATGCTCTCATTTTCTTCGATGGATGTTTTCCTTTGCCCGAGAAAATTATGATTGGCTTTGATCTTTCCACGAACTCACTGTATGAACCCCTGAGAAATGTTTGAACAAAATGTAAGAAATATCATAAACAAGCAAAAGCCCTGCAGAAATGAAAGAAAGCACAGTCTGCCTCTGCCCTGCCAAGTCTGACCCGTCAGTTAAATCAGTCCTTGGGCTCTATCAAGAATGGACGTTTTACAAGAAGAATTTTTACCTAAATATAAAGGAAAGGTAACCATAAAGAGGCAGCATCTTAATAAATTCATTAAGCAGCAAGGAAGCGCAGGTTCATTCCCTTATTTGTATGAAGATGAAGATCACCAACGCCAAGTGAAAAGACTAAATTAAGAAGCAGAGGAAGGGCGGGTGGCTCTGACCACATCTTGACTTTTGTCATAAATTCCAAATGAGGGCAGCCCTGCCGTCATGCGCACATAGTAAGAAAACCAAAGGAAGAAGACATTTGTCTCCTGACTTTAAGCTTTTGTGGCATTTTTGAACCATACTGCCTACTTAGTGTACTCTGAATTACTCTTTAATCTTTTTTTTTAAGATTTTATTTCTTTATTTGAGAAAGAGAGCATGCGCATAAGCATGGGGGAGGGGCAGAGGGAGAGGGAGTAGCAGACTTCCTGCTGAGCAGGGAGTCCAATGTGGGGGCTCGATCCCAGGACCCTGAGATCATGACCTGAGCGGAAGGTAGACACTTCACCAACTGAGCCACCCAGGTGCCCCTGAATTATTCTTTTAACCTTACAAGGATCTTGAGAGTAACACAATTATGCCATGCTGTATTTGTGTGCGTGATAAAAAACACATTACATTGTAAGTGGTGGTTAGAAGCACATATTTTTGAAATCCCATCTTGGTGTTTCTTCATAAATTACTATATGAAGAATGTGCAAATATCAGAAGTGGCATTGCCTTCTCTTGACCCCTGTGGGACCCAGGTGAAAGCCATCGGCCCCACACACTACTTAGAGTAGAATCTTCTAGAGGTTGGCAGTAAATGAAAGACTGTAATGGAGATATGATTGAAATAAGATAAAACTGGGGGCTCCTGGGTGGCTCCTCGGTTGAGCTTCTCGCTCTTGATTTCGGTTCAGGTCATGATCTCAGGGTCATGAGATTGGGCCCTGCATGGAGCTCTGCACTGGGCATGGAGCCTGCTTAAGATTCTCTCTCTCTCTCTCTCTCTCCCTCTGCCCCTCCCTGCTAATGCACATTCATGCGCTCTCTCTAAAAAGGAAAATAAAATAAAATAAAATAAAATAAAATAAAATAAAATAAAATAAAATAAAATAAAATAAAATAAAAACTGGTCAACTAAGCAGAAAAGGGGGTGGAGGTTACATGGCCAAGTAGAATAATTTGTCCACATTGGAAGAAATCTCTTTCTGACCCCAGCAGTGGTGGTGTGCTTCAGGGAGAACGGTGTTGAGACATGGGTGAAGGTGCTGACCATATCTTCTGGGTACTTCTGTGACATGACTTTATTGTAACTAAAACAAGATGATCCTCTGAGTAGGGAAGCTATAGTAGAGGACGAACATCTTCTGCCCCAGAAAAGGACAGGGTCCCTATGACTATGCAGATGTAAGTATGTTTTCTAGCTTCCTCCACATTTCTCCTGTCTGAACTACCAAGTTACTCTGCATTGCTCAAATTCGGATAATCCCAGGTGACCAGGTCCCAGCAAATGGATATTTCATTTTCATAGCATAAGATACTAGGTTAGGTTACATACATAAATACTTTGTTCTGCACTATACTCATGAACTTGATAATAATATTCATCCATGTTTGCATCTTACATAAAGGGATACAAGTTGTGTTTGATCATTTTTGTAAAACCTAGTAAACAAATGAGGAAAACTGGAAGGAAAGAAGTTCCGCAAGAGTATCAAACGATGATGCCAGGAGCAATGAAAAGCAGTTTCCCTCAGAAGGAACTTGTCAAATCTTGAAGCAGTGATTAGCAGCGTGGGCCACTGTGTCCAACTACAGAGAACTGAATCTCTGCTTTACTGCAGTCCGCCTTTGCTGTATTGCCTTGGCCAAGGCATTTCAGGTACTCTCCTGTAAAATGAGAAATTAATATTCACAGGGATATGCTGTCAGAGTGAAATAGATAATCTGTGTAATTCTCTTAGCAAATTAGAGTATTTCAGTGAGTGAGGCTAACCGCAGCACTTTGAGCCAGACGACATTAGGAGCAGCTTGATTCAAGAGGATGTAGAGCAGGTGCAAGACTGGTGAGAACAGAATAAAACACCTGGGGTGCAAGATTTACAAAAGCACCAAAAACTCAATATTCAAGATAAATAGTATTTTAATGCAATATTTACAAATCAGGGCAAAAGAAATCCATGATGAATAACATAGCAGTAACATCACAATTTTTAAATAGGGACAGATTAAACTGTCATTCATCTGGTTCCAATAAAACTTTATTTATAAAAACAGGCAGCCAGCCCAGGAGCCAGAGTTTGCTGATTTGATTTTTTTTTTTTTTTAATATTGCATCACCTGCAAGTAAAGTTTTCTTTGTGCGACAACTCAAAAAATAGAATAAAACAAAATAAAGTATTGCATCGAGATATTATTTGTCCCAATTACGCAGTTTTTAGGTGCTTCCTTACCTTTGTGCTTGAGGGGAGTGCCTTGCTTGTAAAATCATAGTCTCAGCCTTGGTGCGTAGTTTTTCTTTTTAATTTTAACTGATAAATTCAGAATTCGAGAAGTCCAACCCTAGATAAAGACCTTTGGGACCGTCATGTCCAGCCATGTGTGTGGTTGCAAATGCTTTCTAAGCATCTCCTGTTTTAATGTCAGAGGTAGCAACTTTGCCCTTACTAGCCTATGGCTGAGAAATCATGTATGCACAAGTGGAATGGTTGACCTTTTACAAGAACACCACCCCTGACCTTCCCGGGACGCTGCATTACACAAGTGAGACTCCCGCTTGCCTAGAGGCCTTTGACTTGGGGGGTGGTTTAGACAGTGCATTCACTCCTCTGTTTGGGTTCATTTCTTTTGTGCTTTAGATTTTTCCTAATTTTCTTTGACTAGGTTTTGAGGGCAAATTCTGACCATCCTGAAAATAAGAAGCGTTTCGGAAATTGTCGTCTTCGTTGCTTTTAAATATTGATGGGATTCTGGCAGTGGGAATATAATTAAGCTCACAGCAGTGATCAAGCTCCTTTTTATAATAAGCCTTTTATCCCTTTACCTCACCTTCCAGTGCCTTTCGTGGTCTCTCAGGGTTAAATGGCAGGGAGCCAGTTGGCCCCGCCCGTTGTACCTTGGTAGGACTTGCCATGAATCGGATGTTCTTTTCCTCCTAGAAGGCTGACTGTGCCTCTTCCTCAGGTTCAGCTCTCGTTTGCATTTGCAAAGGAGTGTGTAGCTTCTGCGTCATCCCATCGGCAGTGGTTGATACAGAAACATGGCCCTCAGATGTGTAATTACTCCAGCTTTTCAGGCCACCTCGTCCCAAAGCTGCTGTACCCCTTGTCCGTTTTGTGCTTCTTGGAGGTGCGGTGTTCACCCGGGGATCCCAAAGGGAGAACGGAAGAGGGCAATGGCGCGTTCTGGTCAAGCGGCGGGCGAGAGAAGGACCATGGCAGAACTTTAAGCGTTGAGGTCTAACAGGATTGTCGATGGTCCCTGGAAGGGCAGGCGTGGTGGTGAATTTTGGGTGTCAATGTGGCTGGGCCATGGGGTGCTCAGATATTTGTTTAAATGTGATTCTGTCCAGAAGGGTGGACAGAATAAGTGGAAAAACATTTATTTGTTTGTTTTTTAAAGATTTTATTTATTTTTTTTTATTTTTTTAAAGATTTTATTTATTTATTTGACAGAGAGAGACAGCGAGAGCAGGAACACAAGCAGGGGGAGAGGGAGAGGGAGAAGCAGGCTTCCCGCGGAGCAGGGAGCCCGATGCGGGGCTCGATCCCAGGACCCTGGGACCATGACCTGAGCCGAAGGCAGACGCTTAATGACTGAGCCACCCAGGGGCCCCAAGATTTTATTTATTTATTTAAGAGAGAGAGAGCACAGAGGCAGAGGGAGGGAGAAGCAGACTCCCTGCGGAGTAGGGAGCCCGATGCGGGGCTCCATCTCAAGACCCTGGGATCATGACCTGAGCTGAAGGCAGGCGCTTCACCGACTGAGCCACCCAGGTGTCCCTGGAATAAACATTTAAATCAGCAGATCGAGTAAAGCAAATTATCCTCCCTAATGTGGGTGGCCCTTACCCAATCAGTTGAAGGCCTGAGTAGAACAACGAGGCTGGCCCTACCCCAAGTCGGAGGGGGAGTCCTCCTGCCTGACTACCCTGAGCTCAGGGTATGGTCTTTCCCTGACCTTGGACTCTATTGGAAACATCAGCTGTTCCCCAGTCTTGAGCCTGTGGCTACTACGCCATCTGGTCTCCTGATTCCCAGGCCTTCAGGACCACACTGGAACTCTGCTGTTGGTGCTCCTCGGTCTCCAGCCGACCAGTTCTGGATCCCGGACTTCTTAGCCTTTGTCATTGCATTCTCTTATAATAGATGTGTGTATAATAGTAACATAATAAATAATAGTACCATAAATATAAAAATCGCTTATTATAAATATATGTACAATATAATTATAAGTAAATACAAAGTAAAGAAATAAATAAATTCTATTGGTGCTGTTTCTCTGGAGAGCCCTGACTCATATAGCATAGTGTTTTTATCATTCAGAAATCCACTACAGTCCAAGAAGCCTAACGCATGACTTGCAGCCTTGAGGAGTATAGCTGATCAGAGAGAAAGAAAGAGATGCATTTGCAATCACAAGAGTATCGGGAACGTCTGTCATTTGGGGAATCTGCCCTGCAGATGTGTTTGGGGAAGTTCCTGCCTTATAAATTTTAATGAAAGGTACAGTTCTTTTCCTTGTATAGGAGGGAAAAAAGTATTAGACCCTCAGTACTGTTTTCCCTGGTAGGCTAGGACAAGAGCCACATGACCTAGATTTGACCAATCCGATGTACACACGCAAAATTCCACCAATGGAGTTTGTGACATAAAGAAGGCAGGTCAGTGCAGAATTCTTTCTGGTGATGGCTCAACGGACAGCTGCACAGTGTCCAGGGGTAGCTGTGGAAATGGTATCTTCAGGGATAACTGGTGTCTAAATCCACTGGTGTCAGCAAAGGTAGAGAGCTTGAGGATGGAACATTGGATGTCAGGGACAGACGTGCCCTCACTGGGCAGGGGCCATGCTGTGCTTGGTGGCTGTGGAGATTGTGTTGTGGCTACGTGGCTTCCCTTTGTTGTCTCTATTTTCCAAATTTGGTTCTCCAGCCTTTCTTGGCAATTGTGTTAGTGTATTCACTTTCCGTGAAGTTGGCCAAAGTCCTTCTTGGTTGTTTATATCTAAGAACCGGGACTGATTCATTTATTCATTTCCTTAATATTTCTTGAGCACCTACTACATGCCAGACACTTTTGTATGCAGGGTGCGTAGTGCAGTGAATATGACAGACAAGGTTCTTTCCCTCATGAAGATTACATTCTTGTAGGGTCAATGAGTGAGTGAACAAACAAGAATATAAGCAAGGAAAAACCAGCTTGCTATAAGCGCTATGGAGGAAATAAAATAGGGTGATGTCACAGAGAGGCAGGAGGGAGCCAGCCACACAGACGCTGGAGGGAGGGAGTCCTTGGTGGGGCTGACGGTTACGTCAAAGGCCCTGACACAGAAACAGCCAACACCAGTTCCATCTTGAAGCAATTGCACAGCTCTTGAGACCCAGACTCCCAGATGAATAGAGAAGGAAACCAAAGTGCAAACGTTTTTCAAGCCTCTTGTGAAGACTCTTGACATTGAGTAAATCAGTCATAACTGTGGTGAAAATAAAGAGCAGAGCACAAGGAGGAAGTGATCATCCCTCAGTTTAAATTTAGGTTCTGAGCCTAAGCTTTTCCCTTCTGCTTGGTTCTTCTCTGTTTTTCTTGATTCAGCCTTTCCCAGACCAGTTCTACCCTGTTTCTTGGCTGTCTCCTAGTCTGCCTTCTCAATGGCGTGCATGACGAAAAGGAACTGGTGAGTTAGTGACCTCGGTTCTCTCTTAGCGGCGTTGCCCAGATGTGTGAGGAGGGGGCTGGGCACAAATTTCAGTATGGTTTAGGGCACCTGGGTGGCACAGTCGGCTGAGAATCCAACTCTTGGTTTCTGCTCAGGTCGTGATCTCAGAGTCATGAGATCGAGCCCCACGTCAGGGTCCACACTCAATGCAGAGTCTGCTTAAGACTCTCTCTCCTCTCCCTCTGCCCCTCCCTCCTGCTCTCGCTCTCTCTTTCTAAAATAAGTAAACAAATAAATCTTTAAAAAAATAATAAATTTCAGTATGACTCAAATGTAAGAGTGACCAAAGAAAAACCAAGGTGGTTGCTAGATCAATGAGAAGTTTGCTACATTTGGGACAGGCTACTACAGTTTTTCTCACAGGGAAACGTGTTCATGGGTAAACAGGTTTAAATAAATTGTAAAATCCTTAGAGCAGTGCTATCAAATCTGGTAGGCATAATGCAAGCCATGTATGTAATTTTAAATTTCCCAGGAGCCACATTAAGAAAAAAGCAAAGCAAAAAAATGGAAACAAAAACAGGTGAAGTTGAGGGGCGCCTGGGTGGCTCAGTGGGTGAAGTGTCTGCCTTCGGCTCAGGTCATGATCCCGGGGTCCTGGGATCGAGCCCCGCATCGGGCTCCCTGCTCAGCAGAGAGCCTGCTTCTCCCTCTGCCTGCCGCTCCCCCTGCTTTGTGCTCTCTCCTTCCTCTTTCTCTCATAAATAAATAAATAAATAAATGAATGAATAAATAAATAAATATCTTTAAAAAACAAACAAAAAAAAGAGTGAAGTTGATTTTAATGTCTTATTTAACTGACTGTATCCAAAATATTATTATTACAAACATTACTGGGGAGATTTTACAATGTTGTGCTAAGTGTTCAAAACTGGTGTGTAGTTTACCCTTTGAACACACCTTGATTCGCACTAGCCACATACCAAGGGTGAGAAGCCACATGCGGCTAGTGACCACCATTTGGAAAAAGCTCTGTTAGAGCAAGGCTGACTTAGTTTCCGGCTGCTTAGAGACAAAGAAATAGAGTAAATCTCTGTGCATGAGTTTCTGTGACCCCTGGATATAGATCTTTGTAATTTCTTTCACCAGCCCCTTTGTGAGTCCTCTCCATTCCCCAGCAGTCCCTCATCAAGGCTGCTTTCTCTCTCCTCTTTGAAAAATTCTCCTTTATCAGTTGGTTGTTAAGTATTCTCGGGCTTTCTTTTTTCCAGCTTCCTTTTTTGTTTTACAGTTCTGTCTCTCGGTGGTTTAATTTTCACCTTATCCTTCATTTAAAGAAGGCGGTATTGAAGGGCACAATTAACCCTTCTGAGTCAGCTGACATCATCCTTTGTCAAATACCCTCTTCCCTCCACAATTAAGAGTTTATAAAAGGAATTGGGAAGTGCCTTCCCATGATGCTTGCAACACAAAAATAGGAACACGAGAAGGTTTTCTTTCTATATGGTAATAAACTTTTATTCTTCTTGAGTCACTGGCTGATTTTTATTTTAGCATAGTATTATTTCTACACACCTACTTAACCTCAGTGTGCCAAAAGTGACCTTTCTACGATGTTTCCCCATGCAAAAGCACATTGTTTCTCTGTCTATCAAATACACCACTTTTGTTCCTTTGTGCCTTTTTTGTTTTGTGTTCTCATAATTTTAAGAGGTCCGCTCTTTGTAAGCCATGGGATGCCACAGAGATATTCATAATCATAAAATAAGAACAATGCAAGTAGCTACCCCTGGTATATGTATTAGCATTTAAGTTCATGATTTATCCTCTTTTCTGGCATTTCAAAGAAAATAGGAAATGGTTAAATGAGTGTGCACATGAACCCACGATATTTCCTGTCTGTATTCACTTACTATATTATTAGTCACAAAGTGTTAATTAGCCGATCACTGTCTTGATATTGGGAGACAGATGACACCCTTTCTTTCCATGATAAAATTTCCAACTATATGGTGCATAATAAAGAACCCTCAATTATATAGAAGTTGCATGCTCCCCACGTCTGTGGAAAAGTAGAAAAAAGTGATATTCTAATTGCCTCTCGCCACAGAAGGCACCACGCTTTGCGTCCCGCGGTCAGGTGCCACTTAGGATCTTGGACTTTCCTCAACTACCTGAGGAAGAATAGACTAGAACCTGTTTTCTTTGTGTGTAGCAGTAGTGTTGCCTTTTGATCGGTAAGATAATCCCACTATATAGGAATCTGGTAACATTGTAAGATGTGAGGCAGACGATGATTAGAATTTCTCTGTTTCTCAACATTTCACATCAATATACAAGCAGAAAATGTTTTCTGCATTGACTGTCATAAAGATAAAGGGTGATGTCACACACCAGGCCTACCCGGTGGGAATAAGGACCAAGGGACAGATACCTGGGCACCCCTGAAACCCAACCACAGAACCCCAGTGGCTAGAAACCCTGACCTAGAAATGGAGGTGATTCTTACTCTTGAAGGAAAAACTCAAACGAAGGCCTTATTAGTGGTAGCAATGACTCTTCGGGGAGACGCTCAGAATGTTGCTTCCTTGATGGTAAATTTCAAGGGCCGCTGTTTCAGCAAGGCCTGGCTTACCCCTGAGGAGAAGAAGCTCTAATCATTGTCTGCCTCAGGTCTTAATGATGTTACCAGGTTACTATATGGTGAGTTCATATTAATGATCAAAAGGCTAAGCTTCTACTATACACAGAGGAAATAACTTCGGACTCGTGCATTGTAGAAAATGCAAAGAATATAGAAAAACGCAGTAAGCCGAGAAAGCATGGCACCAAAGCTCTGCATGTTGATACATCTGCTTGGATTGAAATCAGATTTCTCGACTGGTAAGTCATGCAGAAAGAAGCCTCAGAGTGATGGATGTCAGGGCTCAACTCTGTAATTAAGCTACGGGAATGAGTTGCAAAGCTCAACACTTGGCAAGGAGAAATACGGTATGCAAGCTTCTTGTGGCATGTTCGTGATATTTTCCTGAAATAATCTTCACATGTAGAGCTGCATTTGGGGACTGCAAAATCTAAAATGTCCTTTTCTAGGGACATCCTAAGATGTCCCTAAAAGATGTCAAAAATGTCCATTTATAGGGCTGTCTCAGAAGGTAACAGTTAACATTTATTGAGTATTTAATCTGTGCAGGACACTGCACTCCACTGCAATTCACTCACTCCCTCACAACATCCACGTGAAATAGACAAGTTCTCATTCTTAAGTAAGGAGGAGGCTCAAAGAGGTTCAGTAGCTTGAGCAAGGAGCCATATGAGGAAGTGATGGAGCCAAGATTTGAACCTAGGTCTCCTTTTGTATAAATCCCATTGTGTGACCAGCTGTTGCACCATTTCTCAAGAGAATACGCTCCTGCCACCAAGGTATCCCACTAGAACACCAGGCAGAGACCTAGGAAAAGAGGTACACGTATGGGATTATGAGTTGATCTAGATGAGCCCTTGGATTTCTTTCCAACCCATGGTTTCTGTAATCTATATGCTTTTATATATTGGAGTCTTAATGATTCTAAAATAGCAATTATAAAAGGAAAAGTGATCCTCTTTTAGTTTAAATATTTTCAGAGCAATCTGGTATTTTAAATTAATGTTACTTCTCACAAGGCCATTTTGTTTCTTCATCCCCTCTTGACACAGTTCCCCTTTTGAAAGCTTTGAACATCCTTTGCCCTGATGCCTAGCATTTTGTTGAATGTCAGTGTTCTAGAAATAGTTCTTATTGTCTAGAATCATTAGTGCGTGTGCTGTGGCAGTCAAGGAAATAGGATGTCTGGTACTGTCAGGAGTGGCCCTGGAAGCAAATATAATGCAGCCTGTACCTTCTCAAATCTGCACCAAGAGTATTTCAGGTTGCTAAAGAAAGCGGTCACATGCTTGTAACAAGTCCCAGCATTTGACGATCTTCCTTTAACTTCGTATTTGAGCAAATGAGAGTACCTTATACCGTGGTATGTACATGGATAGGCACACACTTTGTAGGTCTCTAAGTTGGTGAAGAAACAATACGTGGATTACACCTGACCTACAAGTTGTATGTCCTGGAGGTCAAAACGTCTCTTTTTGCCATGCCAGAAAACACACCTAGCTTCTTTCTCCTCTGGAGAAGAGATTAAGGAAGAGAAATCACAAAGTACTCACTGACTTCTAATAACAGCTTATGAGTAATCGCTTTGATTTTGGTTACTTTACTTTCCCAAAGGGTAAAAATTAGTAATAAGTCTTACCTAGGATTTGGGAAATTATGATGTGCGATAAATTGGCCTTTATTAGATAGAGGGCATTTGGGGAATGTTTATTTTTGTGCCCTTCATCCATCATTCTAAACAGTGGTGCCAAATTTCTGGCACTTTACTGGAGGCTGGATCCTAGGCGAGGGAACCGGGAGTTGTAGGGACGGGGGGCTCTCTCCCCATGCCTCCATGGAGGAACTTCGATTTGAAAGATGTCCTTACCCTTGCATTTTCAAACAACTCCAGTCAAGTAAATGCAGGGATAACTACTACTAAATCTGTCTGTGAAAGGATCTCCTCGCTATGAACTCACTCCCATTTCTTGAACACGCAGGCTAGTTGAGATATGTAAACCATGCAGGCTTACGAATCGGATTAAAACCATATCGGAAATTTGATCCTTAGACAGGTGCATCTGGCACATCTCTTCGGGAAATGGAACCTCTGGCAACCTTTGCCTGGGATCTAAATATTTGGCTGCTGTAGACAGCAGTTTCCTGCTCTTGTGGGTCATCCTGCTTCTCTAGGCGTGTGTTTGGACATCAGGCAACCCTTGCTCCCATAAAAGGTATCGGGAACGATGCAGGGGCTCCCACTGGGCTCTCACACCCAGAGCGTGGATTCGCAAACCACTTGGGCTTCAGGTCATAGAGCAACTGCATGAGCTTTAGGGAGACACGCTGCACAGTCCACGGGGAGTTCAGTGTACCAGAAAGGAAGCAGCACAAGGGGACCTGGAAACACCAGATAGTTTGCTCATCCGGCAACCGGGCTGTTGCAGAGGCTGGGTAGCAAGTGGCATTTTGCAATCCCCCTTGCTGTTTGTTCCTTTCTCCGCCTAAGGCCGGTGGAGCGCCCCGCCAATCAGAATTCCGTGCCTCTGCCCTCCTCCCTGCAGTGACACCAGCACTCAGCTTCTGCAGTTAGGCACTCTCGAATGGTCTTAATGATGTTGACTACCCTGGTGGGTAGACACAGCAGGGCACAGCGACTCCGGGGCCCCCTGCCTGCTATGATGGAACTCAACCAATGAAATCAATTTGTTGTCCACAGCTGTTCCTCTCCACGCCCACTCAAGAGCTTATAGATCATCCCTGTCCTCCTTCCTGGGGAAGCAACGCTACCCGGCGCAGGAGAGATGTGTAGGTCCACCAAGATTTCTGATGTTTGATCTCCACATCCTACAGTCTTCCTCCCTGCCACACTCTCATTCCCTGGCAGGATGGGGATGCAGGAGCCCCAGCCCACGGCAGATGGTCCAAGTGGGAAACCTCCTTCTCACTGAACCCACTTTAGGGAAAAACCAGTTCAATTACCCAAGGACCCAGAGTTCTCTAGACGGAGAAGGAAGGTGTTTTGAAAAGAACCCATTGTGTTCACTACTAAGCTTCTTGGCAAAAATTAAGCAGTCTGCTGGCTTTTTTTTTAACCTTCCATTTTTATATATTTCTTTGACAATAGATTCATACTCTGCTAATACTTGTCAAAATGCGCCAAGAAATAAATGGACTGGACATGTCCTGATGAGTTATTTCACTTAATCCTCATGGTGGATAGTAAAACGGGTATGATAATCCTCATTAAGGAAACAAGGAAATTAGACTTTGGGTTTAAAAAATGATTTATACTTTTTTTTTTCACAAATATTTACTTTAGCCACTACATGTGTATTTCTTAAACGTTCTTGGTAAATGGTGCATACACACATTTTCTCGGTGATTTCCAGCTCTGAGAAGTACAATGTAGTAACTTTACAAGTTAATTTAGAATGCTGAATAATTGAATGTTAAGAAGTTTCACTCCTTTAATAGTACGATCAGGATGGAACTGTATATGTTTAAATAAATAAGGATGCAAGATGAATGTTCACGTCATGTCTCTACCCACTGCCTTTGGGATGTTCCTGTGTACGTGCATGTGCATGCGCTTGTGGGTGCACGTGCCTGAGTGTGTGTGCACGTGCGTGCATGTATGTTGTGGGAATAACGAGGCGGGGGAGCGGGTCCTCCAAGATTCTTGCATCATTTCTGTCTCCATCTGGGATTCTCTTGACGTTAGATAACAGTTAGCAGTTTCCCGATGGGCTCCAAGTTGGAACTTTGATCCCTTTTCTGCCATCTTTTTCTTCCAGTTGGGAGCAAAGTTAACTTATATTTTTCCATCAGCCATAATAGAGCAAAGCCCTTCTCCCATATGCTGCTCATGAATATTTTATGACTATTTTATGGTGATGGGGCAGTGCAGAGAAGCTGATCAGGGGATAATTGGGCTCCTAAGTGAAGGGCACGGATTTAAAACCAATTAGTGGCTGTTGCTGGAGAAACATAGCTTCCTGGAAGCGTGTGGGGAGGGAATGGGGAATAATAACAGCGTTATTGAAATAAAAATAAAACGTCTAACAAGGTATAATGTGAAGGTTTGATTTGGAGTTAGTTTATTGCTCCGTACTTAACAAACAAAAAAGTAGGTTATTATCTGATCTTTGTAGGTATGAATGGTACGTAATTCAATTGACAATATTTTTTTTTATCTTTCATCACACTGTGAAATACTCCTGTACAAGCATTCTACCAGGTTAAACTTACTATTAAACATTTACTAGTTGAGGTAACACGCTAATTGAACGAGAGATAGAGAGAGGGAGAAAATAGGAAAAGAAAGAGAATTCTTCAGGAACAATATCAATAGGACCCCAGAGGGGGGGAAAAGAGCATAAAAAAGCATGGCCTTAAAACTCTCTATTAATACTTTAAGCAAGAATGTTCAAAAACCAGAGATCCCAAATGATGCCAAGTGGTAAGGTGGACATTTAGTTTTGGGGAAATGAAATGGAGTAAGTGGAAGGGGAGTTTTCCGAGAAATGGCTGAGGTAGGAAGACAGCAGGAATGGCTGGTGTGCCCACCCTGCCCTGTTTGGATTCCTATATGCATGGATTCCTCTATGCATCCTGTCCGTCTGAATAGCACCCATTGTGTGGTGTAGACCGAAGGAAGGGAGGTGGGGGTCCGAAGCCGAGAGAGAAGCCTGCCTGGCTGCGATTGGTCCTGAGTAGGCAGCTTGGTCCTTGAGGCAAGGTTCGGAATCCAGGCTTTGTGGATGTTAAAGACTTGAAAAGGGATGTTTTTGAAACTCAGTTTCGCTTCAGATCTAGTTGGTTGACTGACCGATGTTAAGATTGTTTCTGATCCACAGTGATCAACCTGCTGTTTGCCATTCCATGCTAAATGATGCATTTCTTTGGCTCTGGAAGAGTTTGGGGTCGCTGTTGTTTTTGTTTTGTTGGATTGGGCTTTCTTGTTGCTTTCCTTCTTCTTTTCTTTTTAAAATCTTTGATTTTCCCATATAAACACAAACACAAGTGAGAAGCCTGGTAACTTAAGCCTTTGTTAGGGAACGCTGTCTCCCAGAAAGTGCCTTACTGTCTCTCTGTCTTTAATGTTTAATTCTAAAGTTGTGTTGTTCATATTACTGAGACAGTGAATGTTCCTCATAGAAAATGTGGGAGAGAGGGATAAACAAAATACGTTGTTCTACAAACTAAAGATAGTCTGGGGGACGCCTGGGTGGCTGGTTCAGTGGGTTAAGAGTCTGCCTCCGGCTCAGGTCATGATCCCCGGGTCCTGGGATCGAGTTCCACATTAGGCTCCTTGCTTGTGCTCGCTCTCTCTGAAATAAATAAATAAATAAATAAAGATATTCTGGGTCAGCTTTTGGCTTTGGCTTCTTTTGTTTAGTTGGTAACCAGAAGACCCATGCTCTGCCACACAGGGATGTCAGCAGAAGCGCTGAGGGGTCCGGAGGGACAGAGTCACACACACGACATAAATGTGACCACAAGCGCATCATCTGAACTTTCTGAGTTTCAGTTCCCGGATTAGAAAAAGGGGACAGCCCTGCCCATTCTTCAGGGCTTTGTGAAGGCCCGCACTCCGCTGAGTGGAATGCCCGTCCCAGAGCCTGGTACCAGTGGCCAGATACCCATCGCTCACGGCTCTCGGCCCAAGCTCATGTTCATGTCCCGCGTCCTTCTCCAGCACACAGCGGGAATGTTGTCAGTGCTGAACAAAGTGGCAGATGGAAGAACGCTGGGTATAAGTCAGGGGGATGGAAAGGAGGAATTCGGAAGAAAGACAAGAGTAACTGTCGTCGAATTTGTAATGTTGACCGGGTGGCCTGTGTCTCTCATTCCTTGATACTGTGGCATAAATAGTACAGTTAATATTTCAGGCTGAATGTTTTGTCTGCTGAGCTGTAAGTGATGTTTTCGAGGACATGTGTGACTAGCTAGGGGAATATGAAGTTCGGATTTGGAGTCATTTTGGGGGAATGTTGGAATGAATAGTGGTAACTTTCTCTAAATCTCTTTAACAGCTCGTGGTAAGAACATGTCAAATACGGAAATTATGTCATTACCAAAATTGGCTTTATGCCCCTGTCATGTCTAACATTTTTATGAATCTCACAATGTGTACATTTCAGAGATTTGCTATAAAATATATCAAACTGGGTGATTTTATTCCTGAAATTTATAATATCCTTTCAGGATTTTTAAAAATATTTCTTTATTTATTTTAGGGAGTGGGGAACAGAAGGCAGAGGGAGAAAGTCTCCAGCAGACTCCCTGCTGAGCACAGAGCCAGACACAGGGCTCAATCTCATGACCGCTGAGATCATGACCCGAGCCGAAACCAAGAGTCGAAGGCTCAACTGACTGAGCCACCTTGGCACCCCCACTTCAGAATTCAAAAAAACACAACAGTATTATAGCTCTATGTTCACACTACATACTTCTTTTCAATAATTTTTTTTTTTAGTTGTTAAGTATCTAGAATTGTAATTGCTTGGGCAGAGAAAACTGAAATATGAAAGCAGTCTAAGCATTCAAATAAAGTAAAGGTTTAGCTAACATTCTGAATTATAATAAAGATAGATAACATTCTTTGAATAGTCCCTAAATGGTAGATGTTATTTTAAAGGTTTCATTTGTGGGGGTACCAGGGTGGCTCAGTCGGACTCTTGATCCACGCAGGGCATGGAGCCGACTTAAATAAAAAAAAAAAAAAAAAGGAAAGGCCTCATTTGTATTAACTCAATAACCTTATGAAATAACATTTACAGTTATTCTCATTTTATACATGAAGCACAGAGAGGTTAGCGGACTTGCCCAAGGTGCCAGAGCCAGCACAATAAATAGTGCAGGTAGTCTGACCCCAGGGCCATGTCCCTGTCAATATGCTGGGTCTCAGGAGTGGCATCCATTTCTTGAATATGTGGTATTTGCAAGGCCAGTATTAAGAACTTGGCATAGGGGTGTCTGGGTGGCTCATTCAGTGAAGCGTCTGCTCAGGTCATGATCTCAGGGTCCTGGGATCGAGCTCTGCATCGGGCTCCCTGTTCAGTGGGAAGTCGGCTTCTCCCTCTGCCTGCAACTCCCCCCTGCTTGTGCGCTCTCAGTCTCTCTCTAAAAAAAAAAAAAATAATAATAATCTTTAAAAAAAAAGGACTTAGCATATATGATATTACACACACATCCCCTGAGAAGAGAGGGACCCCTCTAGTGAGAGGACTTATAATTCTTTGATAAGGTTTCCAAAGCTAGCAGGATGGCATCATTGATCCCAATTTACCTAACCACCACTTCTCTTGAAACATTTGAACCCAGGCCCTAGGAAATGACATCCGAGGACACACGGGTGGCATTGGCCAGGGACACACAGGAAATCCTTCCCAATGTAAACTGTGAACCAAAAGCATCCCAAGAGAAGTTGCTCTCCTTGGTTATTAGCCCCAGTTCTATCGTTTCAGGATCTCATGGCCCAGGCCCCACATCCATGTTAATATTTCATTCAGTAGGACTCTTGGGTTTGGGAGAAATTAGATTGTTGGTAGCCAAGGGGCTCCTGGGTGGTTCAGTCGGTTAAGCATCTGCTTTGGCTCAGGTCATGATCTTGGCATCCTGCGATCGAGCCCCACGTCGGGCTCCGTGCTCAGCGGGAAACCTGCTTCTCCCTCTGCCCCCCACTGCTTATGCTCTGTCTCTCTCAAATAAATAAATCTTAAAAAAAAAAAGAAAGGTTATCAGTGGCCTAAACTAGCATGCTAGAGCTCCCCTTGTGTGTGAATGTGTACACGCAAGTGCGCACACACATACGCACATGCAGATTTTCTGCCCTCAGCATTTATTGAGAATCACTCCCTAAAGTGTTGCCGCAAAATGAGATTGGTAAATGAGTGGATTATGCATAAGGTGAGCTAAACCTTAAAACAATTTAATAAAAAGCTCTCTACGTGTGAGTAAGCTTCCCATGTTGTGAATTTAGGTGCATTTAATGGCAGAAGAATGAAACAATCTTAGGGAAAAAAAATGGCTTTCTAATCAAATAATTCAATTTATAGCTAAGTCCCTTGGAATAAATCATTTAAGGCTGCGTTACAGCAGGAATCAGGATGGAAACTCACGATTGCTTTAAGTCTTCCCCTTTATCCTTTGGTGGTAGCAGAGTTTTGTCACCTACTTTAGAGTGGAATATAGCACCTAACAATGGCATATTTTGAAGGACCTGCCAAATGGCATCAAAAGTGGATCTTGATCAGAAACAGATTTCTCTCAAACACTTCCTTCCTAAAAGGTCCAGAGTGCTGTCCTGGTTCGCTGTTATAAGATCTAAGCTTTGACCCTGCCTCAACCAGCTTCAGACTTTGTGACCCAGAGCATGCTATCTAATCTCAATCTACATAAAACGGGGAGAAAGGAGTAGTTATGCTACAGGATTGTTAGGAATAAGCAGGAGATAATGCTCGGACGGAACTGGGTGCAGGGCCAGGCAGATGACACTCCCAAGGATCTGTGGGGGGAGAAGGAGGCGGGTTGACAGAGGGCCCTCTGGGGCTCCAGGGGGTCATGTTGGTTTGCTGCCCTTCTAGCCATGACCCCCATCCCCGTCCTTACCAGGATTTTGGCCATGGCCTTGAAGAAGGTCAGAACTCCTCAGATTTCAAAGAATGGCTTTGAGAAAGGCTCCCACTCGTAGAACTCAGGCCTCTAATGGAAAACACTTCATAAAGACAGACTGTTAGTAAATTCTAAAAAGATGGGGCTATTTTGCAGTTTCAAAGATAATGCCACTTGCAAGAAGCTAGTAAACTCAACCCTAGTTTTCTCGTTGAGAATCACCTTGCGCTGTTTCCCATTTACCATCACCTTCTTAAATTACGTACCAGTATTGACTTACTACTTTTTCTTAACATCCTCACTTTTAACCCTAATTCGTTTAAATAAATTCATTTCTATCACAAACAGAAAGCCAATATCAATTGCCATAATAGAAGTTTAACAAAAAAGTACACAATTACTGAAAAAAAAAGAAAGTTTGTTCCTGCCCTGCCTAAAATCATCTCACATGTCCCCAGGTGGTATTTATTGCATGTTTGGGAAAAGGTTAACCACAGCAATACCTTTAGGACCAGAGTTGATCACCAAAGCTTCTCGCCTGGATCTAGTGTTCCTGCCATCTTTTTGCAGGAAGGGTCCTTAGAAGGGATTCTGCTGAGCGAAATAAGTGAGTCAGAGAAAGACAAATACCCTATGATTTCCCTCATAGTTGGAATTTAAGAAACGAAACAGGGGAACATAAGGGGAAGGGAAGGAAGAATGAAACAAGATGAAACCAGAGAGGGAGGCAAAGCATAAGAGACTCTTCATCTTAGGAAACAAACTGAGGGTTGCTGGAGGGGAGGGGGGCGGGGGATGGGGTAACTGGGTGATGGGCATTAAGGAGGGCACGTGATGTAAGGAGCACTGGGCATTATATGCAACTGATGAATCACTAAATTCTACCCCTGAACTAATGATACACTATATGTTAACTAAATTAAATTTAAATTAAAGATTTAAAAAACCCCACAAAACACGAGAGGGGCACACAACTTGCTAGAGGCAATGGAAAATATCCTGCTATGGAGAAGGTACAAGAGAAGATTGGTTAGCAGGAATTGATGGGTAAAACCCACCGTTGCCATCATTAATATACTAAAAAGAGAAAGCCAACCAGAGAATTGTAGGGCTCAGTAAAGCAAAGACTTGTGAACCATGATGGGGCTGAGTCTTGTTATCCATTGTTATCAAAGATGAGTTACTGAGACTGACATTGCTCATACCCCATTATTTCCTTATCCTCCCTCCATGCTGTTTCCGGTGTGTGGCTGTCCCTGACTGATGCCTCTCCTTGTATTTGATCAAATTATATTTCTGTTTAGTACCCTCCTGATGGTCATGAAAAATAGAGCTGCATGAGTGCACATGGCCCCAAATATAATAGTATCCAGTATCTCTTTAGTTGGAAGAGACCTGGAGAATTATTAGCCATTGATTTTTTTTATCTCCCTTTCAAAGGAATCCTCCCAGATTCTTGGAGTAGAAACAAAGCAAAGCCCCGTGAGAAACACGCATTTGACATCAGCCTCCCTCCCCTGAAAAGCAGCTAGGATCACGTTCTGTCTTCCTAGCCCCTTACACACGAGTACATGGTCATTGTTTGACTCCTTCATGCTCTCTTCATGCCGGCCTTCTAGAAACTGTGAGGCAGAAGGGCAGGAGGAAGCACAGTTAATTCCTTCATGATTTATCCACCTGCCTTTGAATAATTTAGTGCCTCTCAGCAAGAATTTGATAGCTCTTCCAATTTTTTTTTTTTTTAAATGGAGGCTGGAGAGTCTATACCTTCGTGTCAAACGGTAGAACTCAGGAGCTGGAGATATGCCAAAACCATGCAGGGAACATCTTCCCTTCTCTGCCCCAACTCTTAGGCTGAATCATGCGATACTATCCTTTTCAGAGGTCAAAATGGCCAAATATCAGCAATGTTGCATAATTTATGCTTGCACAGCCTTGCACCTAAGCCCTCTCGACATGAGATGAGCAACAAGTAGGCATTGGCTTTCTGTCACAGAGGGACCCAACTTCAGATGCCACATCTGTGGTGCTTGGAAACCCTATCATCTGCCACGTGCTAACTCACAAGATGGAATCAGCGAAGATGAGCTCTAAGCCAGGCAGCCGCATCTCTGGCTGGACTGAAGCAGAAAATGAATGAAAGAACACTCAATATGACGGCTGGATGCTGGCTGACCAAGGTTGTTGAACGCATCAAGAAATATTTGAACACAGAGAAACAGCTCCCAAATGTGTCGCCCAGCTACGGCCTCAGAGAACTGGGGTGGAAGGCTTTTGAACACAGTTACTACTCTGGGGACACCAGTGGGTTATCTGGGGGACCAGGGGGTGGAAGCCCAAGGTTGGCTAACACTTGGAGTCACAATCCAAGGGAAGATCTCCCCGTACACATTGTGGGGAACCATAGAGTTCCCAGAGACACTTATGCACATAGCAGGAGTTGTTTTTGATTGTTCTGGGGGTGAAGGTAACATCAGGATTCAGATACGTCTTATAAGTGTTTCTGATAAAGAAGAAGTTTTTTTTTTTTTTTTTTTATTCTAGCAGGAAAGCACAGCGGCTTAGTTATAAAAATTCTATTTTTTCACATACTTTTGCAATGTGACCCAATTGGAAAAGTAGAGTATTGTGATTTTTATCACAGTATTCTCCTATTTCTATGCTTTAAGCTCGTTCCTATGATTTGGCTCTTAAAAGTTTCATGAGAAAGAACGTACTTGATTTTAAATTGAAGGAGTCCCAGGTATATAGCACAGGTGTGTTCCATCAGTGACAGTGACGGATCCTTAAGGAAGTAGTGAAAGAGAGAGAAGGGGAGCAGTAAACCCCAAGGAATCTTATGTAAAAGAATTGAAGGACCAGTGAAACAAAACAAGACTTTAGTAGTAACCATGGCAACCTGCACAGATAAGGAAGAAGACAAAGCTTTCTGGTCATTATTATTATTGTATTTTAACGTTTATTGACTGACTGCCTGCATGGGGTTGGAGCTAATCAATTTTTTTTCCTTGGGAGGAACAGATGAATGGGGATGAGGTTTCCCTTTAGGGAAACCAGCACATTCTAAGAGCTTTTAATGAAGTTGGGACTCTGTTGGATGACAAAGGAACACTACGTTCTTTCGGCTGCGTCGTGGAGAAATTTTTAAAACTTAGAGACCATGTCATAGAAGGGACCGTGCGGTGACATTTATGCCAGAGACATCTGACAGGTAAAAAGATATATGATAAAATCAGTGATGTGGAATAAAGGAAGCCGAAGGTTAGATTCAAGATTAATCGGTTCTCATTTGGAGACAGAGCCGATAATATGATTTTTTGGTCAGCCATCTTGTGGAATCCCTGAGGGCAAGATCTGTTTACTGTGGCAGCCCAATTAAGACGCTGCTCTCTCAAGAAAAGAACCAGTGCTTAGAAACACCAACTTCTGAGATGCACTTATTGCTTCTTCACACCCAGATACAAGAGCAGAACTGTTTCCAAGCAAAAGCACAGCAGAACAAAAGAAGACTTAAAGGCTCTTCTGCCTTCCAGGGATGTGGCCATGTTTGGAGGGTGGGCAGCGTGGGGGATGGAGTGGCAGTGTTTTACGTCTGGCCTTGGCTTTGGTTGTTTGCCAAGTGAAAACTATTAGAATTATTAGCACTGCCTGAACCCTTTCTCTTGACCAGGATTTCCCAAACAAAGCACCCGACAGGGTCTGCTTAAAATGAGGAGCTTGATTTCCGTAGAGTCTTGTAGATTCACCAGAATCTGGTGGGAGTCCAGATTCTGCATTTCTAACTTCCAGTTGATGCCCATGCGGACGATGACCAAAACTTCACACTGTGAAGCTCAGCTTTGCCCAGTAGATCGATCACCTGGGGAGGCTGTAAAAATCTGCTGGCCCAGGCCATACCCCCAACGCAATCCAGTCAGCAGGTCCAGAGTGCCGCCCGGGGCTGGGGCACCACGGCAGCCTGTAGGTCAAAGATGACTCGCTGATGTCTTGATTTGACTTACACAGGACTTGACAATTTTTCTTATGCTTAAAAACATGGGGAGATCTCACATAAAACCCTTGTTTTTAGTTCTTTGTTGAATAAACAACACCAAGACTGCGCTCCCTCCTGGTTGTTACCTGCTGTCGCCAAGGTGCTGGGTCTCTCTTGCCTGGCCAGCCCCTTTCCCCATTTCTGTTGTCTGCCTGTCACCTGCAAGCATTTGTTTTTGTGCCACTGTTCACAGGGTCACACCTAATGCCTCCTCTTGGGTGGATGGTTTGTAACACTGCCCTTCCTTTAAAATCCCGTCTTACACGTGGCAGAGGTGTTGGGTGGTTGGTTTGGATCAATTGCCCACTCATCTTAGGATCCCCGTTTGGAACGCTGACATGGAAAAACACGTGCATAGGAGGAGTCCAGCGCTGAGTTCTCGTCCGTTTCTGCCATTCACTGTTCCACGGGGACTTCAACTCCCTGATCTGAGTTTTCCTCCACCGTAAAGTCACCATTTGTAGATTGGACTGAACGTCCTTTGCGGGGGCTAATCCAGCATCAGCTACCATTACCGATTCACTCTGAAGATTCTGATTGTTTGTTTACTGTCTGCCAGGCGCTCCTAAATGGAAGAACTTCACTTCCTCTACCTCCCAGGGCTCTGAGGGCTGGCCATGCTCTCGTGGAGGAGATAGGAATTGGATGGCCACACATCTGCATTTGCCCCAACAGCCTGGGTTGTTCTTGATGCTCTGGTGGAATCATTAACAGCCCAGATATCACTCGCAAAAGTGGTCTGGTTTGGATAAGAGCTCAGTTGGTCTCTGTCGTTAGGAACAGCCTGCAGTGGGAGGTTCCTCTAAGCGGGGAGAGTCTGTGGGATGCCACAGCTGGAGGGAATCCTGGACATCAGCACCACGGATAGCATGGAAGGGGAGGAAAGCGGGACCAGCGTCCGTATCCGCATGCTTCGGTGGGCCCCATCCACTCTGCTCCCCAGCATCCCGGAGAAGTCCTCCTGAGCAAGCTCCAGCCTGGAGACAACGCCTCTGAGAAGCGGAGAGGGGGAGTGTATTTGGCCAGCCGCGGGGGGCGCTTCCCATACTCCACCAGCTCAGCCTCAGCAACCCCAAGCAGCACGACTTGCGCTGCTGGTTTCCCCTTCCTAGGCCCGTGTTTCTGTCCCTTTTCATCTTGAATCTTGTCATTTCTAGGCATCTAAGACTCTGCTGCTGAAATCCCCAATCTTTTCGAGTTGTTTAAAACCCCCAGTGACCCTGCGCTTGAGGGCCACATGCATGCCCGCTGCTGCCACCTAGTGGGGGCATCGTGTCATGATGGCCTTTCTCGGATCAAAACTCGGGGGCCAGCCAGGAACCTGCGTTGAAGGAGTCCATCCAGGCATGGGAAGGGGTTGGAAAATGAAAACGTTTTACAAAGCATACGAATACTCTGTTCTAACTGGAACTGTTTTATTTTTCTGAAAAAGGATTTTAGAAGCTAACTCTAAAAACCCCCATGCACCCGTTCCTTATGCCCAGCAGCTGAACAGTATCAGCTTGCAGAGTGAATAAACCAGGGATCCCACGGAAGTAAGAATAACTATTCATGCCCTGAGTGAGGGAGAGTTGTAGGTCTCTTGTGCGATGCAGAGCGTGGCATCTGGTTTCTTTCCACGCGAAGAATAGATTCTCCCAAGTGACCCTGCTTTGATTGGCTTCTTGACACCTGGCTGTGCTGTTGTCATTACATAATCGCTACATTATAAGACTAACCCCAGGGTTTCGAATGGAGAGTGTAAATTCTACTCCTCCTCTTTCGAGTCTTTCTTAAAAATCTACCATCTTTCTAATAGTGTCCAACAAGAGATATCTGCTCTCTTCGTATCTCTTGGTCTTCTTTGTTCTGCCCTTTTCTACAAATTGGCATCCATCCCATCTCCTTTTTCCTATTTCTCGTTCATTCTGATGATTTTTATCTCCAGATTTCTTCCCACAAAACCTTCTGTTCACCATGAAGATTCCCAGTGGTTCTCATCTTAAGTAATTCGAACAGACTGAATTTATTCTTTAATTTTTGAGAAAATGTTCCTTTTAGCAGTCTCAGTACACTGGTATATCTGAATTCAATAACAATTAATGATGAATAACGTAAATAGAGCCACATATGTATTATAATGACATAAGGAGTAATAAGCGCCCTGTTACTCCACTTCTCCTGAGGACTTCTCTGGAATGTTGAGGCGGCTATTTTTAGGACATCCTTCACAGAGACCATTGGAATATCTAATAGTCTGTAATTATTTCTGATTTACAATATTTTGATCAAAAGCAGATTCTAGAAATAAGTCAACAGTAGTTCCCTCAAGGTAAAAATAGGGCATAAATTGAACTGTGGTCATCATATTAAATTATACGACCGTATTATGTTTCCTACATTTGGAGCTGTGTCATCTTCAATATTGCCATGCTACATTGTCTTGAGCCTGCGCTTTCCAAAAATATTACAAAGACTCTTCTGCTTTTGGTATCATCATGGTACCTGATCTGAAATATCAAATTGCAGATATTTGAGACCATGGTGTTTTATTGCTGGAGAGGACCTTAGAGGAAAAATAACCAGCCTGCTCTGTATTTTGGCATTGAAGAGTCGAAAGCCCAGAGAAGCAAAGTATTCACCTGAGGTCACATAACTAGATCTAAACCGGAGTTGAATTCAGTTCTCTTGTGAACATTCTAGAGCGTCATTCATTTTATTTATGAATATGTGTTTGTTCATGTGATACTTTCCTATATATATTATATAATTTTTATATTGTTTATGAATTACAGGTCTTTCTAACACCATACCTGTCTAATGTTTTTCCAAGAAGAAATGAAAAAAAAATTTCTTTCAAGAATTTCTTAGCTTTTAAAAATATATAGGCAACTATGGTATTTAATCTTAATAGTTACCTATGTTACAATGATTTCATCTGATGCTGAAAATAAGTATCCTCTGTCAAGACACTTTGGAGGGTGGCGTTCCTCAGATCCATGAGGCTACTGTGTTCACAGTCTACTGCTATGTGGACACTCCTTGTCATCTTCCACGAGGCTTTAAGGAAGAGTAACTGTTCCTAATGAGATCCTGTGGCCATTAATCAGGGATGAAGGGCCCACATTTTTCTCTACATAGATTTGTTTCAATGTGTTCGGATTTTAAGTGTGCTTTAACAGGACACCATATTGCTTTATTTCTTTTTCTACATTAGACGAGTCACA
Organism: Zalophus californianus; assembly: GCF_009762305.2. NCBI lineage: Eukaryota > Metazoa > Chordata > Mammalia > Carnivora > Otariidae > Zalophus > Zalophus californianus. The sequence goes on along the minus strand of NC_045609.1, from coordinate 6,085,871 downwards.
GTAGCAAATGAATGTGTCTAGCAAAGAAATAATTCCCTCTCCAAATACCTCAGAGAGATTTTTCTCTGCTGTTTTGTTCTATGACAATTAAAACCCAGATTACTGCAAGGAGTGTGGATATGAATTTTTAAAATGATTTTCCTGGTTTATTCTTTTATATTCTAGTTATATATATTTTTAAAGATTTTATTTATTTATTTGACGGAGACAGAGGGAGGGAGCACAAGCAGGGGGGGTGAGAGGCAGAGGGAGAGGGGGAAGCAGACTCCCTGCCTAGCAGAGAGTCCAACGTGGGGCTCAATCCCAGGACCCCAGGATCATGACCTGAGCGGAAGGCAGCCGCTTAACCGACTGAGCCACCCAGGTGCTCCTCTAGTTATATTTTTAAATTTTTGAAAAGAATGTACTTCATCTTCCCTCCCTCCCCCCCTTCTCCCTCCCTTCCTTCCTCCCTTCTTTCCCTTCCCTTCCCTTCCCTTCCTTCTTCAAACACTTGTCCTAGCACCTATTAAGCATCAAGCGTTTTGTTGGGTATTATAATGCTTGCATTTTAGGAAGGATTATATTGCAAACGTGGTTTCCTTATGGTTTTAACTTTCAGAACTATATCAAATTCATAGTCCTATTCTGAAGGTTTATGTATTATTTTACTTGGAACTTTATCAGTATCTCTTCAGAGATATTCTGAAGTCCAGTCTATTACCATGTTCCATCGTTACCCTCAGAGACTGTGCTTACGTTGTTCCTTCCGGTTGTGAGGGAAAACTCCTACGTGACTCTGTGATCCGTGTTTTTCTTCTGCGTGACCACCATTATCCATTGAAAAAGCACAGCTCTGCTATTTCGTATCTCTGCATGGAGCCAAATGAGATTCATCTTGTCTTATAATCAATCGAGGGGTCATGGAGGGAGAGGTTTGCTGTCATTGTTTTAATTGTAGGCGTGCTCCAGCAAAAGCATCCTCACTCCCTAACTAGAAGGCTGATTTAATAAGCAGTCGCTTCCTCCACCCCTTTCGGAAGCTACAGCAGGCAGGCCTGGCTTGGGGTTCATTACAGGCTGGTGGGGAGGGAGCAGTCAATGATCAGAACCAGGCCTTGGCTAGCTTCAGCTTCTGCCAAGCCCAGCACGGCTCCAGATACTTTCTGGGTTCCAAAGAAAACACGCCAGCCTTGTGCCCGCAGATCTCGGGACGTAGCCGGGATATAGGTTACTGGCATTGAGGTTTCGGAGGAAATGCTCATCACTGGTGCAAACACTTTCTGTCTTGCTGCCCATAGGGGAGCAGAAAATGACACTCCAGCTGCATGTGTCGGCTCGTGGTGATTAAATAGGTCATTCTCAATTTTCCTTAAACTTTCGAGATAAATCTGCATTGTATTTTTATGTCTTCCCCATATTCGACTTCTTATTTTCTCCTGCGCCGTTACCATCATCTCAAGTTCTCTTGGTGAATTTTGTTGAGTGTCGGTTTGTCTTCTGCCCTCTTTCTGCACGGGCTGTGTCAGGGTAGTGAGAACGTCGTTCCCCTTGTTTCCCTGCAGTCACAGAATTAGGGTTGAATTACTGCCCCTGCCTTGCGTCTCGTCCCCTTTGAATTGGGAAACACACAAGCACCCAGGGAGGAAGAGGAGATCTAGGAAGAGCATCTCTGGGCCTCACCCCTCCACTAAGCGCTCCCCACCTCTGCTTCCCCAGGGCTATCTAAATCTGCATTTTAAATGTAATGGGGTGCGATCTTAGGGACAGTCTTGTAGAGGCTCTTGGTTTTGTAGAAAAGGCCCAGAAGACCCAGATCCACAGGAGGGTACTGTTAGGTGGGTAGCCAAGCCTTGCCCTGGCACCAGGGGCACGGAGATGAATAAGAAAAAGGCCTTTCTGGGGCGCCTGGGGGGCTCCGTCGTTAAGCGTCTGCCTTCGGCTCGGGTCGTGATCCCGGGGTCCTGGGATCCAGCCCCGCATCGGGCTCCCTGCTCCGCGGGAAGCCTGCTTCTCCCTCTCCCACTGCCCCTGCTTGTGTTCCTGCTCTCGCTGTGCCTCTCTCTCTCCTCGCTTTGTCTCTCTCTGTCAAATAAATAAATAACGTCTTAAAAAAGAAGACGGAAGTGTTTTATAAACTGTGGTGTTGGATACAAACAAATGGATAGAACTATCATGTTGTGAGTAGGTGCCGGATAGTATAGAAGGCACTCTGCATAATGGGCTTAAACCTGTGCAGACCTAATCTCCAGTTACACAGACAAAGTAGGCGTGGGATAGTTTGAATTCATTTCCATTCCTAAAAGACAAAAGAAGGATAAGTGTTTTCCTTGAGAAATGTGGGTATTACGGAGACTGGCCAGTGGTCCTCTGCAGACTAGTTAAGTTTCAAAGTGAGTTACTCCCCTTGATCAGCAAAGATGAAAAAGGAACCATCTAGCACTAATGAACATACATGGGGCCAGCTCGAGGGCCTCAGCTTTATTTAAACATAGATCACGGCGTTTGCTTCCCATATCCCTGTGGCCCAGCCCACAGCTCACCGATGGGGGCTGACTGTGACGCGCACCTCGTCTGCGGTCTACAATGCACCTGCTCTAGGAGTTCTGCCCAGTCACTGAATCTGTTCGAGGCACTCACTACAGCCTTCCTCCTGAAAGTGGGGTTGGCAGACTAGCAGCACAGTGCTTCTCCACCAAGAAGAATCCCCAGCCCCACCCCAGACTTTCTGAATCAAAATCTTCATTTTACCAGGATTCTCAGTTCACTAATATGCACAGTAGATATTAAGGAACACGCCTATAAAACTCAATCAGATCCTGCTTTTTTTGGTTTTTTTTTTTTTTTTTTTTTTTTTTTTGTGGAGCTTGGAGGTGGGACATGAAGAGTGTCCCCAACACCAGGTGGGAAGCATGAAAGAAGACATCAAAATGAAAATAGGAAAGAGGCCATGAGCCAGTACGAGTCGTGAGTTAATGTAACCCAGGAAGTAGAACAGGTGTGAGTCAAGTCCCATCAGCTGATGGGCAGAGTGCAGAGAAAGCAGGGGCAGGGCAACGCCAAGGGCATAGGGCCATGAACGACCTCCTTGAGCAGATGATTTCTAAAACCGATTTTGAGTTAGCGCTGCTTTCTGGGTGCGGGGATTCCTGTCGTGTCCTGAATAGCCTTCTGTTCTCCACACGTCCTTCTGAGCAACTGCTCAAACTGTGGCCCTTGTTTTTTTACTCTCTCGAAAACTTGTGGCAAATTCTCACTAGCTGAGGTAACGTAGCAAGAGCTCGGACCTCGCCAACCTCAAAAATCCTCAAAAGCACACCATTCTAAGGGACTTTTGCTCTTTAACTCTTATTCCCAGTGTGGTTTATTGTTCCTCTGCAAAAGTTTAGCTTTGTGGAAAGTTGAATTTTAATGCCATTCATGGCTTTACCAAGTCCTGATGAAGCTATGAAAAAAAGATGCGGGGGCTTCTAGAAGAGTAGTGTGAGGAGACCAGCAAGTTCATTCCCTAAAAACAAATCGGGGGGAGGGGAACCCTCCACAAATGGAGAAAACAGCTATTTTAGGAGTCTGAAAATTAGCCAAAGGCATATGATTCTTCGAGAAGTGTTTATTAATAAGGTGAGCAGGAGTAGTGCGTGGCCTTTTTGCCTGGGGCTGTTCTCATCACTGCCTGGTAGTTGATTGTGGGAATTCTAACCAGAGCATGGTGCCTGTGAAAACCAGCACTTAGTTACTAGAGAGGACTGATTTGATTTGGTGCAGAGAGTAGAGAAACCACGCATCGCTGGGCATTGTCAGAAACAGTAGCGATCCGGGTAGCGAACAAAGGGGAAGGTCAACATTGCAGCTGGCCTGTTGTCGTCCTTGTTGGGAAAAACCACAGAATAGAGCATTGCCAAAAATTTAAGAGGGAGATCTAGTGAATGAGACAGCCGTGGTGTGTCCTGATAAGGCCTCACATATCCCCAAAGGTCTGCAAGTCCGTGCATAGGTGCAAGGCTGTGCACACGCTCGGGAGAGATGCAGAAGGTCTCACTACCCACGGATTCCTAGCTGAACATGAGGCCAGGCGCCAAAACAGGAGACTCAAAGAGGGCCCAGGGGAGCTTGGAAGTCAGGGCAGGTTTAAACTGTGTCTCCCAACCCACACATGTTTGAGCGCACCTCTCATCAGTCACTGGCTGATGGCTGGGCTTCCCTGAAACAGCAGTAATCACTAGAAAGCTAAAATTAAAAATAAAAATAAGATACTAAACATTTTCACAGAAACATCAACACTCTCAGAGGGCGCTATAAGCCACAGAATTAATCCAGGCAAGATGCTGAAGAAACTAAGAAGAACAGCAATAAAACATCAAAAAGAGCAACCTCCAGGGGTGCCTGGTGGGGCTCAGTCGGTTAAGCATCTGCTTTCGGCTCAGGCCCTGATCTCAAGGTCCTGGGATCCAGCCCCCTGTCTGGCTCCGGGCTCAGCGGGGAGTCTGCTTCTCCGTCTCCTGTCTCCTCCCTCTGTCCCCCCACCCCCTGCTCCTGTTCTCTCTCTCTTTTTCAAATAAATAAATAAATAAAATTGTTAAAAAAAAAAAAAAAAAGAGCAACCTCCGGTGAGAAAAATCAGAATTTAGAGCTGCTACAGTGTATTACCTAAAGTGTCTGGTTTTCATAAATATAAAAATCATGAGCCATGCAATGAAACAGGGAAGTGTGACCCATTCTAAGGAGAAAAAGCCAATGTAAGCTGTCTGTCAGGCCGTACACATGAGACTTAGCATACAAATGCTTTAAATCAGCTATTAGGAATATGTTTAAAGATCTCTGACAATATGATTCATCAAATAGAGAACATCAGTAAAGACAAAGAAATTATTTAAAGCAGTGGAAATTCTGTATCTGAAAAGTATAATAACTGAATGGGAGAATTCACTAGAGAAAGCTCACCAGCAAATCCAAGATGGCAGAAGGAAGAATCAGTGAACTTGAAGGTAGACCAATAAAAATTATTCATCCTGAAGTACAGAAAGAGAAAGGATATTAAAAAATGAACAGAGTCTCAAAGACCATTAGGACACTAGAAAACATCCCAACATACACATTATAGAATGAACAAGAGAGAAAAGGAGGCAGAAATTTGAGGAATTAAATAGTTATAAACTTCATAAATTTGATAAAAGAAATTTAATTGACATATCTAAGAATTTCAACAAACTCCAAACAGAAGAGACACAAAGACCATTATACCTGGGCCCATCATTGTCAAACTGCTGAAAGCCCAGGAGATAATCCTACAGCGAGAGAAAAATAATTCAATCTACACTGATGACCAAGAATATGATGAACAGCATATGTCTTATAAAAAATAGTAGGTCCGGAAAGCATTGAGGTGTAAAGGAAATTGCTGAAAACAAAACAAGCAAACAAAGAAGAAAACATAAAACCACCAAACAAGAATTCTGTATCCAGCAAAAATATTCCTGAAAATTGCAAGCGAAATAAAGATGTGCTTAGAGAAACAGAGACAGAGAATGTGTTGCTAGCAGACATAGCTTACCAGAAGTACTGAAAGAAGTTCCTCAGGGTAATGGACAGCACAGCAGACAGTGAGTAGAATGTACACAGTGCAATAAAAAACATCAGAAAACATAAATATGTAGGCAAATAGAGAGAAGACCATATATTTCATGTGTTCCTTCTTTTCATGTACGTGATTGAAAAGACAAAGTTGCATAAAATAATAATTATAAAATTATTTTTAAAGTATATAAAGTGTTTAACATATGTGACATGTTTTATATGTGTTATGTTCATATATGTTTATATATAAGATATATATTTATAACATGTATAAAGATTATATGTATAGATTATATAAATGATTATATGTACATATATAGTACATATCTATAATGTTATAAAGGAGTGGAGAGAAAATGGAGCTATATTGGAATAAAGTTTCTATTTTACTGGATTTAAGTTAGTATTAATTGGAAGTAGACTGTGATAATTTAAGATGTATATTGTAATCCCTGGAGCAACCAGTAAGAAGATAACTCCAAAGAGTATAGTTAAACAAAAATAATGAAGGAATTTAAATTGTACATAGGAAAATAGCTATTAACACCAAGAAAAGCAATAAAAGAAACAGGAAAACAAACAAAAAGACATAAAACATATAGAAAACAGCTAGCTAACTATCAGAAGTCAATCCATCCGTAGCAGTGATAACATTATATTGAATAGACTGAAAACTCCAATCACAAGGCAGAAATTGTCAGAGTGTCATAGAACTATATGCTGTCTGCAATAGATGCAGTTTAGAGCCAAAGACAAAAAACAGGTTGTGGGAAAAAGGATGGAAAAGATACATTATACGAACAGTAATCATAGGACAGCCAGAATGGCTATACTATCGCCAGAAAAAAGTATATATAGCTTCAAGGAAAAAAGATATTAGTAGAAAGAAAGAGGGAAGTTTCATAATGATAAAAAAGCCAATTCATCGGGAAGATAGAGCAATTACAGATGTATACACACCTAAAACAAAGAACTTCCAAAATACACAAAGCAGAAATACAATTGAACGGAGAAATACACAATTCAGCAGTAATATTTGGAGACTTGAATACACCATTCTAAATAATTAATGGAACAACTAAACAGAAAGTCAGCAAGGATGTCAAAGACCTGAACAACACTCAACCAACTTGACCTGGCTTCTACGAACAGGTACCCAGTGACAGTAGAATACACATTTATGTAGCATTCCATATAACAAACCTTATTTCGTGCAAAAGGATTGAATCATTCAGTTTTCTCTGAAATTTAGAAAAATCTGCAAATATTTGGAAGTTAACAAACTTCTAAGTAACCCATGGGTCAAAGAAAAAGTCACAAGCAAAATCAGAAAATATTGTGAGCTGAATAAAATGAAAACACAGCATCAGAATTTCATTTTTTTATTATTATGTTATGTTAATCACTATTATGTTAATCATTAGTTTTTGATGTAGTGTTCCATGATTCCTTTTTTGCGTATAACACCCAGTGCTCCATGACCTCACTGATATGAGGAATTCTTAATCACAGCATCAGAATTTATGGGAGCATCTATAGCAGTGCTTAGAAGAAAATTTATTATCGCTAAATGCCTAAAAGAAGAAAAACCACAAACCAGTAAACTAAGATACCATGTAAGTAGGAAACTATAAGAGAAGAACAAATTAAACAAAGCAAGCAGAAGAAAAGAAATAAAAATGATGAAAGCAGAAATTGAAAAAAAAAGTATTTTTAAAAGTGTTAGAAAAAAAATCCATGAAATGAAAGTTGATTCTTTAAAAGACAACAAAACAAAATTGACAAGCCTTTGGCTAGAATGTCCAAGAAAAAAAAGGGGAAAAACTCAATACCTAAACAAGGAATGAAGGAGAGGATATCATCATATCCCTATCAAGATTAAAAAGGTTATAAAGAATATTTTTTTAAGATTTTATTTATTTATCTGAGAGAGAGAGAAGGATTCTTGGTAGGGGTTGCAGAGGGAGAAGCAGACTCCCCACTGAGCAGGGAGCCCGACTTGACAAGGGACTCGATCCCAGGACCCTGAGATCATGACCTGAACCGAAGGCAGATGCTTCACCGACTGAGCCACCGAGGCGCCCCGGTTATAATGAATATTATGAAGAGCTAAATACTAACAAATTAGAAAACTTAAATGAAATGGACAAATTCCTGAAGCAAAATTATCAAAACTGACTCAAGAAAAATGGAAAACCTAAATAGAGGTATTTCAAATACAGAAATTGAATTATTAGTTAAAAGTCTTCACGCAAAGAAAAGCTAGCCCCATATGACTGGTGAATTCTATCAACATTTAAAGAAGAAATTACAGGAATTCTTCACAAAATCTTTTAGAGGAGGATGGAACACTTCCCAGTTCGTTTATAAGACCAGAATTAGCCTAATAACAAAGCCAAACAAAGACATCACAAAAAAAGAAAACCACACATCGATCTTCCTCATTAATATAGATGCAGAATCCTCTATAAAATATTAGCAAACTTAATCCAGCAACATATACAAAGGATTATACACCATGACCAAAATGGGATGCATTCCAGGAATATGAAATTCTTAACATCAGAAAATCAATTAATATAATGCACAACAGTAATAGAATAAATGGTAAAAGCCACAAGATCATCTCAGTAGATGCATAAAAAGCAATTGACAAAATCCATCTTCTGATCATGAAAACAAAATCTCAGTAAAGTAAGAATAGAAGGAAACTTTCTCAAGCTGATAAAGGGCACCGGTGAAGAGCCTATTGCTAACGTCTTATATACAGGTGATGACTGCATACTTTCCTTCTGATGTTAGGAACAAGGTACAATGTTCCTCTTATCACTTCGCTATTGTACTGGATTCTAGACATTGCAATAAAAAAAAGAAATTAAAGCATTCAGACTAGAAAGGAAGAAATAAAACTGTCATTGTTAGTAGATGATGTGATGCTGTATGCATAAAATCCTAAAAACACACATGCACGCACCCACGCGCACGCACACACACACACTACTAGAACTCAGTAAGTTCAACAAGGTCACAGGATACAAAATCACTATACAAAGTCAACTGTATTTCTATATACTGACAATGAACAATTGGAAAAGAGAGTGAAGAAAGCAATTTCATTCCCAGTAATATGAAAAAATATTAAAATACTTTGAAATGAATTTAACAAGAGAAGGGCAAGACTTACACAATGAAAAGATTTTGAGAGAAATTAAAGAAGATCTGAATACATGGAAAAACATTCGTGGATTGATTCAGTACTGTCGAGATGTCAGATTCAATGTAATCTCTAATAAAATCCCAGCAGGCTTTTTTTTTTTTTTTTTTTTGTAGGAATCGACAAACTGATCCTAAAATATATGTGTTTGGATATGCAAAGGACGCGGGATAGTAAAAATCATTTTGATAAAAAATAAAGTTGAGGGGCCTGTGCTTCCTGATTTCAACTGTGTAAGAAACCTACTATAATCCAGAGGGTGTGACAGTGGCATACGGACGGACATATAGATAATAGAGCAGAGCTGAGACTCCTTAAAGACATTCTTACATTTAATGTACGTTGATTTTTGACAAAGATGCCAAGGCAATTCAATGGAGAAGGCATAGTCTCTTCGAAAAAATTGTGCTGGGATGATTGCATGTCCACATACCAACAGATGAATTTAGACCCTTGCAGCATGCAGAAAATTCACTGAAAACAGGTCTAGACCTCTACTTAAAGCTGAAACATGTAAAACTTCTACAAGAAATCAGAAAATGTTTGTGACTTTAGGTTGGACAAAGTGTTCTTATTTATGGCACCCAAAAATGATCCATAAAAGAAAATTTGGTAAATTGAACTTCATTGAAACTGAACTTTTTAACTGAAAAACCGTCATCAAGAAAATGAAAAGACAAGCCACAGATTAGGGTAAAATATCTATGAATCTTATATCTGATAAAACATTGTATTGAGAATATATATACATATATATAGCACTTACAACTCAACAATAAGTCAATGTCGCAATTAAAAAAGTAGAAAAAAGACTTGAATAGACGGATACTTTGCCAAAGAAGATACACAAATGACCATATAGGAATGACTAATTCACATAAAAGATGCTTAAAATCAGTATTTATTAGGGAAATGCAAACTAAAAAAGCACTTCGTGCCACTAGAAAGGCTACTATCAAAAAGACGGAAGATGCCAAGTGTTGGGGACAGTGGGAGAGACCGAAGCCTTGTATATGCTAGTATGAATGTAAAGTGGTACAGTCACTTTGGTAAACAGTTTGGCAGGTTCTGAAAATTTACTTAACGTACAACCCAGCGATTCCACTGCTAAGTATCTTTCCGAGAAATTAAGACCTGTGTCCGTGTAAAATCTTGTACACAAGTGTTCACAGGAGCATTACTCATCATGGCCCAGACTAGAAACAGTCTAAAAAACAATCAACTGATGAATGGAAAAACAGTAAGGGATCTCGCCATAACAATGGGATACTATCTGATAAGACAAAGAAATGAACTACGACATACATGAACGTCGAAAGCATCATGCTAAGAGAAACCAGTTGTAAAAGACAACACATCATACGATCCCATGTGTGTGCAGTGTCTTAAAAAGACAGACATAGACAAGGAAGGACATCAGTGGTTGCCTGGAGCTCGGACTGGGAGCCAAGATTGGCTGCAATGAGTGTGAGAGATCCTCATGGTGACAGAAATGGTCTTAAATTGCAGGGTAAGTGAAGGCTGCACAGCTCTATAAATTTTCTAAGTGTTAAGTTGGACAAAAGGGTGTGTGCATTATACCTTGGTAAAGCTGGAGAGAGAGAGAGAAGAAGGAGAGATGCTATTGTCAGATGCAGGTGGCATGGACGGGGACAGGGAAGAGAAGAGAAAGTTTGAGAAGGAATGATTGCACCCTCAGGATTTTAATTCATGGAGGTGACTGAGCCATGGCAGAGTTCAATCCCACTAAAGAGATTCCCAAGAGAAGGGACGGCCAAGTCGTGCAGGGTCATCTGGGGAAGCTCCAGGTTGGGTTGGGAGGCAGGGAGGCTCAAGGGAAGGTCCAGGCCAGGGGAAGACAAGGCAGGACACGGTAAACAGCTGAGGATTGGCAGGTTGGAGCAATTCTGGTGGGCGTGGGGCACAGGGGCTGTCACTAATTGTCTGCCCCCTGGCCCTGGGCTGATTCGGGTAGGGGAATATCGGCTTGGCATGTATGTGCCATAAAGGAGATGGTAGGAGATGTGGGGCTCTGGATCAGTTAATTTACGTATGAAAGACGTGTGCCCAGGCTCCCCCTTTGCCATCTCTGAGAACTGGCTTGCCCTTCCCAGGGATAGTCTCTTCCATCAGCGGGGCCACACATATCAGAGCCTCAGGAATATAGAAAATATAGTGAATCCAGCTGGTCTTGTGATGGATGGATGCCAAATAGACAAATGTGGATTGAGGAAAACACAGAAGGAGAGGATTAAAATGGCAATGGAGTAGAATCTCTTTTCTATCTCTTAGTATATTTCAATAACAGTCATTTCTGAAGGTGGTTCTCTTTTCTCTGGGAGAACCAAAACAAAGGAAAAGTCCATCCACCTGTTTTTAAACGAACATATGGAAAAATATAGCCATTTGCACATGTACTTTTTCACTTTTATAGCATGCGCTACTCATACTTTGGCAGCAAAATTAGGTAGAACACTTTTTACTGGTTGTGGATTGAATAGAGTCTGGATACATGTGCCAGGAAGCGGGTACATCTTGAATGCTATAATCAATACTAGAATGCTACCACCACAGTTTGATTTTTTTTTTATATTGATTTGATTTATTTGAGAGAGAGAGCACAAGCAGGGCAGCAGAGGGAGAGGGAGAAGCAGACTCCCTGCTCAGCAGGGAGCCCGATGCAGGACTCAATCCCAGGACCCTGGGATCATGACCTGAGCTGAAGGCAGACGCTTACCGACTGAGCCACCCGGGCGCCCCACGGTTTGATTTTTGTGAGAGTAGAGGAAGAGTTCCGATCCTTCGCATTAGCCTTTATGTACTTATTAAAAGTGTTTTTAACTGATAAATAATTTTTGGTTGCCCAGAATAACATGAGACTGGAGCATATTAAATATAGGAATATGTGGTTATATTATATATGTGAATATATTAAATGTATGAATATATGAACTATATTAATAAGCTAATCTCTTTTGCTTGTGTACAACTTGCACAGGTAACTCATTTTGATAAAGGAATTAATTAAAATGACCATAACTGGGACACCTGGCTGGCTCAGTCAGTGCAGCATGCGGCTCTTGATCTCGGGGTCGTGGGTTCGAGCCCCACACTGGGTATAGACATTAGTTAAAAATAAAATCTTTAAAAAAATAAAAATAAAATGACCATAACGGTTTTAAGATTTCAGATGTTATTGTTTCTAGTGCTTTATTTTTAGGTAAGGATATAAGTTGTACTTTTTGGTATTTTGTAAAACCGAGAAATGAAAAAAATGAATGAAACCTCACAACCTCAGAGATTTAGGAGGGAAAACTTCAGGAATTAAAACACAAAATCAAGTTGAGCAGCATACTCCAACAGATGTTTAAACAGATGAATAAAATGTGCCGTGTGAATTCCTAATGAATTTCAAAGAATACTGCCTGATACTGAGAAATGCAACGGATCACCCAAGTGGTACAAGATGCTGGAAGATGGCTTCTACTTAAATGTCTGCGGCAGGCAGGGCTCAAGTACCTCAGCAGGATGTTCGCTTATAATTTTACCTCTGTATTTCTAACACACTCTGTTGAAGATGGTGACTGCCAGTTGATATGGGAGCCATATCCTGCAAGCACTCAGGTTGTTTGGTTCCTTGGCCTCATCCCATCTCATCTTCCCTCCGCCCCTCCTATTTTACTGTGGTTGCTCTGTCCTTGAAACTGACCTTCTTTCATGATCTTTATCGAAGGATATACAACTATCCTGCTGATAGCATCAGCATGCTTTCTAGGTCTGGAAAAATGGAATAGCCATCAGCTCAGAAAATGGGACATAGAGCTTTTTAAGACAGACATTGAGGCATGAAGAAAATGAGAAGTAAATCTTCCTTAACATGGACGTCCTCTGCAACATCCTCTAAAAAATGGTCACCTGCGTCTCGGGACATTATCAAATAAGAGAACTTGGCACCTAGTAGGTTCTTAAGGAACATTTTCTGGAAAGGAGCTATAAAGAAGATGAAATGATGCACGTGATTAGGGAAAGGTGTAGGAAAGGGGAGTGTGTGGCTTGGATGGGGAAAGTGGTTGGGTAGCCTGGTTAAGCTGCTAAGGAAGGCTAAGAAATGGGACTCCTTTACACAGAAGCAAAAGGCATGAGCTTTGATGCTGGATGGATCACGGTTTGAATCCTGCTTGCCCCATTCACTAGCTTGAGCATTTTCAGTACCCTCTTGGAGTGGGATCCTTCTTCATCAAAGGGTTTGGTTGTAATGATTAAAGATTGCATGTGGAGAAACCAATACATGGCCACTGTTTAATATGCTAATCTGAGAAATAAAACCACATGAAAGGGATAATGAATGATAAAAACCACACTGTTCCCCTGCTAGGGATTTGGCTTTTAGCCAACAGGAAGGACCAACTTTCTCACAGTAAAATACCACTGGATGAACAGTAACGGGGACCCGTCAGAACCCTACAGATCCCACCATGTGGATGAAAATACTGCATATTCCCTTAGGACTATGCAAAGGAGGCCCCAATCCCAGTGACAATTGTGTGGGATCCATGCATAAAGTGATGTTTAAAGGTGGGAATACCATCTGCCATATAACTTAGTATATTCAGATACAGCACCTAGCAGGATAACACAGACATCTTCTGTGATATTCTGATGGGATAAATGATCCTTAGTCTCTATATTGGAAGCCTCATCCATCATTCCCCTCTATCACCACACACTTGAGGCAGATATTAAAACCTTTACTCTTGGGGCTCCTGGGTGGCTCGGTCAGTCAAGCACCCCACTCTTGATTTTGGCTCAGGTCAGAATCGCAGGGTCCTGAGCCCGTGTTGGGCTCTGCGCTGGGCATGGAACCTGCTTGCGATTCTCTCTCTCCCTCTGCCCCTCCCCACTAGCATGCTCTCTCTCTCTCAGACACAAACAAACAAAAAAACCCTTTACTAGAGAGGTAAGGAAACAGAATAGGAATTTAGAGGATTTTCCCAGGTCCCACAGCTGGTAGCTAACGGAGCTGTATAACTAGCACACCCGGAGTTTCTAAGGCCAACCCCAGAATGTTTTCCCCAGTGCATTACAGCCATCCCGCCCAGAGCAGGTGCACTTCTTTCAACAAGGCCGGCGAGCTTTGCAGCTGGTGCCTGGCTGCTGAAATGCACAGGCACGGGAGACTGTTTCTGGGTGATTTAACCTTAGGGCAACGTGCCTTCAAATCCATATCACAGGCTGCAAGCAAGCTTTTCATCTCTCTGCTGTCCCATCCGGGCTGTTGCCATCAGCCAGTGTATCTGCCAGTTCGTCAAATTCACAGCAAAGTCAAAAGACGGAGTAGCCATTGGAAAGGGGGCAAACGGTGCCTCTTTAAGAAAATGGCATTTTTCTGGCATTGACGAAGATATCAGCTGCCAGTCAGTGGAGAGTGGAAATTGTTCTAGGTAAAGGATCACTGGGCAAAACAGGTGTTCTCAATGAATATAGCTGCCACCCTGGGATCGATTTCAGGAGCACCTGCTCAGACAGAAAAGCAGTTTTCATCTTGTGGCTCTTCTTTTATGAGACTGAACTATAGCACTTAGGTGAAAATATCCCCATACAGTACGTGCGTCACAGGCGTGAGGACAATCAGCAGATGAGCACATACGGTGTTTTCATCCCTCTTTACCCTCCTCAGGTCACTTTTAGGGATCATTGGATGCTCAGGTGTGTTGTGTCCATGCATGTGAGGTAGAAGGGGAAACCATTTGCAGATTCCGGTTTTCTGAGGCGTGTTTGTTTACGGGAGCAAGTCCTTTCAGATGGCGAAATGCTGCTTACCTACGTGAGTCCGCTAAGAAGGATGTGCGGACTGACTGGTCCCTAACCTATTCGTGTCTTAAGCTCTGGATGCCTTGCATGCAATAAGACTGGGGTGATGCATAACAAAGAAAGTGGTCCGTTGTAAGATGTTCCGGAATGAAATTTGATGACTTCTCATTTGCGTGTAAAGAACATATTAATTGCTATTTTTAAAAAATCCTTCTCTTTCTCCCCCAGTCACGTGTCTGGATGACTTCGGACTATAACTGTAGTTTGAGAAGGTGGGGATCGTAGGTGCTTTCATGGACGTGGCTGTGGAGGCGTTTGGTATAAAACGCACGGTATATAGGGGCGCCTGGGTAGCTCAGTCAGTTGAGCATCTTCGGCTCAGGTCATGATTTCAGGGTCCTGGGATTGAGCCCCACATCCGGCTCCCTGCTCGGCAGGGAGTCTGCTTCTCCCTCTCCCTCCCCCCCTCCCCCTGCTTGTGCTTTCTCTCTCTCTCTCTCTCTCTCAAATAAATAAAATCTTTAAAACAAAACAAAAATGCACGGTATATAGCCCAACTCCTATTTAGTTACACAATGGTTGGCAGCTTGGGCGTGAGAAACCTGCCAGCATTTTTGGCTGGGTTGTTCCGTCGCTTTTACAGCTGATTGATATCTATTAGTCTTTCAAGGCTTTAAGGCAGTATTGGACTTCATTTGCATTTCCTGAACCTCCCTCGGGCTCGACTACAGGTGTGGACTCTTGATTCATAAAGGTAGAATGATCAGTCTCTGTCTAACCCTGAGGGTGTTACTGACTCTAAAAAGCAGGCAAAGCACTCCATGTCATTCGCCTGTCTCTTGCTTGCCTCATCCCGTGGAGGTATGTGCATTTAGGTTCTTTTGATTTGTTATCCTTGGTCTCTCTCCCCCTTGCCCTTTCTGCCTTCCTTGGTTCAGAGTAAAGAGGACTGCGTTGATGGTCGGGGTACGTTGGAGACTGACTGTGTTTTTGCTTACTCCATTTTCCATGTACCCGCCGTGACTTAACTGTACCAGATGTTGTGCCGGCAGGTGGGGATGGTGGTGAGCAGGAGGTATGGTGGGAAGCGCAGAGGAGTCAGCAGGTGACTACAGACCATGTGCCCTGTGCTATGGGGGATGAGGTGTTGTGTAACAGGAGCGTGTGTTTTTATCTGGGCGCCTGAGCTGGCTCTCTCTCTTCTTGACCCCAGGCATGGTGTTCAGAGTCCATTTATTTCCCTCTGATGTTTTCTTAAAATTTCCTTCTTAACATCCTGGTTAGTGGGACAGAGAGAACCTTCAAACACGATGACCGACTCCTGGGAGAAACTGAAGGGGTGCTAAAATAAGGCTTAAAAGGGCTTGCCCACAAACTGCGACTTTCAACGTGTAATTTAACGCCCCCTGGTGATCAGCTACCTGTAAAACAAAGACAGGAACTCGGCAGGGTGTTTGGGAGATTGAGAGCGTCTACTGTACTTTTTCTTTTCACCGTCGTCCCTGACACATGGCAGGTGCAAAGTAATTATCAGCTGCCACTGCCGAACAGTGTAGCGTCTGTGGAGGCATGAGGATGAGAATGAGAAGGGTTTTGTGTTTTTGGCTCGCGTGTGCATCTGGGTTTAAGTCTCTTAAGAACTGCCTGTGAAAATCCCCCACTGGCACCTTTGGGTTCCATTGTCCACCCACTGCTGCTGAAGTTCCCTGCCAAATTAGCACACCTGGGAAGACGGGAGCTCGAGAAGGAAATTCACCCCCCCCCCCATCCATCCCACCTCCTTCCTGCACCCTGAAGGCAAGGGTGCGGCCCAGGTCCGTGGACCTCCAGCAAGACGTGGCCCACTGACTTTACCTTTGTTGATCACACTGAACAATGGCTCCGAACGGATTCCTAAAAAGGAACAGAGGCCTAACTAGGAGAATTTTTGTTCCCATGAAAGGAATTAATGGGAGTGATGGGGACTTAGAATTTGAAACACCTGGGTCTGATCTTTATTCTTTAGTTTTCCTTTGGTGCTGATTAGGTAGCCTGTGAGCCTGTTTCCTGAACTAGGATAATATCTCTTTCCAGGGGTACTGAGCAGGGTGTCTTCCTGTATATTTGACTTAATGGTAAATTCCTGGAAAGCAGAAACCATATATTTTAAATCCTGTTTTTACAGTGATAGCTGATAATTTCTATCAACTCAATTTGATAAAATAATTATAGTTACTTTTCTGGAAGCCTAGAATATGCGAAGCATTCAGGTACTTAGTAAATAAATGACTGAACAGGTTTTTTCCCCCCCTCTAAAGTAGCCCCCTAAAAGTCATATTTTTAATGAATGCTCTAAATCGGTGATTCTCATGTGAGGGTGACCCCTTTCCCCCCAGGAAACAGTGTCTGATGACCCTTTTGGTTGTTACTACTGGGAGAAAGAGATGCTATTGTCCTCTAGTGAATCGAGGCCAAAGCTGCTGCTAAATATTCTGTAATGTCCTGGACAGCTCCCACGACAGAAAATTAGCCAGCCAAAAATCTTAATCATGCAGAGGCTGGGAAACCCTGCACTAGATTAAGAATCTTGCCACTCACCCTGGATCTTGGACCAATATTGGGCTCACCTGGGAACTTACTAGAACTAGGGACTCTCAGGCCCTGGGCCAGACCTACTGCAGTCTTCCTTTACCAAGATCCCCAGGGGATGAGCATGTCCATGAATGTTGGAAAATCACTGGTTGCAAGAAAATGTTATTTTTAAAAATAAACTTTAAGAGTAGTTTCAGTTTTACCAAAAAAAAAAAAAAAAATAGTGTAGAGTCCCCAGGCACCCTGTGCCGAGTTTCTCCTATTATAAACTTCTCCTGTTAATATGGCACACTTGTTACAACTAATGGGCCAATATCGATACTTTACTGGTAACGAGAGCCCAGGCTTTACTCATGTTTTGTTAGTTTTTACCTAATGTTCTTTTTCTATTCCACGATCCCGCTGAGGGTATCACTTTCCATTTCGTCTTCATGTCTAGGCGCCTCTTGGCTGGGACAGTTTCTCAGACTTTTTTTGTTTTTGTTTTTGATGACTTGATAGTATTGAGCAGTACTGGTCAGATATTTTGTAAAATGTTCCTTAGTTGGAGTTTGTCTGTTTTTTTTTTCTCATGGGGAGACCAGGGTGATGTTATGTTTGGAGGAAGACCACAGAGCTCAGTATCATCTTTGACACAACACATCAAGGGTCCTACTGTCAACATGACTTACATTGTTTGTGATGAACTTGATTACCTGGCTGAGATTCTTCTTGGGTAATATTTTTATAGCTTATGTTTATTTCTTATTGGATTCATGTTTGCTTTACTGGCCAGTCAAGGCTCTGTCCTTCAGTGGCTGTCTTCCATGGTGGAATTTTGAAGGACTTCATCATTACAATTGCCAGGTTTATTGTAGATATGGAACTTCAAATTGTAAATTTTATAAATGAGCAACTGTACAGATTAAATAGGCGACTTGATTTTCTCTGGGGAAGCAGGCAGATTGCAGAAAAGGGCAAATCTGATTAATTGAAAGGGTGAAAAGCCACCTGGAACCAACAACTAATTGTTTTTTTCCAAAAATGAGAAACCCATTTGGCAATATTAGATCAGCATCCTGAATGCTATTAGATAGGAAATCAATATTTGTCGTCAAATGGGTGGTTTCAGGGAAGATTTTGCTCCCCTTACAAAACCCCTCCTGACTTCTGCGTCCTGGTGTGCTAGGAGGTGGGAAATGAGGGCCCCAGTTCCTGCACTTGCGCCATGGCTTATAAATCATCATGTGGTAGCTATGATTGCATTATGTCTCGGGCTCTTTATCAGATTTAGATAATTCATCCTAATCTGTATACTTTAATTGTGTTGTTCCAACAATGAGATAAACAGATATTAAAGTACTTTGACCTCTTGGGGTACCTGGGTGGCTCAGTCGGTTGGGTGTCTGACTCTTGGTTTTGGCTCAGGTCATGATCTCAGGGTTGTGGGATCGAGCCCCGTGTCAGGCTCCATGCTCAGTGTGGAGTCTTCTTGTCCCTCTCCCTCAGCTCCTCACCTTCTCCTTCTCCCTCTCATTAAAAAAAAAAAAGGTACTTTGACCTCTTTAACCCCACTTCCTTGTAAGTTCCACCCGTGACTTGTTACCATCGTAGACTAACACAAGCACAGCTCTCTGTCCTGCCTTGGTCTCCCCACCTTGTGTGGGTGGCGCTGCTAACTTACCACAATTCTCTTCTTCAAACTGGAGAGCTTCTGCCCCACCTGCAGACCTCAACTTGGTGTTCTGTGTAAAAGTTAAAGCCATCAGTGGGTCTCCAAACATACTCAGGAGGTAGAGAGGTAGCTTGATCATGTTCTAGACATGTAAATCCTCTTCAGCAAAGAGCAGTTTAAAAGTTCAGCCTGGCACAAAAATATCAACCCCCAATGCCTCCTAGACTCTTGAGGGCAGGATCTCTGAGGTTTCCAAGCTGGAATGTGAGGAACCCAGGAGCCATGTTGGACCAATGGGCTCTAAGAATTGCTTGTGTTTCTCTGTGCAAGTGATGTGTGAAGGGACAGAAGTCCTTGAATAATGGGAAGAAGGTCTCTAAGATGTACAAAATGCCGGCTTTCACTGCACACGTCCCTACAGTAATGCTTGTGTTGAGCTTGGAGAAAAAATTGTTTAAGTCGCTTTCTTTAAAACTAAAATACTAAAAAGTAGCTTTACCTTCTACAAGAATTTTCATTTTCTTTTTCAGTAAACATTTAAGAATCCCGTAATCATAGAGTTGGACTTTAGTTGAGACTATCCAGGATCACTTTGTAGATGAATGCTGAAGCCATGGAGAAGTAGAAAGATGTGTGTGGTCTGCTTACTGAGCTGGAACAAGAACTAAGTTCTTTTGACACCAAGTATGATGTTCCATTTAATATTTCATGCTGCATTGTATCTCTAAAGAGTATTAATGCAGCTTGTTTTTTTAAAAATTATTTATTTATTTATTTGAGAGAGAGAGAGAGAGAAACAGCACGAGAGGGGGGAGAGTCAGAGGGAGAAGCAGGCTCCCCGCCGAGCAGGGAGCCCGATGTGGGACTCGATTCCAGGACCCTGGGATCATGACCTGAGCTGAAGGCAGTCTCTCAACCAACTGAGCCACCCAGGCGCCCCCAGCTTGTTGTTCTTGTTGTTGTTGTTTTTAAATAAAATGCTGTACAAAACCTATTTCTCGGGGTTAATTATAGGTGACATGGTCTTGGAGATTTTTTTATTATAACAAGTTTATAGAGGGAACAGTGCAGTAATGAAGTAACTCAGAGTACAGATACTAAAGGAACATTACCAAATTAGGTCAAAAGGAAATAACAAGGTTGAAATAGTGTGAAACTTACAAATAATGAGATGAAATGCAATTGGATACGATATTTTTATGGCTCTGCCATCTATGCTATAGAATTATTAATATTTGGGACTTCTGAATATAGTTAGCACACACAGCTACATTTGTTTTAGATGTGCGATGTAGTGATTCTGCAGCTCTGTTATGCTATGGTCTTTGAGATTTTTATTTAAACACTTTAGTTTTTTCTTTGGGGGGGTGCGGGGGGATGAGAGACCACAAAGTGGAGATCACCGTTCTTCTCTTTTGGGAAATAGTGAAGTTATAGGGGGAAATAGTGGAAGATTTCAAGAGTTTGCATGAGTGGATATAGTTTCAGAATGGCTTCGATATTAACATGGAGAAAGCAACACATTTCAAGGGAAATGTATCCAAACTCAGTCATGATTCTATATATATATATATATATACACACACACACACAGTAACCAATTTCAAAATCAGAGCTGGAGTTTGTGATCATTGCAAATTAGGTCCTAATAGCATTGACCTAAAATGTGGCTATAAGGCAAAAAGTTAAATCCTCATGTTTGGATCTGATGGCTCCACTATGGTAAAATGCTAAAACATTTCTCTGCTTTAAAGATGCTTTCCGAAAAGGCTTCTCTGGGAAAGACAGAGGGGTACCTAAAGATGATCTAAGAGGCCAACTGAGACCATCAAGCAGGGGAAAATTCCAAGGATAGGATTTTCCTGGCTTTAACTCAAATGAATGCAATTGGAAAGAGGATATGTTCGCAGGCTGTAAAATCAGGAAAAGAACAGGTAGATACATGGATTTGAAATCTGAAAATCTGTTCAGGTTTGAAAAAGAGAAATATGAGACAACTGCAAAAAAAAAAAAAAAAAAATCCCATTGCTTCCCAGAGCAAGATACTTCCTTGTAACTTTATCCTATACAAGTCTCTGCATCCTGTGTCTGCTCCATAGGGGCGGTTTCATTCCTATGTTCTGTTCTGACACTGGATGGTGGTCTCAGAGGGAAGCTTGAGGAAAAGTAGCAACTAAGCACAGAAGACCTAAGAGCTGGTCTCACTTTCTTAGTTAGACCACCTCCATGTTATATCCAGCCAGTATTTGCTCCCTGCCCCAGCCCCCACCCCGAAGCATCGTGAATTTATAAAGGAAAAACTAAAGCCTAAAATGAGTGACTATCATAGTTGGCTAATTTAAGTCTTCTTCATTTGTCAGTTTGCCTTTAGGCTATTTCCGATTTAAGCATCTCTCTATTTACTGAATTGCGAGACGAACATTAGTTTTCTGACTTTAATAATCTTCCCAGTGGAAGTTATCCATTGTTATTCTTAAAACTTGGGAGTTGTACTCTTCTCATTATTTTTGCCAGAAGAGAGTCTATATGAATTTACTCACTTAAGTTCACTTGTTCAATATAGTGATTATTTGTGGACAGTGAGCTCATCAACCATTCAGATTTTGAGAATTCATTCTAAATCAAGTTTCGTGCTGAAAGTTTCAGGTTTTCGAAACAACCCTTGGTGAAGTGCTATGTTTGTTGATTCTGAAACACTATATACTGTTAGCACTAAGTTTCTAAGGAAACTTGGTTCTAATTGTTTCAAGGAAAATGAGTTCTACTTCGGATAAACCCAGTTCAATCATGTGGCTAACTTCTGATCGTACTTCTGATAGTTTCAGGATCACATTATTTTCTGACTCCAAACCATCCCTCTTCCTCATTTGTAACAGATGAAGATTCAGCCACAACATAAGCAATTTTTCAGGACTTCTTTCCCTGCACAATACAAATATGACTAAATGTGTCTATGATGATTAAAAGTTGTTCTTTACTCGTGTTAATGTTAGGATATTTTTTTAATAATTTTTTCATTATGTTAATCACCATTTAGGATATTTTTTAAATGGATTTTTACTTAATATTAAAGTCTTTGTACCTCTCAGTACCCTAGGCTGGTGGCTTTAAATAAGTGTGGTTTATCCATGAATTCTGTAAGAAATACATTCCTGTAATTAGGGAGGAATAAAACACCTGCCTTTGTCTATTTATTAATAAATTTCTATCCAGTTCAAAGCATTTATATTAGCAGAAAAAGTGGCATCGGTCACTTTTAAGAAAAGTTGTTCTACTTATATTGTAGCATGCCAAACCTTGTGGTGATTTAAAACGAGTTATTTCTCATGGTTCTGTGTGTTGCCTGGGTTCAGTAGATGCTTCTTGTGTGGGATCCGTTATGTGACTAGAGTTAGATGGCAGCTGGGGATAGAGTTATCTGGATACTTGGCCGGGTTGGATGTTCAGGATGACCCAATCACATGGTAGGTGATTGGTGCTGACTGTTGGCCGGAGTTCAGATGGAATATCTAAACATCAGCCCTCTGTGTAGCTTGCGTATTTCACAACATGGTGGTTGGGTTCCCAGGGGAGCATTCCCAGAGACAGGAGGCAGAAACTGGAAGCTGCCAGGCCAGCCTCGTCTCCAACATATTTTACTGACCAAAGCAGTTATAGGGCCTGACCAGATTTAAAGAGGTTGAAAACTAGAAACCACCTCTTGATGGGGCACATGGTAAAGGCATGTTGTAGAAGACCTTGCAAGATGGGAGATATTGCTATGGGATCTTTGTAAAATACAATCAATCCTAATAGTTTCGAAGACATGTCCTATCAAAAAAAAAAAATTATAAAAGATAAAGAAATGCCCTATCGTATTCCTTAATGCTGGGATGGACCAAGTATGGTTGGAAGAGCAAATCCAGCCCTCTGCCTGTTTTGTAAATAAAGTTTTATTAGAATACAGCCATGCTCACACATTTCTGTGTTGTCTATGGCGGCTTTCAGGCTACAATCACACAGTTGAGTAGCTGTAACAAAGACCAAGATGGGCTAAATGTTGACAGTCTGGTCCTTTACAGAAAAAAAAAAAAATTGACAACTCCGGCCTTAATGTGTTCATTTTTTAAAGCACGTTATTCATTGAGGACACTTGTTAATACTTACATGAATTAAACTTTTTATTGCCTGTGAATTTTTCCTACTGCCTTTTTCTCTGCGTGGACTCCACCAACTCTAATAGCGCCCATGCCCCTGCCCTGGTCCCGTGACACAGTTTCCTTGGAACTTGTTTTTCCTTTTCAGAATAGAAGCTGTCCCTTCTGTTTGCACCCCCCACCACCCAAATGTGAGCTTTGTTGTCTGCTGATGGGCTTCCTTTGTTTTGTCAGACTCTGTATGGGGTACGGTGGTCCTCAAGCCCAGCCTGTCAGCAAATGGAAACCACCTGCGGAGTGTTAAGAACTCTGGATACCCACACCTCACCCTCAGAGATCCCGGTTTGCTGGACCTGGGCTGGGTTGTATGGATCAGCACTGAAAAATTGATATGCAGTGTGCCTCGAGAAGAACACTGAACAACCATTGTACATTTTGAAGTCTAGTTAAATCCTCAATAAAGCAATCCATCATCTGTAAGGTAGTAAAAATATATCCACCTCTTGCAAAGAACGGACTCCAGTTTGATCTGAAAATAGACTTTGTGTGCTCATTAACTGCTAGAAAGACTTTTTTTTTTTTTTTTAAGACAGGACCAAGTGCTTTTGGTGGGGGGAGGTGGCACTTTTTTATATAAAAAAGCACGAACAGAGAAGGAGAGATAGAGTATGGGAAGAAATAAATGGTGGTGGAAAGAGGGGGATTTTAGTCCTCCTACCAGTTGCTAATTGTGGCAACTAGAAATAGCCAGTAGGCGAGGTTGTGTTGAAATGGGTGAGCTGTGGGAAATAGTGAGGGTCTTAGCCTGGAGTTTTCTGGAAGGAAGAGCCAAGGACAAAGAATTAAATCCTGCCTTGGGCAGGCTGCTGTGGAGTATTTACCTGTGTTGGAGGCAAGGGAGTCAGGAGGTGAATGGGATCCAAAATTAAAGGTCAGACTTAGAGGGGAGAAAAATCCTATTTTCTGTTACCACCCTAACCCGTTCCATCTTGTAGGTGAAATCCGCCATGACAGGGGCATACAAATCTAGAGCTGGTAGTGAATAAGTTTAAATGAGGTGCTCTAATCCTAGTTCAATCACAGTATGTAGAGAACCTGTCTTTTTCCTGGATAGGGAAAACAAAACAAGCTCATTTCTAAAAAGCAGCAGCATCTTGAATACTTTCCGTAACTGTAGTAATAATTCTTCAGAGGAATGACCGTTAGAGATGTTAATAGATAAGCTGAGGCATATTCAAAATTTTAGGAGTTTATTTGCGCAAAAGTCAATTCAAATTAGGCAGTCTCCCATCTAGCAGAAAGAAAGGAGCGTCAAAGAGCCCAGCTATATACAAAATGAAAAGACTTTCATAGGCAGGAGGGAGCAGGCACAAGGAAGTTAAACCAGGTGAGAAAGCCTGGTGGTTACTTTGAGGTTACTTAAGGGAGGGCAGGGACCTGTCAAGCCATTTGCCTAACTAATGCTAATCAGGCGGTTCATGAGGGATGGGTATAAGATCCCATTCCTGGGAGAGCGGCAATTGTAATTCAGTTAAGTCTTGGTTTGGTGGCCTGGGGCTTAGCATAAGTAACTTTGTTTTGGACTCGTTGTCTTGCTTTTAATAGAGTAAAAGGGATGTTGCTCTACTGTCCAGTAGAACTTTCTGAAGGACGGGAGCAATAGTCTGCACTGTCCAATATGGCAGCCACGTGTGGCATTTGATGTGTGTTTAGGACAACCGAAGAACTGAATTTTAGATTTTACTTATTTTGGATTAACTTACTTTTAAATAGCCCATGTGGCAAATGGCTCCCATATTGGAGAGCACAGCACAAAGAAAACAAAATGTTCTTGGAAAAGAGGTTAAAGAGATTGAAAACAATTGTTCATCATTGTAGTGATAATCCACAAAATGTTAATGTTTAGAATTACAGCTTTGTCATCATCATCACAGATGAAAATGGACACCTTTTTCTTCCTAGAAATTCATCTTAATAGGGTTTTTAGAAATTATGGTAATAAAAATTAGTCTTTGGTAATTATAAATCTAACCTGTCCAACAGCCACTGTGATTATGGAAAAACATTGTTCTATACTCTAGTTTAGAAAACTTGATATTGAACGCTATGTGTCACCTTTAGGTTAACGATAACAAAAAACAGTGAAGCCGACTTAGTCACAAGGGATATCTCATCAAGTAGTTAATTTGTAGAAAAATTTCATTTTTTCAATTCGAGTGAACAGATGGCCTATTCATTAAAATTCAAAAGTAGATAATTACTTGATTCCAGTATTTTTAGCAAAAGGACATTTTATAACATTATGTTTGGGGAAGACTCATAGGTCTCAAAATGTCTTGTGTGGCTGGACACATAAATTCTCCACCATCTACAACTGCTTGCCATGCTAACTGAATAAGTCAGTTAAAAATAGCCTTGCAGCTCTTCTTCAGCATAAAAACAGTCACTTAAAAAAAAAAAAATGCTCGTCTGTCTGAACAAAGATCTTCACATTAACCCCTGAACCCCGCCCAAACACTCAATCAGCAAATGTTTATCGCTTTTGTGCTAGACACTCCAGATTAGGATATACTTTTGAAAAGATTGTCCCAGCCCTTAAGAAGGAAAGTCCAAGGGTAAATATGTTCATTGACTTAAATGTCCTGGATTTCCTTACAGTCGATTAGTATTCCCTTCCCCCTGGGCATTTTCTTAGGTCCACCCTCATAAGCTTATGGTAAAATCCAAGAGAATGAGAAATAGATTTCAGTGCATCTACAATCCCAAGCTCTCTGCTGTCAGGAGTCTCGCATTCAAAGGGCAGACTTTTCCCTAGATGACAGTCACACTAGGACCCCCTCACAAGAAAGAGAAATGCCTCATCCGGAGAACAGTGCAGTACATGTCTGCAAGCCCTTTTCTGGGACCCCTGGGGCCAGAAGTATGAGAATTCATTTTTCAGATTTGAGAAAAGTCATATGGTCCATATACTGCATGTTCTATAATACCCCCGCTTGGGTCTGGGACAACCCCTATACCCAAGCACATTAACATATCCGTAGCAAGATATACAAGTGGTCCTTTAGGTCAGATACAGACTGTAGAAGGTCTCCTACTGGGTCAGGTCAGGTTTTGAAGGCAAATGAGAAAACCACCTGGGACTTTAAAAAACAGATAGGAAGTTGAGGACCGAATTTTTTTTTTCATTTTTTATTGTTATGTTAATCACCATACATTACATCATTACTTTTTGATGTAGTGTTCCATGATTCATTGTTTGTGCATAACACCCAGTGCTCCACGCAGAATGTGCCCTCTTTAATACCCATCACCAGGCTAACCCATGCCCCCACCCTCCTCCCCTCTAGAACCCTCAGTTTGTTTTTCAGAGTCCATCGTCTCTCATGGTTCATCTCCCCCTCCGATTTACTCCCCTTCATTCTTCCCCTCCTGCTATCTTCTTCTTCTTTTTTTTTCTTAACATATGTTGCATTATTTGTTTCAGAGGTACAGATCTGTGGTTCAACAGTCTTGCACAACTCACAGCGCTCACCATAGCACATACCCTCCCCAATGTCTATCACCCAGCCACCCCATCCCTCCCACCCCCCACCACTCCAGCAACCCTCAGTTTGTTTCCTGAGATTAAGAATTCCTCGTATCAGTGAGGTCATATGATACATGTCTTTC
Source organism: Zalophus californianus (assembly GCF_009762305.2). Classification (NCBI taxonomy): domain Eukaryota; kingdom Metazoa; phylum Chordata; class Mammalia; order Carnivora; family Otariidae; genus Zalophus; species Zalophus californianus. Next base: position 6,059,263 of record NC_045609.1, on the reverse strand, counting down.
TCTGATTGACTTATTTCACTCAGCATAACACCCTCGAGTTCTATCCACGTAGTTGCACATGGCAAGATCTCATTCCTTTTGATGGCTGCATAATATTCCATTGTGTATATATACCACCTCTTTTTTTTTAAAGATTTTTTTTATTTATTTGAGAGAGAGAGAGAGAGAGAGAGAGCACATGAGAGGGGGGAGGGTCAGAGGGAGAAGCAGACCCCCTACTGAGCAGGGAGCCCGATGCGGGACTCGATCCAGGGACCCCAGGATCATGACCTGAGCCGAAGGCAGTCACTTAATCAACGAGCCACCCAGGTGTCCTATACCACATCTTCTTTATCCATTCACCTGTCGATGGACATCTTGGCTCTTTCCACAGTTTGGCTATTGTGGACATTGCTGCTCTAAACGTTGGGGTGCACGGACCCCTTCGGATCCCTACATTTGTATCTTTGGGGTAAATACCCAGTAGTGCAATTGCTGGATCGTATGGTAGCTCTATTTTCAACTGTTTGAGGAACCTCCATACTGTTTTCCAGAGTGGTTGCACCAGCTTGCATTCCCAGCAACAGTATAGGAGGGTTCCCCTTTCTCCACATCCCCGCCATCACCTGTCGTTTCCTGACTTGTTCATTTTAGCCATTCTGACGGGTGTGAGGTGGTATCTCATGGAGGTTTTGATTTGCATTTCCCTGATGCCGAGCGACGTAGAGCCCTTTTTCATCTGTCTGTTGGCCATTTGGATGTCTTCTTTGGAAAAATGTCTGTTCATGTCTTCTGCCCATTTCTTGATTGGGTTATTTGTTCTTTGGGTATTGAGTTGGATAAGTTCTTTATAGATTTTGGATACTAGCCCTTTATCTGATATGTCATTTGCAAATATTTTCTCCCATTCTGTCGGTTGTCTTTTGGTTTTGTGGACTGTTTCTTTTGCTGTGCAAAAGCTTTTTATCTTGATGAAATCCCAATAGTTCATTTTTGCCCTGGCTTCCCTTGCCTTTGGCGATGTTTCTAGGAAGAAGTTGCTGCGGCTGAGGTCGAAGAGGTTGCTACCTGTGTTCTCCTTTCGGATTTTGATGGACTCCTGTCTCACGTTTAGGTCTTTCAACCATTTGGAGTCTATTTTTGTGTGTGATGTAAGGAAATGGTCCAGTTTTATTCTTCTGCATGTGGCTGTCCAATTTTCCCAACACCATTTGTTGAAGAGACTGTCTTTTTGCCATTGGACATTCTTCCCTGCTTTGTCAAAGATGAGTTGACCATAGAGTTGAGGGTCCATTTCTGGGCTCTCTATTCTGTTCCATTGATCTATGTGTCTGTTTTTGTGCCAGTACCATACTGTCTTGATGATGACAGCTTTGTAATAGAGCTGGAAGTCTGGAATTGTGATGCCGCCAGCTTTGTTTTTCTTTTTCAGTATTTGAGGACTGAATTGTAACCGACGTCATGGCCGGGGCCCTGCCACCATGCCCAGGGACTGTGGATGTTCAGGTGACCAACACGAATGAGCTCTGCACATAAAGAGTTCCATGACGGACCATCAGCAAGAGTTAGCATGCCGGCAGTTTCAGCTTTGGCTGGTATTCAGAAGCTATATATAAGAAAGAAAGTTCTTCTGATAGCCAATACAAAACTCCAGGTCATCAGAAACCCTGAGCTGCTAATTCTGATACCTTAACTTACTATCTTTTCTCTTTGCTACATTGCATCCTATTTCCCAAACCTTCTCTCTTCTGTTATTCCACAATTCATCTGCCATCATTCCCATTTCTCTGAGGCTTTTCTCTGGTTCTTCTTCACCTGCACCTTCTCTAATGTAATATTCATATTCTGTCTGCCCTGTAACAAAAGATGATACATGGGGCTTGGAATTTTGTCAACGTCTCTTCAGCAAGAAGTCCTAACTAACTCAGTTCATGTTTACAGTGACTTTGGAAGACTTGTTTTGCAACATGCCTTGGTGGAATTGCAAAAAGCTAGAATGTGCCTCTTCAGAATATTCTTGGGAACATCTCATTATCTTCTGGAATATGACCATAAAATCTGAGCTCACAAATGACTGCTCATTAATAAGGAAAGTTTTAACCCAGGATCCGATGCCCTTGAGGGTATCCTATAGTGATACTGGGCACAGAGAGAAACTAAACATGTTTTTTGCCCATTGTAAGCATGGGATCATCCATCAAGTTTGACATTCATATTTTTCCATTAACTAGGGATTTCTGTTTGCTTTGTGGTCTGTGCTTCTAAAGGTACCTGTGTCTCACTGCAGGTGTGAATCATCTGTGGAGGTTTTTCCTCTGTTCCTGTTTTTAATTCATTTTGATACTGTCATGATACCCACATAAAGGGGCGAGTATTACCTTCTGAAATTCAAACAGCTTCATCTTTAGGATTGGCTGCATTTTCTATCCACAGAGTTGGGAGAAACTGATGCCTCTTCATTTATCAAACAGATTTATTGAATGCCAGACTGTGATTTTTTTTCCCCCCAGAGCAAATGAACAATAACAACAAATCAACAAAAAGTCTGTCTCTGTGCCTTTATCTTCTTAGCATATTAAAAACACAGGTCTCTGGTTGATACATACCAATGTCAGACAGCTTTTAAGAAAATAGAAATCTTTATTAATGGATTTTTAAGCTATCTTCTCTAATAATAACTAGCTATGATTCATTTTTTTACTTGGGACAATATTTTCCAGGACCTCTTTAATCTTTCCCCTCACCAAAAACCTGCTCCTTGTAGCAACTAGATTTCAGTTGTGGTCAAACTGGCATACTGCCCAGAATGGGGTTCACTAGTCCTGCACCCCGAGTGTTTTCTCCTCTCGGTTGAGTTGTGTTAGCACAGGAAAGTCTTCAGATTTTCTTTGTAATGAATAAGATATGTGGGAAATGTGAAGGACTTATGTAAGTGCTTTTGTCTTGGTCTCACCGAAGAGCTTTAACTTTATTCTTTACAATCCTGGAGATGTCAGCTGGTCCCATGCCATCTTTCCTGACTTTATACTTTCCCAGTAGAGACCAAGGACTTCAAAGTGTGTTAGGAGAACATAAAAACTAAAGGCCCAGGGCTAATGAACTTTAATATTATTTTCCCAGGGAAGCAGCAGCAAGACATAAGGCAGTGTGTTTTCTTAGTGTTCAAGTATAATTTAAAACCACCCCGCACCAAAATTCTTCTTTATTGAATCTGTATTCTGCATCCTAATGTTAGATGCCGGATTTTTCTGATACTATTTCGTTCTCTGTTTGTATCCCGATTTTTCTGTAAAACCAGCGACTGGACAGAAACATAGCATTAGTTTAACATCTGTTTTGTAGTCTTCACAATGTAAAAATACCGTATATTTTGCCTTCGATCTGTTGGTAATCACTCCCCTCTCTGGGCAAATTCCTATTTACTTCTCCGGGGTCTGGGTGTGGTGGGAGACAGTTTATAAAAGAAAAAATAAACTAGTCACTCAAATGCAAACTGGTCTGTTCTTCATGTGAGTCAGGGGATGGACTCAAATCAGGAAAAACTGAAAAATCAATATGGACCTCAATATCATTTAGAGGTGCTTGGATTCAAAACATAAATGATTTAAGACATTTTAAGATAGGGACAAATTATTCATGGACGGTGCTAAATCATTAGGAATAATTTTCTATGGGAATTAATTTCTTAAATTTATTCATTACTACTCAAGACTAGGTAGAACTTCACATTCTTTTAAATATTTTAAGCCTACTGGGTTTCTTTATAAAATTCCTTAACACAGTAGAAGGGTGATTAACATAGCTGTATTAACAGTTTTTTTAAGTATCCAAGATAAAATTTATATTTTTATAGTTTCCAATTAAACAGTGTACCTAGTTTTTTTCCTTTTTTTAATTATTGAATTTGGGCTGATTAAGCCAACATTTCCCCTGTCTCTCCTATGGCCAGAGATATATTAATAAAATAATTCTCTAAGGTGAGAGGCAGGCCAGATGGCCAGGGAACGAATTACTGTTATCTGGCAAACAATGAGGTGGGATCCATGATTTTGGACTTGTAACAAGTAATCCCACAAGCTTGTCTTGCTTCAACTTGTTTTGTTATAAATCTACTTTGTTTTCTCTTAGATAAATTCTGGGCTGTCAGTGAGAGTTATTAATACCATGGTAAGACTCTATGAGGAGTCTAGAGGATTATTCATTTAGCCAGGGGTACTTACTCTTTTTTTTTTTTTCGTTTTTGTGCCAGGGACCCCTGTGGAAGTCTGATACCTGGGGACCCCCTTTTAAAATATTTTTAAGTGCATAAAATTGGCTACTTCATATTTTCCAAGGAAAACAATTATATAAAAAAATAAATTTTAAAAGTTGTGGTTCACTAATATATGTGTATTTTTTAACACATTAAATAATAAGGTCTAACACTGTGTCTAATAACTACCATGAGTTCGAAGGAGTGAGTGTAAACAATATTTAAAGATACCTACAACTGTGTCCTGCATCGGGCTCCTTGCTCAGTGAGAAATCTGCTTCTCCTGCTGCCTTCCCCTCCCCTTGCTTGTGTTTTCTTTCTCTCTCTGGCAAAGAAACAAAATCTTAAAAAAAAAAATTTATAACTGTCATAGAATAACAAAATGTGATTTCTGTTGGTGACACCATCATAAATACTGTTAAACCATATAATATGGTTTGTTACAATGGAAAAGCCCCATTTCAATGAGAGGTTAGTAAAAGTAACAATATGAAGATTTTATCCAAGTTCTCAGCCCCCTGAATTCTATTTGGTTAAGGACCTTTGAACTAGACCATGAAGTTTGAAACCTAGAATGACACGTGAGGCTTTAGACTTGGATTAATTTAGAGAAGATCCTGGTTTGTGTGAAGATTAGACACACAATGCCAGGAATTTGGGTTTGATCCCAGAGAGACTAGTGTGAATTTCTTAGGGGAATATTTTATCAGAATAATACTCAGGGAAGATGGTTTATTCTCTTTGCTCTATAGTTTGGTGGCAGAGAATCCAGGCAAGGGGCCGTGTCCCCTTACAGTAGAGTTTCAGTTAAGGGACAAATGGGGTGTCTTATGCAGTGTGACTGCCCCAAAGGGAGTAAGAGCGGTTCTTCGAGGAAGAGTGAGAAGCCAAAGCGTCCCTGACTCCTTAACATTTTTGTAAAGGATAATAAAACACTAGTACGATTAGTCTTCTAACTGAGTGATTACTATGTGCCTGTGCTAAATCCCCATGTTTTTAACAGCTTTATTTGGGATATAATTCACATCCCATACAATGTACCCTTTTAAGGTGTTTGCTTCAATCTGGTCTAGAATATTCAAAGTTGTGCATCCAAAAACCATCCAAAACCACCGTCCGGTTCAGAGCATCTCATTCCCCTCCAAAAGAAACTCTGTGCCCCTGAACTGTCACCCCCAACCCCTCCATCCCTCCTGGCCCTAGGCAATTGTTAGTATACTTTCTGTCCCTCGAGATTTGCCTGTGCTGGGTGTTGCGCATAACGGAGTACTACAGTGCGTGGTCTTGTGAATGACTGACTTTGTTTGGTGCAGCGTTCATCCATGCTATAGGGTGCATCAGTACTCTGTGCCGCAGTATGGCTGAATAACGTGTCATTTTGTTCGTCCCTTCATCAGTTAAGTCCTCGGTATGTGTGGAGGACGTGCGCAGGAAAGGAGTGTTTGGCTGTTTTCTTCCACCCTCTGGTTCTCTTAAAGTACTACCCTGACTCCACCTTCTCCTGTTCCGTAGTTTACAGGAAGGGGAGCACCATCTTCTTTGTATGGGCAGCGGCTTTCAAACCCAATCCTCCCACTCCTGACCTGCCCCAGGCCATTTGTACAACAGCTTTGGAGAGAATAAGTTCAAACATTCTTTTTCATCTTTTTATAGAAGTCTCGAGTATTTTGCAGGGTAGATGGTTGTTGCTTATTTTCTCTGCTTTTTAAAAATGCAAAGGTAGGTGAGTGCTCACCATTTACTCTGGGGAATCCTGGCCTCGTATAAAGGGGAAAAAATACATACATTATGTTACATCCAGTGTAGCTATTTTAAACTGTCAAATACTAATTCTCCTTATGCGATATGTAGTACTGGGTAAAATAAAGTACGGAAATACTTCCATAAGTGGAGTGGAAGGGTGACACTTTTGATTTGTGTTTTCCTTGTGGACTACATAGGCATTCTAATTAAAAAATAAAATCCGAAGGCCTTCCCGCAAGCATGATCACAGTCATGGTCATCCTCACTGATATTTCAGTCTGGTCGGGAGTGAGTACCTGCTAACCCCCTACTACTTACAAGCAGGCATTAAGTGGTTGCCCCTCCATTGGTTTAGGGCTTCCTAATATTTGTGGAAAGCACACACCACGCTTTCACGTAATCTCACACATTAATCCTATGAAGCAGTTAGTGACGATCTCTAGCGCACGGATGCAGAAACTGCCAAAAGATGGAGGTGTCCAGAGCAGTGAGAACCAGCAAGGCGGCTTACACCTTCTGATTTCCAAGTCTTTCCTCCTCCAGCCTCAGAACAGCCTTTACAAAGCTAAACAAAGGTACCAAAAGGGCTTAGAAAAAGATCTCCTCTCTGACTGAAGCCATTCACTTGTAGACTGTAGCTACTTTTCTAGCCTCAGGTGAAGCTGAATGAAGTACTCTTTTGATGTGTAAAGGCTGGTACCCTCCCCTAATTGATCTGCAAACAAACTCCCCTTGTCAGTTTCTCAGAATGGCATGATTTACATAATTCTGCCAGGATCTCTGCTCTTCCGCTCCAGGACCTGCTTGATTCTTCTTGGACCCTTCTAAGCAGGGCACCTTCCCTGCCCCCCCCACCCCAGCATTTTCCTCTCCCAAGCCCTGTGCACCAGAAATCTGGGAAGCAGACTCATCTGGGGAGAAAGGTAGGATGTTAATTCTGGCAACAAATAGCTGAATATTACACATTAAACACCCCATTTCCTAAAACCTGAAGCTTTCCTACTGGCCCCTTTCTCGGGAATCCCCAGCTTCCCGCCCATTTCCCTTCTCCTCTTCCTGCCTTGGCTCCGTATCCCTCAGCTCCTTCCAGATCCTAAACGTGATGAAATCAAACCCTTGGGAGCCTGCTTTGAGCCCTCCATAAAACTGCCTTTTTTTTTTTTTTTTTTTTGTCTAAAGGAAATTTTAAGAACGACTCAATCTATACCTTTATCTTGCCACAAGTATTATCTAATTCTCATAACCCTATAAAATAAGATACTATTATCACACATCTGTAGTGAGGTCATCGAGACCGAGTTCAATCATTTCTTCAAGATCCAGTAGGTAGTTAGCGCCCCAGCCAGGACTGGTATTCTCAGGTGTGTCTGGAAAAGCCTGCCACTCCAGCATCAGTAGGATGTTCTTGTAAGTCATGCTTCAAAATGTTCTGTACTTCTCTTTCAGATGACATCTGCTGGGGAAAATGATCCAGTGAATAGCTCTGTGGCTTGATTCAATCCAGTGGCAGTGCGGTTTGCTTAAATATTGCAACCTGGTGTTAACCTTTTTTTAGTTTGCAATTTACATCTGGTGGAGGTTAAATAACGAATAGTGGAAGTCAAAGATTTCCCTTTAAATGTGGAGTATTTTGTACGTGCACGGATTAAATCAGGTGTTCTCCATGTCGGGACTACTCCCATTTGGGGCTGGATGATGCTTTGTTGTGAGGCTGGCCTGTGCATCCTAGGATGTTTAACCACATTCCTGGCTTCTGCCAACTAGAAGCCAGTAGAAACCCTGCCTCCGAGTTGTGATCACCAAAAATGTTCCCAGACATTGCCAAATATTCCCTGGGGACAAAGTAGCCCCCCCCCCCCCCCCCCCCCAGATGAGAACTACTGCCGTACAACGAACTCTCCCAAGCTTAATATTAAAACAAAACAAAAACGTGATGGGCGCCCAGGAGTCTGATGGTGTGAGTGGTACCTTTGCTATGTGCCTGTCTTTAAGGAACTACGGGACTAGCCATTAATTGTTGAAGCTAATTGCGGGTGCTCATGAATTATAGAAATGATAGAGCAAGAATGCATTATATATTGATGGAATTCAGCTTAATAAACTTGACTTAGTTAAGACAAATTATCTGCTCAACTCTCATTGACTCAGGGAATGATCAGTCTGCTCTCCTTTCCTGAGCGTGTATATCTGTCCTCTGTCCTCGCTTTTCTTAGCGCTAGAAATTGAAATTAGTCCATGGGCATTCATCTAGTGCTTTTTGTATACTTTAAAGTGCTAGGGTTTTAAAACACACTGTGTGTAAAGATTATAGACTTATGACGTTTGTGAAATCCTTCCAGAATCCTGTTCATAGCGGATAAGTGGTTGACCCATCTATGATAGTTTCTGTATGTTCTCTCCTCCTTGAATATCTCTGAGGGCAGAGATGCTGCAATGTAAATTGTTCATTCCACACTTCCACTGATGGAAATTGCTTAAATTTCTCTGGATCCAATTTGCTTAAATTTCAGTCTGTTTCCTCATATAGGATTCCTTTGTAAATATGTACAATTGCCCTGTGACCTCAGAGATAGAAACAAACCAAAGCAAAGTTCACATATCTGGGTGTGGATGTTATGGTTCTCTCTCTCTCTCTCTCTCTCTCTCTCTCTCTCTCTCTCTCTCTCTCTCTTCATAAGTCAGACAGTCAGATTTTAGTTCTGGACATCTCACTTATGTTTTTGATTCTCTCATTCCCAAGAGTAACTATGATGATTTTTATTTTATATTCAAATATATATTGATCTGTTGTAATTTAGTGTAATGAAAAATTGTGTCAAGGGTATTTATAGTAGTCATGACCAGAAAGGAAATCAGATTTGCCTAATTGAAGAAGAAACAAAGGTCTTCACTCATATATCTTCAATGAGCCTCATAAACCTCATACTGTCTCATTCCATTTGGTAACTAGTAATTTTGCGCTCCCTGAAAGAATTATTGCTATGACGATATCAGAAAAGTGACTTTTTTGAATGGGAAGCTTGGCCCTAACCAAAGTAGTATAAAAACCTGATGGTTGAAGAAACTGTGACATAAATAGTTTAAGGGAAAAAAACAAACACAAAAAAAAAACAGAACCTCTTCTCTTCCCCTCCCATCCCCCAAGAGAAAACTAATAAGCAAGATCCCTAACTAGAATAGGGTGATGCAAACTTTGGAAGAAATCATCCTACTAAAACAGGGCAGTTTCTCACAGGCTTTCGCTCAATGGCCAAAGAATGATTTTCAATCACCAAGATTAACACCTCATCTAAGGAGCAAGAGTTTAGATCCAGAGAGACCATACCTATTTGGATCTGAAAGCAGTCTTGAAGGGAAAACTGACAAGGTGCTAACCTCCTGTCATTCTTTAATTCAAGAACAAACTCAAATCTCCTAGTGAGGCTGTCTTTTTCCTTTTCACACTGGCTGAAAAAATATCTGGCTGAATGAACTACAGGTTTGGAGAGGATATCTAAGAGTATCGTCTGTTCCTGGCAATTGGATGGGTTTTCCCTGTAGCCCATGGCAGCCTTAGCAACTTCTACTTTCTTCCCCACGTGAAACACCCCCAATCTAAAATAACCCTGCAAGGCAAGTCAGACATAATCGTATCCCTAATCCATTAGGAAAGCAGAAAGTAGGAGCTAAAAAGTCTCATCCCAAGAGGGAAAACATTTTCTTCTCATCTCTGTGAGATGGATGGATGTTAACTAAATTTATTGTGGTAATGACTTAGTGTTCTATGTTAGTAAAGGCATCCTTCAGTAGACCTTAATTTTATACAGTGCTCTATGCCAATTACATCCTAATAAAACCGAAAGAAGGAAAAAACAGATCCATAAGTGAGCCTCATCTCCTAGAGGAAATAGCCCCATGCTGGTGGCCACACAGCTCAACCATCACGTGCTGGATATTCCTGTGGAATCTAGCAAGTGCAGAAACCCATAGGAGAGAATTCATAGTGTACAAGCTGTGGGCTCAAACCTACCGAATCATGACGGTGTAGTCAGACAGATGGGCGGAGGGAAGGGAGGGGAAGTCTTGTCTAGAGGGGACCTTTGGTATAACACCCGTCTGCCTGTAATAGTCAATCAAGTTGTCCTGAATGTTCCAACCAAGGTTATTGGAACGAAGCACAGAGTGTTCATAATTAGGTTATTACCAGCCATTCTAGTTCAGCCTGCCAGTAATAAATCTCTAAGCTGATTTACCTTATCGTGAAAGTCCTCATGGCACAAAACCACAGGTTAGTGAGAAACCCAGAAAGATAAACAAAGCCAGGTGATTCTGGGTCTCCTTGTAAACTCAATTTCTTTTATTTATAGGGCCTACTCATTCTTATGAAAGATGGACAAAAATATAGATACTCTGCAATGGATCTCTTCACACTTAGCATCTCCCAGGGATGGCACATGAACCCTGATGCCCAGAAAGCAGGAGGTGGGCTAAATTTTGGTCAAGGTGGCAAATGTCAGGACTTAGGGCTCGGCTGGTTCCATCATCAGTGGACATCTGGTACCTGAAGTAGAACAAAAAATACATACGGGGGAAGGGGGGGCGCCTGGGTGGCTCAGTTGGTTAAGCGACGGCCTTCGGCTCAGGGCACCATCTCAGGGCCCTGGGATCGAGCCCCACATCGGGCTCCCTGCTCAGCGGGAAGCCTGCTTCTCCCTCTCCCTCTGCCCCTCCCCCCAACTCCTGCACTCGCTCTCAAATAAATAAATAAAATCCTTAAAAACAATGCATTCAGGGTACTATGATAAAACTTTCAATTAGTCATGCTAATTGCAGGGGTGATAAGAGCTGAATGACACGGTCACCCTGAAATCTTATATAAGCAGCGGTTCCAACACCTCTCCTGTGAACAATAACAGTTCAGCAAAATTCAAATAAAAATGATTTGGATATTTCTTTTTTATGGTGGGGAGAGTGCATAGTAAAAATAATGCCAATGTAATATCATGTTTTTTAAAAGCAAAAGTGAATTAAAAAAAACAAAAGCAGGTTGTATAGATGGACCACATTTCAGATCGTCATTACTTCCCCAAATCACAGTTCTAATAGCCTCTAGTCACTGTCGAGTTCAGTTAGGGAAAATAATGGAAAAGTCTAGAACTTTACTAGGATGTTCTGAAAATGTCTTTTTGCTACTCTCAAAGGAAAAAAATATCTTTGATTTGGAATCTAACATATTTGAAAATTAAAGTATTGAACAGTCATGAATAAATGCTAATGAATCTCTGCAATTTCTTTAAGAGAAATAGAAATTACATTAATCAATGCTGACCTGAAGTAAATTCATCAACATGCACTCCTGAAGTTAATAGCCAATTATAATTATATAAAAACCTCCAAGCTGGGTTCTTTCTGAGTTGGTAGAAGCCTCTGGCAAAAGCCTGCTATATTTTGAGCCTAAATGACTTTTTCCCTATTTGTCTTATCCCACATTGTTCCCCTCACCACCAAAATAAACACACATAGGCCTGCCTACCTTCTATGCAAGTGAAGTCAATTTAAACCAAACCTCAAAGGTAACCATAGAGTGGAAAAAAGGGTGGGGGGGGGCAGTCTAAGACTAGGGGAGTGGCTTCACGATGGCCCTAACACTTGAAAGGACAGGTGTATGCAGCAAGCTTGTGATGGTCTTATTCTTAGGTTTCATAAGTGGACCACACACTCCATACGTGGAAATCGTTTGTAAGTGTATGATCACTTCTAGTTTTGCTTCAAGGCTGCTGTGTGGTATAGTGAATGAGCTTAACCAAATTCACACTTCACTTCAATCGCTTACATTCCTGGGCTCTTGGAAATCGGAACGTTCCCAAATGTCTTTGAAAGAACTAATGCCGTGTGTGTACCTCACTTTTTAACACCCAAGGGATCCTGCCTCCCTGAATTACTTGTTCACCCACACAGCAGGTAGAGGGAAGGAAAGTGATCACACTGGGACTCAGAGTAACATTTTACAAACACTGTGTTTCTGTTTATCATTTAGATATTTCCATTCATTAAAAAAAAACAACAACACTTTCTAGACAGCTCTCGTCTATCATATGTGATCAAAGTCCTTCCTTACTTGGCTACTGTGAATATACTGAACCTGTAGGATTTAACTTAACCTAGAAAAGATGTTTTACATCCACATTTCTATTTCTCAAATACAATCTGTACCAGTAAATCTCTTCTTAAATTTTTTTTTGCTATTCTAATGAATATGGATTATAACCTTCTGTTACCAACACTGATTGTTCATATATATGCATGTCTATTACATATATACTTATTTATACCTATCTTTATATCATATATGAATATATAATTATTCATACCCGTCTTTAAAAAAATGAGTTAGAGATGAACAAATTAGGCAAATATAAAATAAGATCAGGAAAATGAGTTGGAACCAGAAATGCATTTATGCACACATTGCCAACCCCAGAGTCTTACATAATTCTGGCTGTGAGCTTTCTAGAAGTCATATCTCAAAGGAAACATGATCAGTTTCAGGATTCACTATCAGTTAAAATCAATGAGTGCTCTATGAGCATGATTTTTCAGAGAAGTAAGGAGCACCAGAACCAAGTACAGCGGTGTCATTGCAGTGTAGGAATAGTTACAATTTCCCAGAGTGGGGAATATGCATTTTATTAATTGGCTTAGATGTGGCAGGTACCCAGATGTCCTTTAAGAAACCACTGAGCTGAAAATGAGAGTCCTGTGTTTCTCATCTTTTATTAGTTGAGAAGCCTTATTGTCACGCTGTCCAGCAGGATTCTTAGTAGTGGGCTTGCTCCTCTGCGTCCCTTTCCACTGAAGACTTCCGCCTCTGGGACCCAAGGAGAGAGCAAAGCGGACTTGTACAAAATCAGTTATGTATGGAAGTTATTTAGGCATTGCTCATTTTGCTCTTAGTTCCTTTAGTATCATTGAAGCTAGAGCCTTACTTCCAGAAAATGTTGTAATGCCCTGGAACGTTGTTACTTTGTCCTTCATGGGCGTCTCCAGCATAAGAGGGTACTTGCTAAAGCAAAGCTTGTGGAATGTTGGCTGCACACGGCCAAGTGAGGAAGAGCACAAAGTGGATGCATTCTGCTGCGTAGATCACGGTGACTTCTCGAAATGCCATTGTCTTCTTTGGGTTTAATGTTGATTTGAACCCAAAAGTTCTCAAATGCACTCCCTCCCCCCCAGAGAATCTGAAACAAATACTTTCTCCATTTAAAAACAAACAAACAAACAAACAACCACAAACCTACTAACCTATGTAGACTTGATCGGTTTCTGTAATAGATTTTGGAATACTGTGTTTCAGTTCTAGATAAGACATATAATAAAAATAACCCCAGTAATAAGAGCTAGTATTTATTGACCATTTGCTATATGCCGGTGCTGTGCTCAGCATTGCCCGTTTTAATCATTTCATTTTATCAACCACCTGATGAGATAGGTGCTTTTCTTTCATCTATTTTGTTAATGAAGAAACCAAGGCATGAAGAACCTAATAACTTGCCCAAGGTCACAAGGCTCATAAGCAACAGATAAGAGAACCAGAATTTAACTCCTGGTCTGACTTCTAATGACTTATAAATCTCCTAACCATATTACGTTCTGAGCCTGTTTCTCATTCTCAAGTAGCAGAGGAAATTTGTTAAGGGACAGGCTTACCATGGAAAGGGAGGGGTTGGGGCATAGCATGGGTGGGGGTGGGGGGCATCTGTGGCTTATGAAAATACGGATTTACTGGGCTGGTATTGGTGTACCTATCACAAGAGTTTTATTTTCTGCAGTCAAGAAACAAGGCATACAAAGCTAGACTAAATTTTGAGTGGCCAGACCTGCCTAAGAAAGTATGTCCAAACTTTTAGAATTCTTGGATTTGTTCATTCCTGAATAATTTCTTTATACACAGAGGAGGTACACACAGAGTTCAAGAGTAGTGAATAGACCTTATGTGAAATTTTATCCTAATTACTGAAGAATTCTCTCTCCACTGATAGCATTTACATGAAATGGTTTTCAGGGTCAAAAAAGAACAATGTTCTCTGAAGGGTTGACCTCACATGACTGGTACGTGGATTACACTTTCCCAAGAAGTTTTTTGATATTGAACATTTTATCTCAACGGGTGTTTGAAGAAATTAGCACATCGACCCTGTGATTTTTACAAATGTTGAGACTAGGTTGATTTTGTTTGTTTTTTAAAGCGGGAGTATGTTTAAAGCCCATACTCTAAAAAGTTAAACATTACGGGAAACACGTAGATACAGGAACAATTATGAAGTTGATGCACGTAGGTCTGAAGTTTGGAGAAAATTTGGTAGCGTTAGCTCCTTTCATTCATTCACTAGCTAATGCCAAGCAAGAAGGCTCTTCCTTAGACTGTGGATAAGTAACGCGGAAGAATAATTGAAGTGGGGGGGGGCTATTAGTCTAGAATGGATTGTGTTGCCCATTTATTTCCAACCCCACCCCCCATTGTGTGAGGTGAGAGAATTTCTGGTGCATGTAGCTGTACCTTTTAAAAAAATCTATTTCTTTCATTTCCTCATGGATAGCATTTGCCTTTCTTGCAGGCACCAGTGTATAACCAGGGTCCATGTATCCTTGGCTCTTTCCTTCCTTATCGTTATATTTTCCAAGTCCTTTGTGGAACATAAATGGACCTAATGTCTCTGTTTCCCCCACAACCCTCCTAGTTTATTTGTCCTTACGGCCAGTGTTGCCGGACTGGGAAGCAGATAAAACAGTCTTGCCCAAGTCAGATAAGATGCTTAAAAATAAAAGATAACATGAGCTGCATTTAAACGGTTCCCAAGGGTCAAAGTAATCTCCCTTCCTGTAATAGATGTTCTTTACTCAAATGACAATTCCCACGTATGAAGTGTGCTGTAGAAAATGCACCCACTTACCCAGGTTTTTGCTCTGATTCAAAATGACATTAAAATTGGAATTACAATAGTTTTCTAATTCGTATTTGGAAAAATGCATGTTTACCTTTTTGTCTTTTCTGTCTTTTTCTTTCTTTCAGTCGTACCTTAGATCTTATCAGTGATTAATTTTTTTTAAAGATTTTTTTCATTTATTTGACAGGGAGAGAGCATAAGCAGGGGGAGGGACAGGGAGAGGGAGAAGCAGGCTCCCAGCTGAGCAAGGGAGCCCAATGTGGGGCTTGATCCCGGGACCCTGGGATCCTGACCTGAGCCGAAGGCAGATGCCCAATCAACGGAGCCACCCAGGTGCCTCTTATCGGTGATTAATTTAAAGAAGGATGGGGTTTCTTAACTGACATGATTTATTGCATTTCTTGCATTGCATCTGGGTGAAGGCTTGGTCTCCATTGGTAATTGCTTTGCAGTTTTATAGAGAAGAGCCTCATACTCCTCGTTGCATGTTGAAAATACAACACATGAAATGAAGCGTGGAAGAGAAGTAAAATGACTTTGTCTCTTTGTTCTAGATGGTAAGGTTGAAGTTACAAAAGAAGGCGTGAAGCTCTGCACCATGGGTCCAGGAAAAGTGTTTGGCGAGTTGGCCATTCTCTACAACTGTACCCGGACAGCGACCGTCAAAAGTAAGACTTTTTTCTTATTTTGCCAATACTTTCAATGTCCTTTCCCCTAGACCTTTGGGATATCGATTACCATGCCTTTTGATTTAATCTTTGTAATTTTGTGAATCAATATTTTAATTCTTACCTTGCGCTACGGTTGCTATATTTGTTTGCCCTGGTGAAAGAGGATTAACAATCTGTTCTGCATAACTTAAATTTTCTCACTGATTTATGGAAGTTATTCTTTTAATTTAGAATTCTTATTGATGAAGATTTACAAAATGTTACAACTTTATAAATGAAACAGCAGTGAGACCTTCCTTTTTCTGCCTTTAAAGCCTCACGCTAATACTAAAGGAAGTTTTATGAATCTGTCTATTTTGGGTTACATTCCCCCATAAATTCCACTTGTTCATTCAGTGGTTTAGAAAAAAATTTAAAGGAGACATGTCCTTCATCTCATTCAAACATCGTTGAGTGAGATATAGCCTGAATTCTAAAATCGTGTCTGAGTCTATTCTTGTCTTCAGCTGCTCATCAAGCTGTATATTATAGTATTTTTCTTTTCTACTGATTGAGCTTATTTTAAATCGGGGCAATAAAGCAGCTTGTTTCCCTAATTTTACATGTATGTGTATATATGATTTCTCCAGCAACTTTTATTACTCAGTAGAAACAGCTGCAGTCGTTAGGGGGGTGGGGGGAAGTGGTGGTTTTAAATACTCCTTCTTCCTGAGTAGAGGATGGAATGAACGCATAACAAACAGAGCTGAATGCAAAAAGCCAACAATAGAAGGTCCATTGCATCTTTAGGCAGATGCATTTCATGTTGGAAACATTGTTCTGACACATAATCCTGTGGATGATTGCAATCACAAATCACTTTGATTAGGTTTTGTTATCTTTTAAAAAAAGAACATGCTGTTGGCAAAATGACCGACTATCAGTTAGTTTTAGTCGGATGCCATTGACCGTTTTGTGTATTGGGTTTCTTTTTCTCAGAAGTATGGCCTATGGCTACCAATATGACACTGAACCTTGGATTGTAAAGAATTCAGAATGTGTGGCCAGCCAGCCAGCCTCCCGGAAATTGTCCTCCATGCCTTGTTAGTTAATCGCCTTTTTATTTATTGATGTCGGTCACTGGGACCTCAGTTGTGGTTGGGGCCCTCCTAGGATGAGTTCTTGACATTTGATTCTTGATCTTTAAAAGCACAAAACTCTTTTGATTGACCGGCACCACCAGGTTTTTATTTTATGTGATCATTTTAATTACACAACTCAAAGAATAACGAAGCCCAGTTAAACATAACAGAAGCTGCCACAACTTTTAACTCCCGTAAAAAGTGCCTTAAGTAGAAAGAAGAGTAGTCACGACACCATTAAGTGAAATGGATTATGCTATCAGGCTGCATTTTTCTGAGAAATGCATTCCTTGTAGGTCAAAAAGGCCAGAATAACACATTTTGATTAAAACAGGCTTTCTCAGAATTGCGAATGGTGAATTAGAATATTTTAAAATATTTTAGCCTTGTATACTGCTCATTTAATTCTAATGAAAAACCGCGATTCCAAAAAGGTCAACAGTTGGTAATAACATGTGCTTAATCTGTTGAAACTTGGAATTAGGAGAACTATTTTAGATAGACTAAATAATGTATTTAAATGAATTTTGCGGCAAAGTTTTTTTTTTTTAATGAGATGATTGCTTTGCTTTGTGAAATTTATTAGGTTCCTGTAAAATGGTGTTCATCTGCGGTAGCTATTATACTCATGTTTGATAAATTTAAATGCACACTTTGGATCTGATTCAGTGAGAAGGAAGTAGGTGTTGAATGCAAATTATAATCCTAACCATTTGGGGGGCATTAGAACATCGGCGTCAAAAAAAAAAAAAAATGAGTAATGGAGCATGTTCTTTAACACAGACACAGAAGAGGTGTGTGCACACAGGTGTGTGTGTGTGTGTGTGTGTGTGCCTTTGTAGTGCCTACTTAGGATGTGGAGGTAGTATTGAGAAAAGAACCTAAGGTTGATGGAGTGCAGATCCATCTCTGCACTTAGAGATGCACAGAGGTTTCTGCATGACTAAGGAGTAATATCTATTACCAAGATATTCTGAATGTCTTGTAAAGAACTTTAAGGTGTGAATAATGATTAGTTCTTATTCGGGACCTTTTGTCCTGTCTCCTACACTATCCAGGGAGATCATACTTGTGGCCATGATCCTTAAAGGTACCACTTTAAATTTATGTTTAAATTAAACTTTCAAGCTGATCACTTTATAATTCTGATTAGGTTCCATTATGGATGCTACTTGTACCAAAAGACTACAGAATATAGCACCCCCCGCCCCGCCCCAGTGCATCTTACTTATTATGTGTGCTATTTCAAAATGTCCTTATCTGGCTTTTTAGGTCATTTCTCAGGATTCAGGATTTTGCCAACTCTTGTCCATTTCTTCTCAACCGTCATTTTGCCGGTAATGACCCGTTTAGAGTAACTTTCAAAATGGATTCGCCCACTTGGGTGTAATAGTTAAGTCCAAGGAGACCGCCCATCCTATTCCATAGCTTGTCTATGGAATTGACTTGCCTCTTTCTTTCTCATTTACATGGATTGTGACCCCCTTTCTTTCAACATCACCTACTTTATTTCATGGTCCCTCTCTCCTTTCTTTCTCCCTCGTCAGCCTGAGAGCTGCCGAGCATTTTAATGCATTTTTAATCTCACAGTGGTAACTAAATCCTGGGTGACATTCAAGAGCTCCTCGATGTATATGAGTCATTTCTTGTTCAAAAGAGCACTTTTTCGAAATTGTATCAGGCCATGAATAAATAAATCCCAGTGACTTCCTGTGAACAAAGATGATTCTATTACCTGTGGGTTTTTTTTTTTAACTTAGGATATCAAAAAAGTTGTTTTCTCATTAAAGTTATAGATTGATATTATGCTATAAAATAGGATACACTTGTCCATAATACTTCAACAGAAAGAAGCTCCGTAGTAGTTTGTAACAAGTCCTTTGTTTTTCATCTGAGAGAAATCCATTGGCATTCCTCTGGGAATAAATAAATAAATGTATACCACTGGTTATGATGGTAACACCAGGAAAGCGATCTGAGAGCACCAAGAATAACTTTTAAAATTGAAACCATAATGACATGGAAAGAAAACCTCATACAATGGTACAGGAAATCTATATCCAGAGTCTCTTCCTATCTTATAAAACAGCACATTGATTTTTCTTCCCTAGAGAAATGAGTATATCAAAATCCGTAAAAGTAACATTTTGTTGGAAACACACGTAACAAATGTCTTGAGGTTATTCATGGCTTAAACACCAGCACCTTTTCTGCTATTGTCTTGTTTTACCTGGATGCCCCACAAACAGGTCTCACAACTACATAGGGATTTTATTTTATTTTATTTTATTTTTTGAGGTGTGACTTCTATGCCTCTTTGCTCCCAACTTCAGTTGTACATGAACTGGGGTATTTTTGCCTGAAGATACTAAATGAACGTCTGTTCCTCCTACTTTAGGTGTCTAGTTCACAAATCCCCCAATCTTAGACAATGTATTCTTCACGCAGTAGCATTCAAATAGACTCCAATAAAACCCAGACCTTCTCTTTGTAGGAAAACCTCTCAATACCCGCGTAAGTTGAACCCATAGAAAATTATCTGCAAAATTTGTCTGGCAGTGGTGGGGGGTGGTGTGTGGTGTGAGACTCCTTTATGAATTGACTTGAGCAAAATATCTGAGTAATTATTTTTCCTTAGATTATTTATAGCAAGTATTTAAACATTCCTCAGACACTGAAATACTTGAGTACTAGCATAAAAGAGCCTAAACATTCTACAAGAAATCCATTCTACAAGAAATTGGCTAATTTTAGCAGTAACGTCTGCTAAAAATATCTTTCTGCCTTCGCTTTTGAATACTTTCAAGTTTACCTAAGCTTTCCTAGAATATTTGTACGGGGGGAGTTGACTAATTAAGATATTTCAGTGTGTCATAGACATTTTAAGAACAAAGTTCAAAGGTTTGGATTTTTTAGTTTATCTTTGGATTTTTTTAAAATACATTTGAGTCTGTGCAGTAAAGTGGCTTGTACATTCCCACATAGCTTTGTTTCAAACCTGTTATTCAACCTGAGAAAAATCTGCCAACTGTCAAAAAAAAAAAAAACCACAAAACAAAAACCGCTAAAGAATAGGGAAAAAAATTAAAAGATTTGACTAACATTTCTTGCTCAAATACCTTTATGTACACTAAATGCAATTCTTATAAGGTCAACAGTGCCTTTTATCAATAAAGGCACAGAAGAAATGAATGCCAATTTTATTAATAAAAAGGAGTTCTAGATAAAGCTCTTCTGGTGGCTCTAAATCTTACGTATGAAGATGTAAATAGTTAGACACACTTTAGGAAATATCATTGTTTAGTTCTGTAAAGCATCATTTATGATAAAGTTACATTCACTAATGGAAATGAAGCAAGATTGTCCGCCAATACCACTGTATGTCCTATATGCGATTATTACCTGGAGTTTTAATGAGCAGCACGGACCCGGGACAGTCACATTCCCTGTGCCAAAGCACAGAAGCACAAGAGATAAGCATGCTAATGAGAATGTCTCCATTCTGCCTTCGAGGCCAATTAAAAAGATGCAAGCTTTGCATTCTCCTCGTCTAATGCATGTCTTCTGCTGAGAATCCTGAAGGGAAAGGAGAAACAAAGTAATTTTAGGCAGCTGATGACTAGAAATAGGACCCTGATTTCAGAAGAATAGTCCAG
This sequence comes from Zalophus californianus, assembly GCF_009762305.2. Lineage (NCBI taxonomy): Eukaryota > Metazoa > Chordata > Mammalia > Carnivora > Otariidae > Zalophus > Zalophus californianus. Next base: position 6,038,917 of record NC_045609.1, on the reverse strand, counting down.
AAATGGCCCGGGAATTGTCATCCTGGACAACAAAACAGTATCTGGCCGCATCCTGGGAAGCAGGTACGCTTGCTGAGTGGGTTAGGTAATATTCCTTTTAGTAAAATGGTCTTATCACATTTGTCTATTAAAGAATATTGTGAAATTAGTAACTCAAATCCAGTTATGTAATCCCTGAGAAATGCATTTCTTTATTAAAGGAATTAATCCACTAGGTGCCCATGATGCCACACAACAGACTAACAAACTCATATACAAGAGCTATATCATCTCATTTCTATATTGTTTAAGTGAAATAAAAGTGAATTTCAGAGAAGAGGAAAACAGTAAACTACACTGTTTTTTTTAAGATTTTATTTTTAAGTAACCTCTACACCCAACGTGGGGCTCAAATTTACAACCCTGAGATCCAGAGTCACACTGTCTACTGGCTGAGGCAACCAGGCGCCCTTACAATGTTTTTTTTTTTTTATAGGTTGAATTTTTTTTTTTCTAGTCCTCATGGGAATTGTTGTAGTCAGAATTTATTTGATTTATATTTATCTACTTCCAAAAAAAGATTTGACTTCAATATTGACTAGGCTTGGTCGACAGGCGTATGTTGGCAGTGCTTCTTGGGGGAGGAAGGGAATACCTCTTATCATCAAAGGACAGTAATACTACTTAATTCCTGCTTGTGGCTAAATTACTCTCCCTCCCTCCTTTAATTAATGGAGTACCTTGAGTGCTCCCTATATCTAGAGAATAGTCAGGCTTTAACTGATGGGATGTTATTTTTTAAGGATCACAGATAATTTAATAGTAAATGTAGCAATGGGCAAGGGAGGCTGATTTGTTTTTTATTTATTTTTTGTTTTAGCAGCTTCTTTAATCTTGCAAAATTTTCTGCAAAGGCCTGCATCATAAGAAGCTCCCGCACAGGGGGCACCTGGTTGGCTCAGTCTGAGAGCCTGTGACTCTTGACCTCAGGATCATGAGCTCAAGCCCCACATTGGGCATAGAGCTTACCTTAAAAAATAAATAACTAAAACTGATGTAGTGAAAAAAAGGGGGGGAGAAATAAAGCTCTCATACCATGTAAAGGTTGTGTCCGTTTTGGTATACTGCATCTTAATTTATTCAAGAATTTGCTAAAACGTAATTTTAGTATTTACTTGGCTGATTGAAAGAAGAAAAAGCAAAGTAGTAACATAGGTCAATACTGTATGTTATGTAATTATTATTATTTTTTACAAATGAAACACTCCTGTCCGTGGATTGTGACAGATGCTCAACAGGAGTGACAAATGAGAGCAGAGAACATTGGAAGGCTGTGGGTGATGCTCTCAGCTCAGCACATTTGGGCGTGGCGTGTTGTTACCTTTATTTTATTGCTGAAGCGGCTGAGTTTAAGCGACCGGTCCCATATCACGTAGCTGTGTGGTTAGAGGGAGGTCCATGAGTATGTCACTGCTTTGCTCTGCTCTTGTCATAAGCTTTTACATTTCATCTGCAGTGGCTCATGTTGCATTTAAACACGAGTGCATCCATAGGACTATGTCTATTGAACTAAGGCTTCAGGCTTTATTTCCACAAAAAAGTGACACAGCATGTTATAATTGTGGGTTCTTTAAATTTTTAAACTGTAACATATGGACCCACATTCAGTACATCTGCTACAAAGGGATGAATCCTGTGATATAATGAAGAGAGGGTCATAAGCTGAAAGCCTTATAGACCCATAACAAGCAATCTGAACCAACTGTGGGATCGAGGTTTTGTAGTGTATTGAAATACTTGAGTGTCTCATGTGATGAAACTTTATGGTTTAACATTTAAGACATCACTAAGTAGCTACACATTTCTTTTATGAAATATATCAGTCAATGAATTTCTTTAAAGTAAGAATTATAAAAAAATAAAGAACAATTTAGAAACACTTAATAAAGTGATTTTTCCTTTTATTTTTTTTTTTTTTACATAGCAAATGTATTAAAAGAAAAAACAAGAGTCATGACAAACACGTTTACTCTTGTTTTACCTAGAGGAAAAACAATCTCGGCAATTCGTTGGTCAATCTGAGCAGCCCACTCTTCTTGTGGGATGCCCTTTGTTGACTGGATACATTTCTCAGTAATCATGGTAACAGGGTTTTAAAATTTACAGCTTGTTACCCATGCTTTATCTAACACCATCCTCAAAATATCCCAATCTAGTAGGTGAGAGAAGTTGTCTCTGATTCTCCAGATGAGAAAGTGGAGGCAGGATCATGGGATCCATCAATGCTAGTTCATTTATAAACTGATGCCAATTTAGGGGAATCCATCAATGCTAGTTCATTTATAAACTGATGCCAATTTAGGTAGCAATGCTGGGGGCATTCACTATAGGCACCCCTTCCTCCTTCCCTCACATGTTTAGACCTTTGAATGAAGTCTGTAAAATGCCCAGTACCCACACCCAAGTGTGGACTCTTGATTAGGGAACTTCAAATGTTTATTACAATGTTTATCTAACTGGGATGCTCAGGACTGCCCCCAGCATCCCCTGTGCACTTGTTAGAAGATGCCAGACAGTTTGCATTTCTACAATCTTTGGGACGACGGGTCACAGCAGTCTGTGTAAAGCAAGTCCTCCAGGTCATTCTGAAACATCCAAAGTTTGAGAACCACTGATCTATACCATACAGGTACTTAATTTGTATTAACCTTCAAACAACACACCCTTCCCTGCATTGAATTGTCAATATTGAAGTATTTAAAAGAAAAATTACAGACACTGTAATAATTACTCTTATTCTGGGCATCATTGTAGTTTTTTTTTTCTCCTTGTTATTTTATTGCTGTCATGCAGAGATATTTAAGAAAAGTTGTGTTTTTCTTTTAAAGAGTGAAACATGGTATTAGTGGAAGACTACCAGCATTGGTAGTCTACCAGATTATTACCGTATTCTTTTGAAACATAGCGAGAAGTAAAAGAACAGGTTGAGTGGGAAGGAAAAAATTAAAAAATCGTGGACTGCTGGGCTATGTTGTTAACAGGGATAGCTTTTAGATTTATTGAATTTGATGGCTAAGATGTTGGTAGGAAAACAGAACAAAAAATGAGTTTCATTTGATTTCTGTTGTTCTTTGTCATAGTCATGAATGTAGTTTGGATTAGGAAAAACCCAACAAAGTATGGATGGGCATTTTTAAGAGAACAAGGGGTTTGGAGATGTCTGAATAAGTAGAGTGTTTTTCCTTGTTGGGTTAAGTCCAATCCATTGGACCAAGAGTGGAAAAGGTCCTTTATAGTCCATCTAGGTGGTCATTGATCAAATTCACAGTGAAAGGGCTCAGCAGTTCTAGGTGGATTGCAGCTCTTTTGGCGTCTAATAATTAGAAGATGAGAAGATTGTATTTCAGTCTAGAGAAAGACATGGGGAGTTGCTTGGAACTAAGACATAGATTTCTGAGGTCTGGTGTGTTGCAGGTTGCGGGTGAAGAAGCTAGCCAGCTCATTTTGACATGGGTCTTGAAGGAATTGAGTTTTTACTGTGAATATGGCAGTAGATCCTAGAAAATTAGTGTCAATGCTCAGAAAGGCAGGGAGGAGAGGGCTGCAAAAAGGTAGGGGCTTAAGAAGCTGGACAGTGCATTCTATAGCTAAGTGTTCTTTACGCCTTGTTTTCTCTAAAGGACAGTCTGCTTTGCTAACAATATGCACTTTATGCCCTCGTAATTCCTCCCACTTGTAACAGAACAACTTTTTATTGACTTGAAAGCATTGTTGTCTGTAAGTTTTCTGAACGGGATCAAACGGTATTGTGCTAACTATCTTCATGACTGAATTGTTTTCTTGTTTTCTTTCTAAAGAAAATCTCCTGGAGTGCTTTTGTGTATGAAGTATATACGAGCAGATTTTGCTGGTGACAGATGGGGGAGCAGCCTCCAGGCACCCCGTCCAGTACCCCCTTACTCTTCATGCTTTCTGACTATCCCTGGATTCAGCACTTCTAAGGCTTTGTTCTTTTTTTTTTTGGTTCAAAGCTAACACAGCTCTAGTTGAATCCAAGGGCACTTTGCGTATCTAAGTAGGGGTAATTTTTGATAAACTATTTTCATGGACTTATGATGAAGTTTTGAAATGTTGGTGAGGTCTGGAGCCGACAGCCAAGAAAGAATTCTTGAGACATTTTTGGTGCAAAAAAGGTGGTTTCATTAAAGCACGGGACAGGACCCGTGGGCAGTGTGAGGGTGACTGATTATATACTTGGGAGTTGGGGGAGGTAAGGACACAGGGGGTTGTCCAAGAGGACTCTGCTATGCTAAAGAAGACTCCCAGGATACTGGAGGCCTGGCTATTGTCAAGCTAAGGTTGTTTCCTCCTCCACCAAAGCATTAACACGAAGACAGTTGGGAGTTTCCTGGAGAAATGTTATACTCTGCCTGCTTCAAGTATTTGTCAATGGACTGCAGGTTCTTTTTTTTTTTTTTAAGATTTTATTTATTTATTCATGAAAGACAGAGAGAGAGAGGCAGAGGGAGAAGCAGGCTCCCAAGGAGCAGGGAGCCTGACGCGGGACTCGATCCCAGGACACTGGGATCATGACCTGAGCCGAAGGCAGACGCTTAACCATCTGAGCCACCCAGGTGCCCAATAGACTGCAGGTTCTAAGGACATTTTACTTTATTTATAATCCCTTCTGCCTCTGTTTCCCACATCACTAAGGAGGGGAGGGTGATGTTAGGGCTCCAGGAAATTGGGTCTCTGGGTCTCTGGAAGTCAGGTTATTGATAAGAATGCCTTTTCCCTGTAAATCCCTAAGACGTTGGTAACTGATGGAGACTCACATTCTGCCCGACTGTGATTTCTGTCAGTGAACCATTTGCTTTTTCCTTCCCTTTGTTTTAGGGCAGGCAGGAGGTCCTGGGGAATGTCACACAGATCCCACGTTTCAGATCTTCTGAAACGCTAAACATCTTCTGGGGTGGGGGTGGGGGTGTCAGCTTGTGCTTTGTCCTCTGCTTGCCTTCTGCTCCCTCATCCCTTACATTGGCCCTGTGCTCTCTCTCTAACCTTCACAGCGGCCCTGTTCCCTAGGGATCAATGACACCACTGCACAGGTGAAGCCTCTGAGCCATGGAAGGTTGGAGTAACTTCCTTAAGCTCACACATCTAGATGGCTAAACTCTACCTCTCTCCTTGGCCGTCCCCAGTGAGACTTCAAACTGTATCCTCTCAAACTTTGTTCCTGGCATTTGATAGATGAAGATCCAATTTCCGATCTGTCCTGTCATTTATCGGCAATTTCTTAGGCTTGAATCAAATTCTCGAGGTGCTGCTAAACACACCAGTGAGTGTCACGGAGAGAGGCATAACCCTACAAGTAAAGCATTTGTAATCTAGCTGAAGCGACCAGATAAAGAGAGATGATAAGCAACCCCTGGCAAATAAGAGACTTCGAGAAACAGAGGGATTTTTTTTTTTTTAAAGATTTTATTTATTTATTTATTTGGCAGAGAGAGACATAGCGAGAGAGGGAACACAAGCAGGGGGAGCGGGAGAGGGCAAAGTAGGCTTCACGCTGAGCAGGGAGCCTGATGAGGGGCTTGATCCCAGGACCCTGGGATCATGAGCTGAAGGCAGTCGCTTAAAGACTGAGCCACCCAGGCGCCCCAAGAAATAGAGGGATTTTGAGGGGAAGAGCAATGGCTCTGGCCTGGTCTGGACAGACTCTGTGGAGATGGAACCTGACCTGTGCCGAAATTAGAGAGTAGACTAGTTCAGAGTACAGGATCTAGAATCCTATTGCCTGGGTTCTGATTCTCGGCCACTTGCCCTGTGCTGTACTCTGGAAAATAATTTCTTGGGCCTTGGTCCTTCCTGGGCCTCCGTTCTTTTACCTTTAAAATGGAAACGACTTATCTTGTAATTATGGCAGAGATTAAATGAAGGGCTATCTGTGCAGGCTTCCTGCGAAACTAGCATGGAATACATTCAGTAAGCCCTTAACTGGCCTTTTACAGTTGTTGTCATTACAACTAAAGCTGCAAAGGCATGAAAGGGTTAAGCAGTGCGTGGGACCTTCATTATCTGCAGCACCTGAGAAGTACCACCGAGGGACCCAGAGCGCAGTGTGAGAACCAGAGGTAGAGGTAGAGAGGTGTAGGAAAGGGAACCTGTCGCGGAAGCTGCCGTCCCTGGAGAGATCCCACATCTGGAGACAGACCTCCTTGGGCCACTGCCATTACCCAGAAAAGCGGGGGCCGATGTACCCTTTGAATGAAGTCGTCCAAGAAACTCTAACCTCGAACCCAAAGCACAGGTAGGGATGTTGGGGACTGAGGAGGTCGCACGCCCGTTTGGAGGCATGCCTTTGGACGGTGCGGAAGTAAAGAACATTTGTGTCCTCTGAGTCTTCTCGTCCCCCGTTCCTCCTGGCCTGGAGTCTCAAGACGCCCGTGAGAAATGTGTGTATTTGTGCTCTGGGTGCACAGGCCTCAGTGGGCACCTAGAGCGTCAAGGCCTTGGACAAATGAAACAGCAGATAGCTATTGCACATGCCTTTAAAATGTCAGTTGTTTTCCAAGGTAATATTTCAGACAAATGACACCTATAATTTTTATCTTCAGGGGTAGCCTGAAAATTCAAGACCCTGGCGTCCCATTAGTTTGTCCCCTTTGAGTGCCTCAGGAAAGAACATGAATCTTTTCTGTATTTACCATGTCCTTTCTGGATAAAGAGGCTGGTGATGGCCCGAGTTATAATGATTGAAATCCTTTGTCTACCCCACCCCCTCCCACCACAACAGATTCAAGCTCCTTATGTCCTGGCCAAAACCTTGGCTTTTCCTCTGTATTTGAATTTAGCAATTCCTGGTTTCTCTCAAGTTAGTTGCCCCAGGTTGTGGAAATTGTTCATATTTACTGCCTTTCACTGTCATTTAATACTTTAAGGCAGAAATCTAGCAATTGACGTGGAATTTACCATGGACATATATCCAAACCCTGTTACCCAGGAAGCTTGAGCATAACGCAGAGCAGAGTGAGCTGCTAAAAACAAAAAAGAGGAAGCGCTCTCTCTAATGCGAAATGGCCCAAACTGTGTGCAGCACAAAATGTATTACAGAAGTTTTAAGATGATGAAGATAGATAGAGTTTCTGAAACGCTAAACATCTTCTGGAGCTCAGATCTGAGCTTGGAAGAGATCTGAGATATCAAGAATTAACTCCCTTTGTGTGTCATTAGGTTTAGGATAAATAAACATGGAAGGGAAGTGTAGCTGTTCAGAGGCCTTTTAAAAACAGATCAGGACACTTGAAGATTTGATTTGAAAAGGCAGGGGAAGAAAATACTCAAAGAGAGCTCTGATCTTTTATTTACTGATTCTCTTAATCTACTTGCGCTTCCTGTTTTTCAACCAGAATGGCTCAGACCAAAATCAATAGCAAATAATTATAAAAGCAGCAGGACTATTTTTCTGTGTTGACTTTTTTCCCCTTAATACTTCTTTGAATTAATTGAACTTTCCTTTAAAATTTTTAAAAATGATTTTTGATCATAAAGATGTTTAGAAAATATGTACCTGTAAAGATTTTTTAAAATTTTTTATTATGTTATGTTAATCACCATACATTACATCATTAGTTTTTGATGTAGCGTTCCATGATTCATTGTTTGCGTATAACGCCCAGTGCTCCACGCAGAACGTGCCCTCTTTAATACCCATCACCAGGCTAACCCATCCCCCCACCCCCCTCCCCTCTAGAACCCTGAATTTGTTTTTCAGAGTCCATCGTCTCTCATGGTTTGTCTCCCCCTCCGATTTCCCCCCCTTCATTCTTCCCCTCCTGCTGTCTTCTTCTTCTTCTTCTTTTTTTTTTAACATATAATATATTATTTGTTTCAGAGTGTACCTGTAAAGATTTTTAAAAAATCATTTATAACCCCCTACCCAGAAGGAATACTTTCTGAACATTTTGCACTTTCTTCTTTCCCTTCCTGGATGTTTAAAAAGGAAAGATCATTCCACTCCACTTTCTAATGCACACACCCAATTCTGAATGTTGATTATTTGTTTATAGTCGTTATGGGCTTCTGTCCTTAAGGTTTTATTCGGGGTCAAGGTGGATGGATTTTGCTTTCATTTTCAGTCATGCAGTAACATGATTGTGCCTTTTCTTCCAATCCTTGTTTCCTGGTGTTTTTCTGGTAGTGTTTGCTATTAAAAAGTGGTTTCTTCTCTGCTTTTGATGTGTATGTTCTTGGTCCGTGCAACTTGATAACTTGAACTAGAATATTAATACTTTGTATTCATGTTTCATAAACACTTAGAATTAGAAGCTGTTATGCGTGCCCTTGGTTAACAGGGCTTGATTACTCGGGAAGAACAAGGAGTGTGAGAGAGTTGGGGTCTTTTTACAGATCTGTTCACCTCTAATACTTACCTGCTGCTTGAATTGGCGCAGCTTCAAATTTAAGATGGAGGATTTAAACCAGGTTTTTCCCAATTTTTGCAATGACATGATGGCATTTCTGTTTTAGGACTTAGACGTTTTACTGAGTTGAGTCACCGATAGCTTAAAATTTATGGAATCATGTTGATTGATCTTAATTGCTCAGCAGAATCGTTTCAAAAAGAAATAATAAATGTTGGCAAGTTTGATTTACTGACAGCCACGGCATTCATGTCTCAGAGAATTATTTATGTAGGCCCTGGGTTTCTCTTCCAGATGAGCTGGGAAGGCGTATAGATTTACGGCATTTTGGGGGAGGGAAGTTGGACGGCTTGTCCTATAAACTAATTCTTAATTGCTACTGATGTTTGGAAAACCGTGTTAGTCCACGCGTTAAACTAGCCCAGACCGTTTCCAAATTTTAAGATGAGCGTACTGATACCCACAATATAGATCAGCTACCTCCTGATACCATCTTCCTTTCCAAAAGGTGTTCTTCTAGAGTATACCCCATAGTTATGGTTCTCCTGTGTTTTCTTTTACCAGTAAGGAGTGTCCATCCACATGGGCCCTTCGAAAGTATTGCTTATTCATAATTTGTATAATTACAATTATATGTGTAAATTATAATTTGGGCTTGTTCTTCAAACATCATCCTTTGCAGTAGAGTGGTGTGATGGTAGCTGAAATCACCTCCTTGGGAATTAAAAGAAAAGCTGCATATGTTGATCAGAAGGCCAGTGGCCAAGAGTCTTGTGGATTTGACCATCATGGAGCAGCTATGAAATTTGGCTTTGGCCCAGTGCTGTCTAGAAGCCCATAGAATACATTTTCTTTTTCACAGTGGAACATTTAGAACAGAGAATATTGTTAGGAAGGTATTAATAGGGGTTTTTGATAATACAGGAAAACTTGTGAATAGGGTTTTGGGTCTTAACATTTCTTTTTTTTATTATTTTAAAGATTTTTATTTATTTGTTGGAGAGAGAGAATGCACAAGCAGGGGGAGCAGCAGAGGCAGAGAGAGAAGCAGACTCCCCGTTGGGCAGGGAGCCCGGTGCAGGGCTCGATCCCAGGACCCTGAGATCATGACCTGAGCCGAAGGCAGATGCTTAACTGACTGAGCCACCCAGGTGTCCCAGGGCCTTAACATTTTTAATTAAATGAGGTCTGGTGGACAGTCAAAAAGGATAAAGAAAAGGCAGAGTTCAAAATGCTTATTAAGGAATATAAACATAACAGCAAATTTTTATTAAAAAATATAATTTTTATTAAAAATTTTTTAAATTTGGTTTGGCTCATGGAGGACAAAACCTGGTGTATCTAAATGTTGGGAAGAGAGCTTAAAAATGAGAAAACTGTCCTGAATATTCTCTCTCTAGTGCTTGGCTAGGTACACCGAGCGTTGAATCACGTGGATCCATTTACAGTTAATGAAAACCAATCAGGACAACACACACACACACAGACAGTGTCGGATGTCTGTGGCACCCAGTAAAACGCATACAGGGTAGATTTAACTAGTGTTTGAAAGACATCAGTTTGAAATAAAGAGATGATAGAGAGGAACAGAAAAATGGGCGAGCTTTGAATATCTGTACAGCATAAGGCTGCTTGATTCTTCAGACTCTTGGGTTCAGTAGAATATATTACTGTATGCATATATTGATTAAAACGTTCCTTATGGGTTTACTTGAAATTTTACATCCTAAGTAACTCACTATTGGTATAATTCCATCAGCACCTGTTTTTTTTTAAGATTTTATTTATTTGAGAGAGAGAGCTCATGAGCAGTACAGAGGAGCAGAAGGCTCCCTGCTGAGCAGGGAGCCTGATGTGGGACTTGATTCCAGGACCCCGGGATCATGACCTGAGCTGAAGGCAGACACGTAACCGACTGAGCCACCCAGGCACCCTATTTTTATTCCCCTTAAGAAAAATCGTAGTAACTTTGGAACTCACTAATAATTAAAGGAAGCCTCCTTTGTTGTTCTGTTAGTGCTAATATTTTCTGCTTAGTACTTTAAATGAAGCCTTGACATGATTTTCAAATGTCTTAGCAAGTTGTGAATATAACATCATGCTCCTATGAATCACAGAAGCTTGCCAGCATTTAAAGACCTGTTTTAAAGAAAAAAAAAAAAGGTTATAAATCATAGAAAAAAAAAATCCATGTTGAGTTCATCTTCATAACTTGAAGAGAAATTAGATTTTTTCCATTATGACTCTACTTCAAAAGAACTCTTAAAGAATTCTTGGAAATCTCTTGAAAACCTTAGAGGCAGGCATGGTAAACTGACATAAGGAATTAGAATGGTTTTCCACCTTCCCTTCTGACCTCCAGTTTCCTTCAGTGTAAACTCTACTCACCTTGACAAACTCTGGCATGCGGACAGAAGCATGGAACTTTGGTACCAAGGGGGATGCACAGCATGAGGAGGGAGAATGAAACCCCACCTGGATGGATAATGGAACTTTGTGTCCATGGCTCCGTCAACTTCTCCTCACGCGGGCGGCCACTGGTGGGGCTCACCTGCATTAGGATTTTCCCTCTTCCTGTGGGGTGGCCTGCCATCTCTTTCCCCTTCTATCTACCCCTCTCAGAGACACCAAGTTAACTGTATTCCTTTCCAACTTTTCTGAAAGAGGCATCTGCTGATGGTGCTCACTTTGACTCCCCAGGCTGTGGCTACAGCCTCCCTCCCTTGCTCCTCCAGGCAAGGTGGCATGGAGGTGGGGGGGTGGCCTTGAGTCGGCCCAAGCCGGTTGAACACTGATTCACTTTGGGCATTAGCAAAATGTCTACATTTGTAAAACAGGAACAATAAGGCATATTTCATTGGTTATGGTGGGGCTTACAGGAGGTGTTATGTGTCAAGTGCTGATTTTGTGCCAGAAAAAATATGAGATCAATAAATTGTGATTGTTAGGATGGCTTTCTGTCCCAGGAGAACCACCATAATGATCCCATAACTTGGAAAACAGATTTCTAAGGTTCCTGGGATCTTTCCCATGCTGGTATCTTTGTGTAAGGTAATCTTCCCACTTAGAATGGCTTCCATGTACAAATGTTTGTCTCATCTCTGCCCATTAAAGGCCCTACTCAGTGTTCACCTCCTTCGTTCTCATTCTGCCGTTATTTGCACCTCATGAATGGTGATGGTGTCTCTCACTAAGTTGTCAGGCCTTTATAGGTCTAGCCAATGCCTTAATTACCTCTTCCACATTTCCACTTTGCTTTTTATCCACATTTCTCTAGAAACTTGCATTGAACTGCCTGGAGGTTGGGGATGGTACTCACAGAATAAAGAATTCAGTTTGTGACAACTTTCAAGGATATTCCTAGAAGCTAAAATGCTTTCTTAGAGGCATTTTTGCAATTTAACCATGGAGATTTCTTGATGATTGTACTTGTATTTGGAGTATCCATTACTACTTATTAAGGCTTTATAATACTCATTGCAGGATCTTAAACAATCTGAGGACAAAATATCTGCAGATACCATGATAATGTTTTCACTGATACACTTAAGTTTTTACAGTACTTTTAAAGGTTCCCCTCGCCCCTCTTGATAGTGAGTTACTTTGGAAAACTAATCTAAGCAGATTTATAAGCGAGACATTTCTTTGACCCATGAAAATAGAGGAGGAGTATCTGTAAACTAATTATATTCCTAAGCTTTTTTCATCTTATTCTACTTGTGACTCTGAGGATATTGTTGATGCATGAAATGATAAGGTCGGAGTAATTCTGATGGATGAGCTGACTGAACTTGCTAATGATAGAAAACCTTTATTCGAAGCGGGCTGCGGCATGAACAGAATGCGGTAATGTGGTTTCAGCCGGGACTTGCCTTGCTGATGCTCTTGATTGGGAATAGCCAAATGCCACGCTTGTCCCCTTTCATGTGGCCCTAAATGCAATCTCTCCATAAAAGTGATCATTGTCTTTATCTAAAGGCCATCTCCTCTGGACTCCCAAAGAGAAATCACCAATGTTTTCTAATTGACTGTAGCTTTAAATGTATGCTCTATTTCAATCAAATTTTTATCGAGCACCTGCTAGCTAAAAGCCCCCACACGAGACTCACTGCTTAACACTGAACTCCTCAATGAATTAACCCTAGAGAGTTAGCAATATGTTACATAAGTGTATGTTCCCTAACTCAACTGAACAAAAGAATGCTTTTCAAACCTGAATTGCGATGCCTGTATATTTTTCCTTTGTACAGAAAACCATAGTCTGCTTTTTCCTTACTGGAAGCATTTCTTTCTGTTGCTGTTCTGTTATTATTATTTTTTAAGATTTTATTTATTTATTTGACAGAGAGAGACACAGCGAGAGAGGGAACACAGGCAGGGGGAGTGGGAGAGGGAGAAGCAGGCTCCCCGTGGAGCAAGGAGCCTGATGCGGGACTCGATCCCAGGAACCTGGGATCATGACCTGAGCCGAAGGCAGATGCTTAAAGTGTTTGAGCAGCAAAGACGGGTATGTATCAGCAACCCGAGTAAGTGGATGCAAAATCAAAAGCATTGGATATTAGGGAAGTTGAGCTTAAAGCTGTTCCACATTATTAAGGAATAGGGCCAACACTTTTCTTAGACAAATAGACGCTTAACCAACTGAGCCACCCCAGGCGCCCCTACTCAAGGCTTATAGTGTAATTGACTTCCTTAATTTAGAGGCACCTTTTAGCCACATTATTGGCCAGAATTAGATGTCTATATGAATATGTGTGTGTGTGTGTGTGTGTGTGTGTGTGTGTGTGTGTGTGTGTGTGTGTGTGTATAATCTAAAATAGAGAAGAAAATATAGTGCCTTCGCTATCCTTCTTACGTTTTTAGTTGACCATAGTTACATCGATAAACTTTGGAACATTTCCTTTGGAGTTCCAATTATTGGAAAGAAACCACTTGGAATTATTCACAGGATTAGTGGACAACAGGGTTCCTGCCTTGAGGATTTTCTTGTTTTGAATAACAAATCTCTCCCTGAAGATGGTTAGACAGAACTCATTTGCAGTAAGCGTCTGTGTACCAGATCTTGGAAGTAATTAGATTGCTTCATAGCTTGGTTTCACAAGCCTCACTCAGTATATGGATTCTTAAATAAACAATAAGAAGATTACATTACAAAGAATGACAGCCCACATGCAAATCCCCAAGTATAATAAAAAGTGCTTAAAGATGTTCAAGTGAGGCAAGATTCCTGAGCATGTGCCTACAAGCTCTACTAAAATGCATATTGTCACTAAGTAAATATCAGAACACGTTAAGTTACATTATTTGCTTTTGTTGAGTTTTGCACATAGTGAGCTGGCCAAGGCTCCTTTGAAAACAAAAGGAATGGGAGACTTAATTTTTCTTTTCCAGACTGATATGGACTACTTTCACATTGTCTTATGCCTGCAAGAAAAGAGTAGACACTGATGGTGTCACGTGAGGACTTGGATGTGCTATAATGTAGCGGAACTCCAGTTGTTGGCAGGTGGTCATCCCTGCTAATGATGCACCCTGAGAGGGGGCGCTCCCCACCCAGGATTCCCCTACAGGCAGTGCTTCTCCTGAGAACAGGAGTCTCTTTTCCTTTCTTTATTTTACAGATATGTCCATTATCCTCTTATCAGCATACCTGCCCCATTTCTCGAAACCCCCTCTTTGAAGCGCCTCCCTTGGTTTTTAGTGATTAAGTGCATTTATAAAAACTTGCTAAGTTTTGCCAGATGTTTGATTGAAGGGGGGTGTTTCCATCCTTTTTTGGCCTTTGAATGACTACGGGTGATAGCCCTCTCTGTTTTTCGAGTAATCTCGAAATTGAAATATCATGTTAGGGAGAAGTGATGCATCCTCTACCGCTTGGTCCTCTCCTTTGAGGAGAGCTTTAAGTTTTCAGGTGAAGGCTAATGCAGGAAATATTGAGCTTACTTAGTGGACTTGGACACCATTTAAGGTACATTGGACTGAAACAAGTTCATGCCTGTTTACCGAAAGGATGTTTCAAATCTTTTAACTCAATTCCAAGTGCTCGCTATTTTGTCACCCTGGAATTCTTAAATTCTGTAATGAGGTTATTTTTTTGCTGAACATTGTTCTTCAAGGGGTGATCTGTCTTTGAATGCCAGTTATATTCAGATCACCATCATAAAGGCATCATTAGATCCTGACAGATATTAAGGAGTATTTGCCAGATGCAAGGACCACAGGCATATTGCTTTAGTGGTTTGAAAAAGGAAAAACAAAATGTGAAGTTAAAAGTATACCAACTTTACAAATACTGCCAAGCCGGTAACACCTGTTAAAAAAATTAGAATTTGTTTTTTTGTTTTTGTTTTGTTTTTAGAGAGGGAGAGAAAGAACATGTGAGTGGTGGTGGGGGCGGAGGGGCAGAGGGAGAGAGAGAATCCAAAGCAGGCTCCCTGCGGGTCATGGAGCCCCACGTGGGGCTCCATCTCCCAACCCTGAGATCATGACCTGAGCTGAAATCAAGAGTCGGAGCTTAACTGACTAAGCCACCCAGGAGCTCCCAGAATATTTAGAATTTGAACTACAGCTTAGAAGTTCTAAGTTCTTAGAAAAATGTCAAATATAATTTTAAATAGTTCTAAATCCTTGAGCCCTAATTTTAAAAATGAGACTAAATTTGAAAGTTATGAATTTCAATTTGACCTATTTCTTTTAGGGGAAATTATAATTTACCAGGAAATTTGGAGTTTGAATTTTTTTTTTTTGTGGGGAAGAGGAATATTTTTGGTGTTTTACATTTATTAATACATAAATATATCAAACTACAGAATTTTCCTGTACAAGTGTGAACGCTAGAGTCAGCTAAAATAAACATCAGTATGAAGGAGAAGTTAGTAGGAGTCAGAGACAAGATATGAAAAATTAATAGGAAACTGTGTACTTGAGGTCAGTGTGTCTCCCAAAGCATCAGATTCCTGATGTTCACCCCCTTGAATTATCCCCTCCCCTTGAGTATAGGCTGCTCCTAGTGATTTGCTTCAAATGAATAGAATACAGAAAAAAGTGAAGGAGGAACCAGATCGAACTGAAACTGGTTTAAACCAACGTTAAGATTATCTTAAGGATAATCTTTGATTTTCACCAACGGAAAAGCTAAACCAAAAACTCTCTGGACCACAGAACTCATTCATGACTTAACTGGCAAATAATTTGGAGAAGATAACCCTGCCAAATAAAAGCAGTATAACTGGAAGCAAACGAGAAATCACATGATGGCAGTTATCGTGAATATATAATAAAGCATTTGAATTATTCTTTGAGTTATCAATAATAATTAATAATTAATCAGAAACAGCTGAACATCTCTACCATACTGATATGATTGTAAAAATTAGCAAACAGCTTTTGTTTCACTCAACTGCTATTTATCGAGTACCTGATTTCTACCAAGTATTTAATAGTACATTGTTCTAGGATTAAAATAAAACCGTGCAGGAACGTGGCAGGGATGTCCACTCTCACCACTGCTATTCAACATAGTATTAGAAGTCCTAGCCACAGCAATCAGACAACAAAAAGAAATCAAAGGCATCCAAATCGGCAAAGAGAAGTCAAACTCTCACTCTTTGCAGATGATATGATACTGTATGTGGAAAACCCAAAAGACTCCAACCCAAAACTGCTAGAACTCATACAGGAATTTGGTAAAGTGGCAGGATATAAAATCAATGCACAGAAATCAGTGGCATTCCTATACACCAACAACAAGACAGAAGAGAGACAAATCAAGGAGTCGATCCCATTCACAATTGCACCCAAAACCATAAGATACCTAGGAATCAATTTACCCAAAGAGGCAAAGGATCTGTACTCAGAAAACTATAAAATACTCATGAAAGAAATTGAAGAAGACACAAAGAAATGGAAGAACGTTCCATGCTCATGGATTGGAAGAACCAACATTGTGAAGATGTCAATGCTACCTAGAGCCATCTACACATTCAATGCAATCCCCATCAAAATACCATCCACTTTTTTCAAAGAAATGGAACAAATAATCCTAAAATTTTATGGAACCAGAAGAGACCCCGAATAGCCAGAGGAATCTTGAAAAAGAAAAGCAAACCTGGTGGCATCACAATTCCAGACTTCTGGCTCTATTACAAAGCTGTCATCATCAAGACAGTATGGTACTGGCACAAAAACAGACACATAGATCAGTGGAACAGAATTGAGAGCCCAGAAATGGACCCTCAACTCTATGGTCAACTCATCTTTGACAAAGCAGGAAAGAATGTCCAATGGAAAAAAGACAGTCTCTTCAACAAATGGTGTTGGGAAAATTGGACAGCCACATGCAGAAGAATGAAACGGGACCATTTCCTTACACCACACACAAAAATAGACTCCAAATGGTTGAAAGCCCTAAACGTGAGACAGGAGTCCATCAAAATCCGAAAGGAGAACACAGGCAGCAACCTCTTTGACCTCAGCCGCAGCAACTTCTTCCTAGAAACATCGCCAAAGGCAAGGGAAGCCAGGGCAAAAATGAACTATTGGGCTTTCATCAAGATAAAAAGCTTTTGCACAGCAAAAGAAACAGTCCACAAAACCAAAAGACAACCGACAGAATGGGAGCAAATATTTGCAAATGACATATCAGATAAAGGGCTAGTATCCAAAATCTATAAAGAACTTATCCAACTCAACACCCAAAGAACAAATAACCCAATCAAGAAATGGGCAGAAGACATCCAAATGGCCAACAGACACATGAAAAAGTGCTCAACATCGCTTGGCATCAGGGAAATCCAAATCAAAACCTCAATGAGATACCACCTCACACCAGTAAGAAAGGCTAGAATTAACAAGTCAGGAAACGACAGATGTTGGCGGGGATGTGCAGACAGGTGAACCCTCCTACACTGTTGGTGGGAATGCAAGCTGGTGCAACCCCTCTGGAAAACAGTATGGAGGTTTCTCAAATAGTTGAAAATAGAGCTACCATACGATCCAGCAATTGCACTACTGGGTATTTACCCCAAAGATACAAATGTAGGGATCCGAAGGGGTACGTGTACCCCAATGTTTATAGCAGCAATGTCCACAATAGCCAAACTGTGGAAAGAGCCGAGATGTCCATCGACAGATGAATGGATAAAGAAGAGGTGGTATATATACACAATGGAATATTATGCAACCATCAAAAGGAATGAGATCTTGCCATTTGCAATGACGTGGATGGAACTGGAGGGTGTTATGCTGAGTGAAATAAGTCAATCAGAGAAAGACATGTATCCTATGACCTCGCTTATATGAGGAATTGTTAACCTCAGGAAACAAACTGAGTGTTGCTGGAGTGGTGGGGGGTGGGAGGGATGGGGTGGCTGGGTGATAGACATTGGGGAGGGTATGTGCTATGGTGAGCGCTGTGAATTGTGCAAGACTGATGAATCACAGATCAGTACTTCTGAAACAAATAATGCAATATATGTTAAGGAAAAAAAAGAAGAAGATAGCAGGAGGGGAAGAATGAAGGGCAGTACGTCGGAGGGGGAGACGAACCATGAGAGACGATGGACTCTGAAAAACAAACTGAGGGTTCTAGAGGGAAGGGGGATGGGGGGATGGGTTGGCCTGGTGACGGGTATTAAAGAGGGGACATTCTGCGTGGAGCACTGGGTGTTATGCACAAACAATGAATCATGGAACACTACATCAAAAACTAATGATGTAATGTATGGTGATTAACATAACAATAAAAAATTAAAAAAAAAAACGTGCAGTAATCAGAGAGTCAGTGGAAAATTCTCACGATCTAATTGGGATTCTTCCTAACACTTGTGATAAAAGCCAGATCAGCTCTGGTTGACTTAGTGATCTGAAAGCCCAGCCCAGCCTAGCCTAAACATACGAAATATTGACAGCAGTATCAGTGGTTTTCTAAAAATTCTTATCATGGCACTCTTTCTTTAATATATGAAGATTGAGCTTTGTGTTCAACTTTGTGACATCGTTCCCTAGATGTCCTTTGGGCACCGTGGAGTTTTAAGTGAGCCGCAAGGTTTGATTCCTCTTGCCTTTTCAGACCATTTAGGATCCAGCTAAATCAGTATCACAGTAGAAAGACATTTTAGTAAAAATTTCTTTGTGTCAGAAGTGTGAAAATCTCATTACATTTCAGGAATTAGGTTTTCTTTCTGCATATAATTGGAATGGAAGTATTTTATTTGGTTGATGACGGTACTGTAAGCCCAGCTACTCAGCCAACTTTGACATCTGTATTTACTGCTAGCTGTTGTTGGTGCAGACCTTCACTTGGAGTTGAAATATAACGGTGCCTTGATGCGTTTAACAAAGATTCTGATCTTTAAATCTTCAATCCAATACCAAGCAGCGTGTCATTGGACGCAAGCTCTGTGGCGTAAAAAATTTAAACACTCACACATATCATCTCTTCTGGTTCTCTCTCTAATATGTCCAGAGTAAGATGAGGTCTTGGCAGCTTTTTGTTTACAACTCTTAGAGCAAACACATGGGCCCTTTTAGGATATTCCCACTAATCACTCCGTGGAAGTGGGTTAAAATATATATATATATAACTGTCATTGGCCTGTTGTCAAGGTATTAGAGTCATTGTGCCTGATACAGAGTCACCAACACTCATTAAAAAAAAAAAAACATTTGAATGCCTTCCTGCCTCATGTCACGCATTTTACTAGGTACTGAGTATACAAAGATAAGAGACTAGTGGCCTTCAAGGACCCCACCACAGAGTGTAAATAATGCAGCAACTGTAGCACAATGTGATAACACGGTGGGAGAGAAGGAAATGCTTGCTATCACAGGGACGCAGAAGCTCTGGGGCCGGGGGCTGGGGAGTCGAGATTAACGTGTGGGCAGAAAGGGTAGGCATGCCAGGTAGGAGAGGAGAGTTAGCATGTGCAGAAACACACAGGCAAGAAAGAACATGATGAATTTGCATAACTACAGGGTTTTTTTTTAAGATTTTA
This sequence comes from Zalophus californianus, assembly GCF_009762305.2. Classification (NCBI taxonomy): domain Eukaryota; kingdom Metazoa; phylum Chordata; class Mammalia; order Carnivora; family Otariidae; genus Zalophus; species Zalophus californianus. The sequence goes on along the minus strand of NC_045609.1, from coordinate 6,019,521 downwards.
TTTATTTATTTGAGAGAGAGAGCATACGTGCACACGTGAGCGGGGGGGAGGGGCAGAGGGAGAGGGAGAAGCAGACTCCCTGCTGAGTGGAGAGCCTGATGCTCACTCGATCCGGATCCCAAGACCCTGAGATCATGAGCTGAGCCAAAGGCAGATGTTTAACTGACTGAGTGGAAACTGTAGAATTTGAAGGACGCCCCTGTTGAGCCGTCCAGCTCAGTGGGTAGGCATGAATTGTTACATCACTGGTTCTCAAAGTGTTTCTCCCCAACTGGCAGCATCAACACCACCTTGAAGGTTATTAGACATGCAAATTCTCAGGCCCCACCTTGGACCTGATTGAGAAACTGATTAAACTGGCCTGCCAGGTACTTCTGATGACACTACAGTTAAAAAGCCATGGTGCTGGAGGTTCCTCAAAAAGTTGAAAATAGAGCTACCATATGAACCAGCAATTTCACTACTGGGTATTTACCCCAAAGATACAAATGCAGTGATCCGAAGGGGTATGTGCACCCCAATGTTTATAGCAGCAATGTCCACAATAGCCAAACTGTGGAAAGAGCCAAGATGTCCATCGACAGATGAATGGATAAAGAAGATGTGGTATATATACACATTGGAATATTATGCAGCCATCAAAAGGAATGAGATCTTGCCATTTGCAAGGACATGGATGGAACTGGAGGGTGTTATGCTGAGTGAAATAAGTCAATCAGAGAAAGACATGTATCATATGACCTCACTGATAGAAGGCATTCTTAATCTCAGGACACAAACTGAGGGTTGCAGGAGTGGTGGGGGTGGGAGGGAGGGGGTGGCTGGGTGATAGACATTGGGGAGGGTGTGTACTATGGTGAGCGCTGTGAATTGTCTAAGACTGATGAATCACAGATCTGTACTTCTGAAACAAATAATACATTATATGTTTAAAAAAAAAAGATAGCAGGAGAGGAAAAATGAAGCGGGGGAAATCGGAGGGGGAGACGAACCATGAGAGACTATGGACTCTGAGAAACAAACTGAGGGTTCTAGAGGGAAGTGGGGTGGGGGATGGGTCAGCCTGGTGATGGGTATTAAAGAGGGCACGTTCTGCATGGAGCACTGGGTGTTATGCACAAACAATGAATCATGGAACACTGCATCAAAAATTAATGATGTCATATATGGTGATTAACATAATAAAAACAAAGCCACTGTGCTAAACTTATGTCAGATTATAGCCTTAAGTCTTTTTCTTTTAAAGCCAGTGGATTTTAAACCGGGAAATGACATTAGTTGAGTTTGATTTTTATCACAAGTGCTGGCTGGAAGCACTTTTGAGAATAAATTCGTGCTAGTATCATGGTCAGGGGAATGGGATGATGCTGAAGAGCCTGGGTAGACGTTTGGGTGAAAAGTAACAGGGCAGGAACTGAAGAGCTACAGTGGTGAAGGACTCGAAAAATACTCAAGGGCTGCTCACTCGCTTTCACCTGATGGGGGATCGTCAAATGCCATTTACTAAGGTTCAACTGAATATGGGCTCATTGTTCCGAACTATGCTCCTACTGCCACTTGGTCCCGCTTTCAGTGATGGCCCTAGAAGCTCTTTCTTCCAAGGATAATTGAAACGTTAAGTGTTCCTCCTGCACAAGGGTTCAGGGTCATTTCTGGACACGACGGAGTAGTGGGTGAGGCCACTGTTGAAATCCAGACAGGATTACATCAGAGTATTTCCTCTGGCCTTGATTCAGAATCTCTGCGGACGGACATCTCCCACTCATTGGAACAAAGTCACATTTCTAGCAAAGAGGATTGTCTTTACAGTGTAAACAATAATCTTATTATCTCTTTGATTTTAAAATAAAAACATAAAAATTCTTTTGGAACCCTTCCAGTGGCTCCACATTTGTGGTCCTTGCCCAGTAGATGTTGGATACGCTGCATTTCCTTAATACATATTTAGTAATGAAGTAACCTAAGTAAAACTAAGGTGCATAGTTTAAATATATAATATCGGATTAAGGTGATGATGGAGATAGGATTTAAGAATCATTTGGTGCCCGCGATATTTACTGAGTGTTCCTCTGTGTCAGGTATTGGGTTAGTGCTTTATTTAATTCTCAAAGCATCTGTGTGAGATACTGTAATTTTCATACTGGGGTATTTTTTATACCAATGAGGAATTTGAAGAATAAAGAGGCTAACTAACTGTCACTTCTAATAAGCAACTGAGACTATTCAAGCTTCACAATAATCCAAAAAAAAAAGGGGGGGTCAAGGAAAATACTGCCCATTTTTCATACATCATTCCGAAAAAGAGCTTTCATGACAATGTTGGTACCAGTGCAGAGACCTATGAATTCTCATATATATATATATGTATGTATATATATGTGTATATATATATGTATGTATATGAGAATATATATATGTATGTATGTATATTTTAAGATTTATTTATTTCAGAGATAGAGAAAGCAAGTAGGGGGAGGCCCTGCTGGAGGGGGACAAGCAGACTCCATGCTGAGCGCAAAGACAAATATGGGGCTCGATCCCACAACCCTGAGATCATGACCTGAGCTGAAATCAGGAGTCCGACGATGAACTAACTGAGCCACCTAGTCACCCCTGAATTCTCGTATATTATTGGTTGATAGCGTTTTTCAAGAAAGCAATTGAGCTAGATTTATCTAGGTAGAAGCATTAAAGTATTCATACCATCTGATTCAGTCACTCCATTTCTGGGAAACTAGTCTATGAGAATAGTCTGAGATGCAGCAAAGAAATAGGTATGCAGGTGTTTTTCAGAAATGTTTAAAAGGGAAAAATAAATGGAACAAAGGCAGTATCTGGCAGCTATTCAAATGTTTTATATATTTAATATAAACATGTCACTTATGTAAATATATTAAAATATACTTTAAATAAAGATGCCATTTTAATGTGTTAAATATACATATTTAATTCCACAAAATGCTTGACATGGAAGAAGAGCTATAGACTAAAATGTATGTATGTGTAGATAAAATGGAAAAAAATACAAGGAAATACACCAAAATGTTAATTATGGGTAAAATTATTGGTAATTAAATTTCTTGATACTATTTTCTGATTTTTAGAATTTTCTTGACCAGAAATTACTCTTTCACTCAGAAATTGTAAACCTCCCATTTGATAACTAGTCCACAATAGGTATTTGTAATTATTTTGTGGAAGAAAGTAAATCTTTTTTTGAGATAAAGTGGTTAGAAATACTTTCATGTCATTACTGTTTAAATTATAAGCCAAGCACTGTCAGATCATTTTACTAAATTTTCTATCTCAGGAACAGAAAGTAGCTATTTCATATTTGAGCAAATCAGAATGAGAGCTTGCCTGGAAACTGATAGTGAACGGATTCTGATACGGTTTAAAAATCAAGTGTCCTAGAACTGATCAAAGATTAATTTGATTATCTCCTTGAAAGAGGCACCAGGTTTTGGCCTCCAAGAGAAATAACAAAATCAAAAACGTTTTAGTAAAAAAAAAAAAAAAAAGTGATAGTTCTCAATCATGATTTGCTTTTACTTCTATATTCCTTATTATGGATTCTGAAATCAACCTTTATTCTTTTCAACTGTCCAATAGACCTCAAATTAGTAAGCTTATTACTTTTTGTGTGTATTTTGACTTCTTTGCTTTGCTTAACTTTGTGAAAAACTCTTCAACAACAACATTGTCGGACTAGGACATGGGTGGGGGGCAAGTGGAATTAATAGGATCAGCCTATTTTCCTCATTTTTCTCAGCGAGTATGAATTTTTAAAAACCACAGTAATGGTAACAATGGCTGATAACTACATGATCCTTTCTATATTCCAGGCACTGATATAAGAAAAGCCCCACATATGAATCCATATACGACAACAATCTAAGAGCTGAGGACTATTATATTATTTTAAAGATTAAGATCCTGAGGTGTGCAGCTGTTAGGTGACTGGGCCAAGACCGCACTCATCATGAGTGTTCCACTTGGGATTCGAACCCAGACACTGACCGCAAAATCCACGCCCTTGTCCATGATAGTATACAACCTTTTGACTGCAGTCAGCTATGAGGGGCGGCATTAAGCTGGTCCTGGAAAAGCACAGCCTGATGATACCCCATCATGGGGATCCCTCTAAATGATTTCAAAGGTGGATATGTGTAAGAGAGGCATCAAGTCACCCGGTAGGTCTGATGAAGCCCTTTGAATTCCCGATTTTAGTTGATAATTTCGGGTGAGGTTTTTATATTACACACAGATGTCTTATGAGTCATATATGAAAGATACATTTTAAGATGAAGTGATAGACTTCAAAATATTTTCTAACCACTTTGAGATGTGCTGTTAGATTCCCCCCCACCCCCCAGGGGGTAGAGCTCCCTCTCCTCTGGAAGGAGATATTTCAATGGGGTGTTTGCAAAGTATGGATTTGAACAAATGAATGCTGACAAAACTCTAACACAAAGGTTATCAAATCCATTTGACAGATTAAAAAAAACAGCTTGAGAAAGTCATTGACTTATTCAAGCCTTTTGAAATGGCTTCTGAGCGTCCCTTTAACTGCTGCTTGGATCTTCCTATTCTCGATAACTTTGTTCGCTGCCTCGAGTTATTGAAAAAGAGGTAGCGTGGTTGTTGCTGTGTTACAGTATTTTCTTAATAAATTAGCAGTGTTTTTCATCTCTGTGAAAGGGCAGATAATTCAGCCGGGATTAGGTGATAGGCATAATCAGATTGACTGCCGAGTTGGATCACATCGTCTTAAAATGACAGGGAATGGACTGTAGCAAATGTTTTGTTACTCTTAGGTTTTGCGATCTGGTCTTTCTGCGGACTCTTCAAAAGAGTTCATCCTGTTTGGTTTCCTTCTCTCCTCTAAACGCCTACTCCTTCGCTCATGAGCAGAGTGGCAGCACTGGTTTTCCTTGGGAAAGAACCACCGTTTTCTGATTCCAAACCCAGCACCATCCCACTTTTTCCAGTTTCAATTCAGCTCCTACGGATGCCCTTCTCTGATTGAGGTCAGGTCAGTGTGTCCCTTGGCCACGTTTTGCTCAACCATGATATGGATGTGCTCAAAACCTGAAGCAAGGGACATCACTGGAATGCCTCTATCCATATGAATGCTAGTTCTGAGAGTTTTGAGTATGGATAGATGAAGCCAGTGGACCAAGTTGAATAAACTCTCCTTCCAGAAGTCTCTTAAATGTTTGGAGAGGCAGATGCCAACTTGTAAAGTGTCTTTATTGGAGTTTTTTTTTTTTAATTTCTTAGAAAAAATACCAATCTGCTTAATATAATAACAAAATAATCCCCATTTAAAACATCAGTATTGAGGCTCCCTCAACACATGGACAAATGATCATTTGCACTTGATTGAGGAAATCTTCAGTGAAATATCCAATGATGAGCCAACCTAGCATCCTAAGGCAATCAAGGAAATCATAAAGGGGCCACTTTTAAACTTCCCTTTGTGCTATGTAAATATAGTCTTTGGTGATGCTAATTTAATAGTATGTTTTTAAGTTTCCCATTTGGTTTTAATTAGCTAAATAAAAGAGAAAGATATATACAGGCAGTAAAGGAAGTCAAATGAATGAATTAAAGACTCCTAACCTTTAATATACTTGAACACTGTTAAAAATAATTGAATGTTTTCCTCAAGAGAGACTTGAACTTCTAAGAAATTGAATAGCAGCTATACAATCAGATGTGTGTTCTAGAGTAGGGTGGCATACAGTCTGAACGAATTTTGATGGATATTTTCATGAACATACCATGATTTTTGTAGGTGACTAATGTTAGAATGCATGCCAATCTGATGAAAAGTTATTAGATCTTTTAATTAATGAAAAACAGGGAATGTGTTAAAATTGATTATTATATAAATTTCCTTAAACCATTAATTTTTTTAAAGAGTCTATTTCTGGCGTGCCTGGCTAGAAGATGAAAAGTTCTAGAAATAGATGATGGTGGTTGCAAAATATTATGAATGTGCTTAAAACCATTGAATTGTACACTTGAAAATGATTCAATGGTTAAAAAAAATGCTTATTTCTTAGGCCCCTGGGTGGCTGAAGGAGGTCGTCACCGTTGCTGTAATAATGCGTGACCAAAAGTGATACTGCATACAGTGACATATATTCCAGTTCTATCAACGCACAATATTTTTTAGCTTTTGGCTGAATATTTTTAGTTGTTGAGTGAATAGACAGAAACGTATTACTTGATCTGTTCTGCTTTGAGAAAATAAATGAGTTAAGATTCTTTGTTTGAACATGGATGGTGCCACCGAGAATCATGGGAAATTCAATGAAATGTAGTAAAGTGTAAAAAAAAAAAAAAATTACTGAGTGTGGCTCTTAGCATGTCTTAGCTGCTCCTGGATTTTATTGGTGGTCACCGTGAGTTCAGAATTGCCATACAGCCTTTGCTACACGTTTTGGTTTTCCATTTGTTTGTTTTGGTGCACTAATATTAACTGCATGGATAAATTTTATGATGTGTTTGTTTTTGAACAGTGTTACCTAATTAAACTGTATTTTGAATTCACTTTAAAAGTATTTCACTCGACTGTTATTATGGGCGTATATAAGTGAAAAGCAATAAAAGCCTGTGAGACAAAAATCCTTAAATTTGATATAGTTTACCGAATCATTTCTTTGCCTGCAGGCTCCTGGCTGTGCCCCTTGTTGAGTTAGATCATGTGTGGATCCCCATAAACCAAACTTCTTTATAGTTTGTGCCATAAAAATATTAGTTATTTTTCTACTTCTTACATATAAAACTATATGATAACATTAAGTCTGTCATATACCCTAGATTTTTGAACTGCCCTCCTGAATCCCTCTCTGTTCTAAAACTTTGGACCATTCTTAACTACTCTTGCCCTTCACTCTAAAACTTTGTCCTATAATTTCCAGCTTTTCTCCAAATCCAGAGCTGCTCTTAAAGCCTAGGATTTTGCTTGTACAAAAGAAACTCTGTTGATGTTGATATCAAAAGAACCCAGGGGAATTCAAAAGGACTAAGATTAGTTAAAATCTCATATTTTTTTCGTCGCTACTCCATCCTATCAAGTTGAAATAACAACAGGGCAGACAGATAACTTTGATTACGCAACAGCTCGTGTTTCAGAGATGAAGAAATAAAGTGACTGTTTTTGACTGTCACAGGCAATAGGCATAAAGAATAAAGAAATCCTCGAGGTATTAAAACAAATGCCCTCCCCCCAACACCTCCTTATTTTCACATACATGATATGTAATTTTTGATCCTGGAGAAAAATTAAAGTTGAAGATGAAGAAGTTCTCCTTGCTTTCTGGGTATGTTTCTCCAGCATAAACTGAGCTGCATGGGCAAAATTTAAGAGGCATCCCTCAAAGCCACAAAATTCACAATTGGTGGCTTCACTCTGCCTAAGACCATTGTAGGCAGTCATTTAGTATTTCTGCCCCATCTGTCTTACCCAGGAGACTTCAAGTTCTATTAGAAAATATGTCATCATTTGCTCAGTCAACAGTTCAGTGAATGGTCCAGCTTTAGAAGACTATAAATTCTTTCCAAGTATTTTGAAACAAACCTCTGGAGAGCTAACCCCCAAATTTACAGGGTCTCTAGATCCCTGACTCTTAGACATGGGCACCAACTCTGAGGCAGCCTTGTTGGAATGGCTGCCAGTTCATAGTGTAGATTTTTTCAGAGTTTTAAGCTGTCTTGCCTTTGCTTTGCTTTAGTCTTAGAAAAAACACAGAGAAAAATTGGAATTATTTCAAATCCACTGCTCTATTTCCTCTGGATAGGATACATTTTTCTGCATAGTGTCTTTTAAAGAGTTGATGATGCAAGAGTAAAAAGGAACTCATTTTTTAATAAATGGTTGGATATTGTCAGGATCTGTTGACCATTGGTACAATTGCCTTTCAGCAGAGAAACCCAAAAGTAGCATCAGTGATACTAGGAGAGTTTTAGGAAAATTTAACACAGAGATGAAATAGGTCGTTTGCTTTCACTGCTCTGGTGGGAATGGAGAAGTAGGGACCTACAATGAACAGTCCAGAAAAAGTGGGGATGGTCAATATTGCTAGCTAGGCAAAAATGACAATTGCAAAGTGTAACTTACTCACTAGTGACCTGGACTAAGAACCTACATTCGAATCACGTCGCATGATTCAGTCCTTACCTAACGTGTTTGCTTTTTATTTTTTATTTTTTTTAAAAAGATTTTATTTATTTGAGAGAGAGAGAGAGAGAGAAATAGCATGAGAGGGGAGAAGGTCAGAGGGAGAAACAGGCTCCCTGCTGAGCTGGGAGCCCGATGTGGGACTCGATCCCAGGACTCCAGGATCATGACCTGAGCCGAAGGCAGTCACTTAACCAGCTGAGTCACACAGGCGCCCCTGTGTTTGCTTTTTAAAGTCTAAAACCAGTGGACTTCAAGGCAATGTGTGCCTTCAGTATCTTTCTGTGAATGGTGTTTGTGATTAGAAAAAAAATGACAGGTTTCAGTTTTATAATAAAGTTGTATTTCTGTGAAGCTATTAGTAATTAGCCATTTCTGTGGAAGAAGAAGCAGGTGATGGTTTCCCGTTACTCTCAAAATATCATGCGATGTGACACAGTTTGTGAGCCCTAGATCACCTGGTAAAATGCACTGTCTGTTTTGCTGAACATCAGGCTATTTCATGAGTGTTGGTAAAGATTTTGATGGAGCAGCTTTTTTTTTTTTTTGTAAATTTGTCTTACCAAATTAAAATCAAGTGTGCAAGTCCACAGGATATACAGATATCGTGTCTGAATCTTTTATATTGGCTTTGAACTTGAACGTTATTTCTAAGATTTTTTTTTTTTTTTTTTACAGCCTCCTTTCAGATTTGGAATAATTCATGAGGAAAGATATCTTTCCAAATAGGGCGGTAACTTCAAGGGAAGAGGTCATCACCAGGCTTACAAAAGTAATGAGGATATGGGGTCCAAATAATATTTCAAAACTGAAAAAAGGATTAATTTATATATTATTAATATTACCTCAGTTCCCAATAGAGCTATCTCATGGACCAAACTATAAAATGCTAAGTGCTAAAAAAATAAAATAAAAAAAAAAAAAAATAAAATGCTAAGTGCTGATTCTATCAAAAATACACTGAGCCTGAGCCTGGCTGTCTCAGTTGGTTAAGCACTTGCCTTTGGCTCAGGTCATGATCTCAGGGTCCTGGGATTGAGCCCTGCATCCCGTTCCCTGCTCCATGGGGAGTCTGCTTCACCCTCTCCCTCAGCCTCTCCCCCTGCTCGTGCTCTCTCTCAAGTAAATAAATAAACAAAATCTTTAAAAAAATTTAAAAAATACACTGATATACCCATTATAAGGGTAAGAAAGTCAAAGCATTAATGCAGAACTTTAGCAACGTTGTAAAAGTGTCCTCCATGAGATAGTAAATGCACATTTAGCTGGTTTAAGACAGCATACTGCGGCAACATGGAGTATAGAAGGAAAGTAATGGCTTTGTCTTAAAAGTGGCATAGGTATGACTCAGGATAGTTGCCTTTTTGTGCACCCAATTCAGAGTCCATGTGGCCAATTTGATCAAATTAGAAAAACAAATTTATAGAGCACACAAATTTTAAGCAGTTTTGTGTAAATACTGGCGTAACTTAATACATTTTCAAGTTAGGTGTGAAGTACTTTACATTTATTTTTACCAGTGTATTTTAAGTGTCTACTGTGATAGTATACGGTGCGCTGATAGAACCTACAAGAACAGAGAAAGTGATGTTCTCTTGGGACTGGTAATGTCATCAATGCACTCTGCCCTGTTGAAATTTCATCTCATGACTGACTAAATCGAGGTGTATAATCTGAGTGTGTAAGCTTATTTTCTAGGTGTTTGCATGATCAGAGGCAAATATCTGATCGTCTTAGAAACTAAATCAGAGCCACTTTGAGATGATGTGTAATTGGGTTGCAGACAGAATAGTTCTGACTTAGACTCTGTTGAACATGTCCCTGCGGGTTAATCTAAAGAAGCATGTGATCAGCTTGATAGAGAACAGAAGACCATTAGTCTCAGTTGCAATGTGAAGAGTTTTCGAATCACCCTTGGGCCCTATTCTCTTAATGGAAATGTGCACAGAACCAGCTGTCCTTTGGCAAAATTGAGAAGTTGAAAGCATTTGGTGCCCTTGGCTTGAAAGGATGTGGTTTTTTTTGTTTTTTTTTTTGCCCCAAAGTGCTCACTGAGTGAACCTTTGCCAGAAATACCTCAGTGTTCAGACCATTGCTGATGAAGAACTTCACTTAGATTTGTCTTTTCTCTCAGGTCTCTGTTTTCTACAAGTGTTGTGATTAGAAATAATGATCATAATGACAAGTATCATTTTTTGAGTGCTGACTATGTGCTCTGGATTAGTAAAACCATATTAACTTATTCCCAGTTTTGTAATTTACTTTGGAGCCACGTTCTGGGTGGTTTTCTCATAACAAATATGTGGATGTCCTCACCCCAGGCTTTTTCTAAAAATAAGCTCTTTTCAGTTGAACTAGAATTCAATGTGCCCCTTCAATCTCAAGTGATTTCTGTCTATTTTTGGCAAAATGAGGTCAATAGAGTTAAAAGGAGTTATTGTTTTTCATCAACATGGGCCATTTGCTTTTATTTGAAAATGTGTTCTTAAAAGAGCATTTGAATGAGAGCTAGGAGTTTTAGACCCAAGTCCATGGCCACGAGTTGTGATAACCACATAAAGTCAATTAACCTCTCTTTATTTTCATTATTGGTGAAATAAAGGGTTTTACTTCAACCATCAGAGTTTTCTTGGATTTATAACTAATTCTTATCTTACATCTTTAGTTGACTTCAAAACAATAATTTTCTTCCCTGTTTTGATTTGCTGACTCATCAACTCTTTGGGTACCTAGTGCTTTTCCTATGAATCATCCATTTAATCATTTAATAAATATGAACTGAACCCCTACTATGTTTCAGGATCTTCATGAAATGCCGAAGTCACAACGGTGAGGAAAATTGTCCTGCAGCTTCTGGACTAGTGGGAGAAAGGAAGAATAATGAACAATCAGACTATTTAATGTAAAACTACAACTGTGTTGTGTGATGACATTAAAGAGTAGCATGGTACCATGATAACAATGTGAGACTTTCCAAAGAAATGGTCATTACAGAGGTGGGTGTGAATCCAGATCGTGTTTAGAGGAGGTTGACGTTTCTGGGAGAGCAGAATGATAGAGCAAGACAGATGATAGCCCAGGTTGGGGCCTTGTAGGGGATCTGCTCTCTGACTCCACTCACTGTCTGCAGAAGTATTGATTTAGCGATTGGGAAGGGATCCAGCTCCCATGCGACTTAGAGTTGCGAGAAGCAACCTGTTCAACTCAGATTTGGCTATCCATGGCTTCATGCATCTCTTCCAGTAACATTTAGGAGAATATTATAGGAAAAAATAATAATCCACAGTTCTAGGTTGCATCCAAACGCATTTGGAAGATGAGTTCTTCCTGATAAGCCTCATACGGAATCACTAGACATCTACTTCTTCTTACCTCTTGAGTCTGGTTCTGGGCAGTATGGACAAGCCATTCCGGAACTTGAAGGACTTGGTTTAAGCAGTGGGAAACAGAGAGTTTTTGTCCCTGGGGTAGTTCTTTTCAGTTTCACAGATAGTTGGAGGGCCTATTAGGTGGTAAGTGCTGTGCTGGGAACAAAGGGCTTGCAGATGAGTAAGACAGTTCCTAATTTAAATGAACCCAAAGTCCAAATTGTCTAGCAACTTCAAAGATGCCCTAGTTCATAGAATTTGAGAAAATACAGAACTACTTAGTGTTGACTTTTAGAAATCATCACAGGAAAACAATAGGGAGGAGTTATTTTAAAAATAAGATGTAATTTGAAATGGTAGAATTTGGCAATGCTTATGTTTAACAGAAGATGTAGAATTCTTCCTCTGGAAGTCTCACAAGAAGGCACTCTCTGTCCAAGATTTACCACGGTTGAATTTTTAATGTTGCACTTAGTACTTCAAATGGCTGAATGATGTCTTGTAGGCCCTGATTAAACCACATGCATGTTATATAGGTCAAGTAAAAGTTAGTAGGTTTTCTTGTCCCTGCCAGTTTTTTGTTGAATTATTAAATGTATTAACTAGTTGAGAAAGTATCCCAAATAATGAAAGTACTGAAGTTGAACAAGGTCTTCATTCTCTTAAGGCTTTTCCTCTAGGTTTTTAATTTTTTGTTTATTATATATATAATGTTTATTATATATATTTGTTTACTATATATATTACATAAATATATTTATATATAATACATATATAAAACATATATATGTAATACATACTATTAACATAGTATATATACATATACATATATATATATGTAAATCAGTACACATATAGGAGGAAAAAGGCTTCTTTCCCCTACAGGGCTAGACCTGACCCGTGTTACAGAAAGCCAGCACCATTCTGTTCTGCAAAGCTCTGAGTTTTATTTTTTCTTAACGTTTTATTTATTTATTTATTAAGAGAGAGAGTGTGCAGTGGGAGGGGCAGAGGGAGAAAGAAAGAAACTGAAGGAGATTCCACGCTGAGCGTGGAGCTGATGCGGGGCTCAATCTCACAACCCCAAGATCATGACCCTGAGATCATGACCTGAGCTCAAACCAAGAGTGGGACGCTTAACCAGCTGAGCCACCAGTCGTCCCAGAAAAGATACCCCTATTTTTAAATGATAGAAAATGTGGAAGTGAAAACCTGAATATATATTTGGGTGGAGGAGAGACAGTTTTTCTCACTATTTCAACATTTTATTGCTGTAATATTTCCCATTGTCATTATAAGAACTTGACATTTTTTGTTTCTTATTGGTTTACCATTTTGTATGTAGCGTTCTTCATTACATATATACTATGGAAACCATTTACTATGTTCAATCTATCCTAGAGCCTAGATTCACCCAATTCCACACAAGACTAATACATTTCCATATGAACTTTCCTTTGATAAAGAGGATGGACTTCACTGTATGTCAGAGTCCTAGAAAGATGTGTCTTACATACTGAGTGCAACCATCATCCTTCTTTATTTCGAGGCAAGTTATTAAAAACACGGAGGAGTAAAGCTCTTCGTTCTTCTACTTTTGCACTTTAAAAAAGATTAAATGCTCACGAATGCCCAGGCTTCTCAATGATTTGCATTTTTTGTCCTTGCTCTCTATGTGTGTCCTATTGCTCAGTTTCCCTTTCCCCAAACATGCCCCATGCACTATGGACAAATATTTGTTTCATCACTGTGAGAGAACTTCACGAACGTGTTACATGGGGAAGTCGGCACGGCGGGAAATGGTCCCGCCTTCCTCTTTGCTTGGGCTCCTTGGGAATTAAAATATCATTTCATATTGTAGAAATAATCACTTAGTCTAAGGCTCATGGAAAACTGGAATGCCTTACAGGATATGTTCATGCCTTGGCATTGATCTCATTGCCCACCTCAGCAGCAGATCCTCCTTGTTCACTGCTCGTTTTAATTTGTGACTGACACACTATGTTATATTCGTTTCTAGTGAATGGACCACTGGGTACATTGTGCATTGCTCACCACGCTAAGTGTAGTTACCATCTGTCACCATATATCGATTACGATAGTATTGCCTGTGTTCCCTCTGCTGTGCTTTTCACCGCCATGACTTCATTATTTTGTAACTGAAGGCCTGTGCCTCTTAGAACTCTTCACCCATTTTCCTGCTTCACTGACATCCATTTAACCTTTGCTCTGTTGTTTCTACTCTGTTACCAATACTTCCCTTGCCTCTGCCTGGTGGCTTTTATTATAGCACGGTAACTACTAGTGTGTGTGCGCATGCACACACACTTGCGTTCCCAGATAATCTTCAGTGTCACTTTGCCACCTGCTGGTTCTGCCTCACGTTAAAACTCCAAGGAGAAACGATTGGCTTGGCAAATGCTCTTGAGGTCAGCCCGAGTTACAGACTAACAGCCTGTGGCTAGGTCTCAGTCAGGCACCCACTCCCTGTCCAGTGGCCTGTCACCTGAGTGCTGGGGTCAGCTGCTACACACATATGAATAAAGAATTCTGTGACTATAAAGAGAAGTGTGCACATAGCCAGGACTTGGCATCAGCTTAGGATCTGTTGGAATCAACTGGAAGGCACTTTCAAGCCTTCCAGTACAGAAATCAAAACATAAGATAGAAAATAAGCTTAAGAAAGATTCAGATGAGAGGCGCTTGGAGAAAGAAGGATATTTTGTGTATTATAATTGGATTTTAAATTATCTGATGGAATTACCGTGCCGTTTCACCTAATTATCTCACTTCGACATAGAAGCCCAATTCACTTGTCCATGGTCTCCATCATTTATATTAAGTGTGAAAATGGGCAGCAGGAAAGTAAGCTCATTAGTGCAAACTGAATAATTTCCCCCCAAATTTTCGGTTGTAGGCATCATTGTGGACACATGGAATAGCTGTTTTTCCTTTTCACTGAATTCCTTCTTAAAGATTGTGCTAATGATTATTTAGTTGCTTCCACCAGACTTTGCAGTTACTGTTTTTACTGTTCATGCCTGGTTTTTTATATTGTTCTCTTGCTACTTAGAGACTATATGTAGTCAAGCTTATTTTTTCCTCAGTATTGTTTTTTCCTGACGTCATGTCAGAAATCAAACCCGTCTGCATTCCCAGTAACAGTTGGGACGTGAATGGAGGTCCACATTTCTGGCTATCCCTCCTGAATGCTATTTCTGCTTGATCTTGGCAGTTCAACAATCCTTCCAACAACTGGTGCTACAAAACAACTCACTTACTACGTAATGCCACTATTTAAAAATCTCCTATAACCACCCTTCATGTGCGGTCTTTTTCTGATTATATTCTGTGCTTGTTAATCACTTGGATTGAGAGTCACTCTATAGAAAACCTTGAGATATGCAATAAATATTGTTTAGGTATCAAAAAATTAAGTCCAGGTGCACCTGGGTGGCTCAGTCGGTGAAGCGTCTGCCTTCGGCTCAGGTCATGATCTCAGGGTCCTGGGATCAAGCCCCGCATCGGGCTCTTTGCTCAGCGAGGAGCCTGCTTCTCCCTCTCCCACTCCCCCTGCTTGTGCTCTCTCTCTCTCTCTCTGTCAAATAAATAAATAAAATCTTTTCTTTTTAATTGGGTTCAGATACCAGAAACTGGATTCTGGTACCAGCTTCTCCTAATACCCAGGCTTGCATAGAGCTGTTGACTTACTGCATGAACTTTATTGGAGCTGATAGTGTTATAAAGGGTCTGGATATCCTTCAGGGCGGCTCGCCTTACCTCCTGGGAGGAAATCTCTGCATCTCTTGTGTTGCATTGCTTACCCAGGATCCCCTTCCCCCCTATTGATGCAGGGCTTCTTCTGACTGCCCCTCATTCCATGGGGTCCTGGCGGAGCTGTCATTCAAGGCATGGCCATTTCTAGTCGAAGGTGAACGTGTGACTCAAGCGAGGCCACTCAGATTCTCCTCCTTAACTTGGACGGTAAACAGTGAGACACAAAGATAGAGAACAGTCAGAGTTGCATTTGCTTTTAGGTTATTGTCCAGTGATGTATGTGACTTAGTGCTCAGAGCTTCCCCGATTCCCATTTTTATGTGGTCCTACTGCTCAGTCGCCCTGTGATTTCTGAGTCCTGTAATGCCCTTCCAACAAATCCTTTTTCTTTGTGGATGGAGATGAAATTCTGTTCAAGTTTGCTTAAACTTCTGTTGATTCTAATGGCTCTAACAGAATTTGGGAGCCCACTAGACTGGAATTGTTTCCTTTACTCAAGTAGGTTGTTTCATTGGATGGAGGAAACCATCAGATAAAATATATTTTTGGTATCTCTGAATTGGACTTTACAGTTAGAGTACTCATCCTGAACATGGGGCATGTTTTGAAAATTTAGGGAGAGTAGGGTTTCTGCGTGTATCTTTTGGATCCTTCTCATCTTGCTGGATGGGTTTCTGTGGACCCTCTTCCAAGGGGACATGGGTCTTGCTCATGGAAGCCCTCTGATGACATCCAAGATCTCTCTACCCGTGCTTCCCTATGCATCTCTGCTTTGTTCATTCCTATTGTCGCTGTGTTTGTGCTGGCTCCTTGTCCATTTCCCAGTTCAGCGAAATTTTCAGGAAAGCTTACATAGTACTTGTTATCTGACAAAAGACCTTGGTATTCATCTGGAACTGACCTGCTATTAGCTCTTTGACAAAACTCCCATTCTTCACCTAAGATTGCAGAACAGAGGGCTCTTTATGTGGAAGGTGATTCATCCAATTTTAGTTTCATTCGTTTGCCAAGTTTTGGCTCTTCTTAAGCAGCTGTAGAAAGTAGCTTGGTCAAATATGGGAACATTTTTTTTTTCCTTTACAGCAAAATGTTTTTTTCCTGAATAAGGACGTATCTGCAGGTTAGCTTTGTAGCTCCATCAATTCATAGAGATTTTCCACAGCATTTGGTGTTCTGTGTAGTTTTTTTTTTTTAATGATTTTATTTATTTATTTGACAGAGAGAGAAAGAGAGAGACAGTGAGAGAGGGAACACAAGCAGGGGGAGTGGGAGAGGGAGAAGCAGGCTTCCCGCCGAGCAGGGAGCCCGATGCGGGGCTCGATCCCAGGACCCTGGGATCATGACCTGAGCCGAAGGCAGACGCTTAATGACTGAGCCACCCAGGTGCCCCTGGTGTTCTGTGTAGTTTTATAAGAGCCACCGATTTTATCAGATTCTCAGTGTTTTGTGGCTCTTCAGACAAACAGAATAAACATGAACTATTTATGAGCTTGACTTCCCTCCTAGGTCATAGAGTAGCTGATGTCTGAGTCCATTTTGTGAATGAATTAATCTGTACCCAGACTGGAAGTCACTCTAAGTTCACTAGATTGAGGCAAGCAGCTGTATTCTGAGGACTCATTTGCTTCATTCTGCTGGCCCGCTAAAGCCAGGGACCAGAGGGCATGGGCTAGCTCTCCAGGCCAGTCAGAACAGTCCTATCCCTGGTGCCAGGCAGGCACACTCAAGCATGCAAGCATTAGCATATTGTGCTCAGTTTGCTCAGGGCAAGCTCTGAGGGGTACAGAGTTGCACTTTGGCAAGTCTGAACTCACCCAGGCTACATATGAAGATAATATTTTTTTCTGCCATTGTAGGGTATGAATCTTGAGCTGTTTGCTGATACAAGGGATGCATTTGTGTTTATATACCTGCACTCTTTTGCACCAGTTCCCTAGGGTTTAGAAATTGTGTAGTATTTGGGTTGGAAGAAGTGAAATCCATTTCATCTTTACTAATATAGCAGTGGTGTGACCTTGGGTGAATCACGTAAGCCCTCTTTGAGCTTTGATTTCTTAGTGTGTAGAATGGGTGTAATGACACTATTGAAATGCCACGATTACTGTGATCATCAATGGAATCGTGCTTATGATCTATAAAATATTTTACTGAGTTGTTAACAGCAGATGTTGTTTTATGCAATTTGCAATGATTAGTCAAGTTTAGAGATTAATATTGAATTGTGAATCTAAGTCCTTCGTTTTCTTGAACTAACAATCTAAACAACTGTGCTCGGTTTGCTGATTTTCAGCCCCTGCTGCTTGGCTTATAAATCAGCCTTAGGATTATATACATATTTCTGTTTTTCAGAGATGAGTGCATTTGAAATCCAATAGATAGAAATTCCCCTCTGAGACAGGAATGGATTTGTAGAGAAGGGGGCTCCACGTTTCAGCTGTACTCTGTTCTTTTTCAATCTGTTTCTAGAGTCTTTAACTTCGAACAAATTACCTGTGGGGCTTACCATACAGTTGTGTCCTCTTCTAGGGCTAGAGGGAGAAGCAGGCTCCCTGCTGAGGACCTCCCAGGACCCTGGGATCGTGGCCTGGGCCAAAGACAGACGGTTAACCGATTGAGCCACCCAGGTGCCACAATAAAAATATTTTCAATGAAGAAATGTTTGTGGAGCACCTGAAAAAGAGCTGTATGTTTTTCAGTGTTGATTGTAAAATGGTCCTTAAACAATAGAAAAGCAGTCATTTAAAAATGCTTGGGGATTTTAAACAGATATTTCAGAATTTTGAATTAAGATCCTGTAGTCCATATTTAGTAAAAATACTACCAGAGTGCAATCTTGCTGTTTGATTACTGAAAGAAAGAGAGTGAGACAGAAAGAATGAGGAAGGAAGGAAGGAAGGAAAAAGACAAAGAAAGATGTTTTATTATGAAGTGGAGCCGACTAAAATAAAAAAGGTGCCTCCAGTTATTCTATGATGCCGGTCCTTAACCACAAGCTGTGGAAATTTCCTTAGTTTGAACATTTTTATGTTGGTACCTGCATTTTAAAGGTGCAAAGACTTTAGTTAACTGGCACAGACCTCTTGATGCACCAAGCATTTTGAATGAATTCAGAATAGAGTGAAGGCGAGTTTTCAGGTCTATTTCTGTTCACAAAGCAGATACATTTGGTTAAAGGAGGTGATCATCTGAAGAAAACACATGTATGGTAATTCTTGCTTTTGTGCTTGTAATTCTTACTTGTATTCTGTATCTTCTGCCCCTCAACAGTGTCTTAGCTTACTGTAAAATGCTTTCATCTGTGGCTGGTTTGCTTGCTTTCTTGGTGTTTCAGATATGGATAGTCCTCAGTTGGGGTTAAAGATCTTGTCAGTAAATATCACTCCCTGGGACTCTGACTGAACTTTTGTAGCAGATTTGTGAAGAACGCATCCCTCCACCGGTCTTGAGTGACCCGGTTCAGAGCAAACGGTTGACTTGGGGCAAATCTACTCCCCACCCCTCCCTGGAAAGACTGGAGGAGCCAGGCTGATGCTGGAGGGAATGCCTTGGAAGAAGGAGGATAGAGCTCCTCCCCTGATAACTATCCATGTTGTCCTCCCCCATCACTGCTACTTTTGAGAACTCTCCTGTCTCTAGCCTGTAACCCATCCTGCTTTGCCACTCCCTAATACCCTCTTCTTTCTGTTTTACGAAATTATAAAAGGTTAACAGTTACAAATGCAGTATTTTAAACTTAAATGCTCTCATGTCTAAAACAAGAATGATAAAAATGCTATTGAGAACCAGTAGTTTAATGGTTAAGTGTATGGGCTGTGAAGTCCGGCAGCCTAGACTCCCATCCCAACTTTGTTTGCTACCTGACCTTGTCCTTCCCTGTCTATAAAATGCAGGGAATGATAGTAGCTACCCCACAGAGCTACACTGAGGACATCTAAAGCATTTAAGCCAGACCTGGCAAACAGTTAATGCTCGAGAAAGTTACTGATGTTTTTAGCATAAATTGATCACAAGAGGGGTCATTGGCACATGTATACATTAGGTTTTACTTCTTGAGGTACAAGAATATACACATGCCTTAGGAAATAGAGACTCCTGTGTTGATATCCTAAGAAGTGATTCTAGTTACTTAAGCTAGAAAGAACCTTGAGCAGGAGCGTGACTATCCCATACATTAAGGACAAGTTATCAAAGGATCTGTGCTGTGTTTTATTAATTTTGATGGCTAGACATGTAACACCAAAAGATCACTTTGAAATATTTCTAAGGCAGTCATGCTTTGTCTTGTAAGAGTGACTTTTTTTTTTTTTTTTTTTTAAGCCTTAAATATTTTGCCACATCTGAACGATCAGGTCACTTTTGTAGATCTGGCCAATAGATACAAAGTCTTCTTATAATCTTTCTCAGAAGGCAGAAAACTGTCTCTGAACTTAAATACTGTTCTTGTTTTAGCTCTCTTCATTCCCATCCAATTCTGTTCTTTTTATTCAATGTGACTGAAAAGCAATGAAATTTGTTCTTATAGATCTCTTTACCCAAACTGAGCAAATTAGAAGATATTTAATCTACCTGGTATAAAAGTGGAAGCAATGGAAGAAGGAAATGAGTTGTTTTCAAATCCCATTTTATAATGACATTAGTCCAGTGGTATTGCTATAAGCTATATTGATCACAGCTGACTTCATCGCTGTGTGTTGACCACAAAATGTGATCTAGAGGGCATTTCAGATTTTAAATGACTTTCCAGAGTACCCTGGTTAAAAATGTTGATGCTACATGACAACTGCTGTTATATCAGTGCCAGCCAAATATAAAAGAACATTAATATTCATTAGTAATGTTACAGCTGGTGACTCCTTCACAACACTGTAATGGTTTGAATAGTTATTTCAAACAGTGTATTGGAATATTTTCACAGTAAGTCCTGACTGACACAATCATTAAAGAAGCCCAGTTACACCAAGGAAAAAATAAATATGTATGGGTATGTATTAGGCTAAGTAAATATTTTAGAAATATACATCAGTTGACAGGACCTAGCGCTATGCAAGGGGTGATTAATTTTTGAATGAGCTACACGAGGAAATCACTATGGAACAAATCTGGGGCCCAGATTCATTTCCGTTTCATCACATGAGTTCAGTGTCACTGTTCTAATTCCTGTGAATTAGGCTCCATAAGTGTGTCTAAGGAAGCAGTTGTGAGGATACAATGAGATAAATGGCAGGGGTGTGGTTATTGGGGTTATGACATGGCACCGGTATCTTTGAGCACCTGAGGTGGACTGTGCATCATGCTGGGCTTTTCCAGGTGCTGGCCTGTCTCATATTCTTAGGAAGGTGGCTTCATCTCCATTTTCTAAACGAGGGAACCAGAGGCAAGGTGTACACGGCCATTTGCACACAGCCAGACAATGAGAAGTGCTAGTGTTGAGATTTAAGTCCAAAGTTGTGGATGTTCTTTGAACTATGTTGACATGCTCCTGGAGATTGTTAGAGGTGGAGGGCGGTGCTCGGGGTTGTTGGTGCTGAGGCTCGGGGTAGGAGGCCTGGGACCTGCTTGCAGGGAGTTCCCCCTTTCACTGCAGTAAGACTAAGATGCAGGATTGGAAGTCTATGGGATGATCTACACTATATTAGGTGCATCTCTGCTTTGAGCTCTGACCTGGTGAGTTAACACTTCTCTCCCCCTCCTGCTGCTGCTTTTGCAGATGTGATACATAGGGGAGAAAAACTGTCCTTTGCTCGTGCATCCTGAACAAACCCACAGAGATTTTTTAATATTCTTTGTATTTCCAGTTCTCTATCTCTAGACTGATATAAGGAGAAAATAGTTTTATAATTTATATTGAAGCTATTGCTTGTGGTAACTATTCTCCCTGTCATTTATTTTGCTATACTTTCCTTAACTTCCTGAAGCATTTGTTATAGAAAGATGCTAATGCCCAAAACTGTAAGCCTGTTCTCTCATTCGAAATAATATTCCAGTGAATCGGGCAGTAATTATTGATGCCAGATACAAGGGGGCAGTTCCTATCTTAAGAATTATTCAACTCAGGAAGTGAACTGCGCAAGTCTTCCAAAGTTAAAAAAAAAAAAAGTTAACAATAAGAAACATCTCTTAAAATACTGAAAGTTAGCAGTTTGTATGTCCTTTAACTCAGCCCAAATTTAAAAGTCTGCCGATAGTGTCAGTGGGATAATCAGTGAGGATCCAGGGTAGGTGTTTGCTCTCAGTAGTTTCACTATTGTTAGGTAATTGAAAAATTCATCAGATCGGAAGACCAGGCATGGAATTTCCCTAGCATCCAGTAAGATTTTGGTGTGGAGAGGGTTCTAAAGCTCTCCTGGTTGAGCGGTCAGGCGCTCCTACTCTTCGTTCTTACAGCAGTCGAGTTGGCTTTTTTGATCACACATCCTGCCTCTGCGTGTGCAAAGTGAGAGTAATTACACCTCCTACTTTGATAGCGTTTTTTTCTTTCCAGCCCATGTTCACGTGGCTAAGCTGATTTGCTCCTCACAACCACCACTTAAGAGTATGCAATTTACAATCGCAGAAATCACATCCAGAGGAAGCCTAGGTGGGCCCTGCCACTTATTCAACACTGTGACCTTTGATACAATTTGTTTCCATCTCTCCAAACATCAGTTGCCTTATTTGAGAATAGTTTTTGCTTCATTGTACAGATCTAAGAATTTAAGGCAAAAACCAGATGTCGGAGGATGGCGTGGTACCCGAAACAAAGAAAACATGATAAGTATTTCTTGTTAATTCATTCAAGAAACGTTTATTGAGCAGTTACTTGGAAATTCTACCAGGGGCAGAGGACAAAACTCAGAAGACGGGGGACAGAGTTCCTGTCCTTGTAGCCAGGAGTCTAGCTGGGAGTTAGTAAGAGGAAGAGTGAGGGCTTGAGCTCTAATTACTCCAGATTCAGTAGACGGGTTGGCAAATGGATGGGCAAAGAGATAGGAGTGTGTGTATTTACATATGATTTGAATACTTCAACAACACATACGTAATGCATACACAGACACGTATATGTACATAACACTCCCTATGTTTATGTCCATGCTGTAGGGAACTGTCTCTAAAGCCCATGTCAACCCATGTGCCCTGGTGAGGTTAGGAAGTGGTGAGTTATGTTCAAGTCAGCCTTGGTGTTTTCCGTCAGTAATATAAACAGCAGGTGCTGAAGGCCTTCCCTTAGAAAGGCTCCAGCTATCAACCTCTGAATCCTTCCATCATTCCCTATTGTCTGTTTCCCTCCTGGTTCTTAAAAATCAAGTTGAAGTAAATGAAGATGCCTTTTGCCAAAATGAGTCGCAGTGCCTCTGGAATGTTAATTCTTGGAGAAACAAAAGCTGATGAACTGTTATAATTTCATCTCATGCAGAGAACTCTGGGTGCTTTGTGACCATAATGACATGTGTATTACATTCACAGGCATGGTTTCTGGAAATGTTTATATAAACCTGTTTTACATTTGATGATTATATTTTGAACTGTGTATAAATAACTATGTTCTTAGATCTGACTCAATTATAAAATGAGCTCCTGGGAGGACAGAGCAAAATGGAGAATTAAAAAAAAAAAAAAAAGTGTGTTTGTAGAATCTGAATCTTGTGTTTGGTAACTCTGGGATTTGAACCACACTTACATAGATACCCTAATTTCTCTTTCTCGAATCCTGCTATCCACTTTTTTTGTTTTTTAAGATCAACTCCATAATCTTGACTGATGTCTACTATATACATAAACAGATCACTCGGTAATCTGATAACTTTACTACTCTGGCCAAATCAGATCCGTCTTTATTTTTTGGAGAATGGAAGTTAACATTTCAATTTTCGCCATGTATTAAGCACTGTCCAATATATTATTTCATCTGGTTCTCACAACTGTGAGATGAAAGATATTATGTCCCCCTGAGAAAACTAAAGTCCAATAAAAGGACTTTCTTTGTGTCATAAAGATGCTAAAGGGCAGATTGAGGGAGTCTGGCCTGATTATCTCCAAAGCCACATCAGTCAGTAGGGTGCTTGCACTCTCTGTCTCTCTCTCACATGCACACACTCACACACACACACCCACACACGCACACACTGACCATGGGCTCTTTCAAGTCGGAAGCTTCATAATTTTATGTGGATTATTGATGGTCACAAATGTGATGAGACAGTATCATGGCCAGAGTCTGTGTTGGCGTTGACCTAGGCAACTGCTTTCATTGCTTTCTCTGAGGAGGTCTGTTCCAATTGTGTCGTTCTGTTCTGAATGTGCATCATCTGATGGCACCGGGAGTCCTGATACATTTTGAGGTCGGGCGCGGCAGCGAGGCACTGCCCCCAGGCAGGAGCAGACTGAGGCACAGGAGCTGCTGGGCGCTGGTACCTCTAGAACTGTCTTCTCAGACCGCTCATCAGTCATTAACAAAATACCCCATGGGCACATTAATGATGCTGAGGGGAAAAGATGGATGGAAATACTGGGTCAAAGCTGTAACTCTCCATATTCTAAAAGGGGACATCAGGAAAAGAAGTCTGAATCTGCAGACACATGGACTTTTATGTTTTTAAGCTGAGCAATAGGAAATACCTTTCTCAGATCAGCCAAACAGTGGGAATTGTCTTCCCTATCTGGGAAAGACCATACCTCGATTCATTTTTTAAATCCTAATGAAACAAATGGCACTGTATCAAGAAACTAACTACAAAACTGTCTCTTTCCCTTTACTTCCCACCAAATACATTGCCACCCAGTATCGTGCTATACTTTGATTCTATGTCTCCATCAAGGTGGGGTTCTCCAGTTTTCTGGATAGTTCAGGACTTGGAACAAGCCTTGATCACTAAGCCACTGAGGTACTGGGGCAGAGCGGGTGCTGGCCACCCCACCCACAGCTCGGCGTCTGCAAGTTTGAATGACAGAGCTTACCAAGTCAAAGCAGATGTTGACATCCTTTTGTCATTGCTTTAAGGACAGAAACGGTAATACCCATCACCATTTTGTTGCACTGTATTTGGAAAACAAATGTGCAAGATAATCCTTGTGCTTTTATGGAAAGAAGTGAAAACAATCAGGCAGGTTAAAGAGGCTCTAAGATGTACATTTTGTAATGTTGTAAATGTTGTGTGTTTTTCCTTCCTTCCCAGATAATGCAGCCTCTCTGTTGGGAAGGAATAGGGTGTATCTTGTTTAAAAAACAAGGGACATCCATCATATTTTGAGAATCATATATGCATTTTGTAGAAAAGAAAAATCTTTACCAGCCATTTCAGAAGTTCCCACATCCTATAACAAGCTCCTGGGGGTCCTTTAACACAAGTCCATACTAAGGTCCAAGGCATTTTTCCCCCCAATTTAATTTGACTTTGATATAGAACTATCTGATCTTCCATCTGCTGAGGCTGTTCCATTTGGAAAACAAGAAAAGAACTTCCTGCTCCTCACTGTAATTTAATAGAACACTTGGGTTTCATGATTTCATTATATGTGCTAATCTCCAATTTACTTATGTGCTGATTGCACTGGTAACATGCAACTTGTAATAAATAATAATTAAAATAAAACTTTATAATCAGGAAATACAGAGTTACCAGCTAATAGCATTATTAAAGGAACTTAGTTAAGGTCTCTATTTCTATAATTTCATTAGAGACAAACAACTTGTAAGTCTATTGCAGATGTAGCAAGGGTGTGTGTGTGTGTGTGTGTGTGTGTGTGTGTGTGTGTGTGTGTGTAGATGTATACAAATTATACTCAGATGAAAGACCATAAGGAAAAAATGAAATTTCCCCTTTCTTGGTCTGGGTGGTGGTTACATTATTGTGTTCATTGTTTCGAATTTTCTTGAGCTGTGTACTTACATGTGTGCCCTTTGGTATGAATGTTATGCTTTTATTTATTTATTTATTTATTTTAATTTTTATTGTTATGTTAATCACCATACATTACATCATTAGTTTTTGATGTAGTGTTCCATGATCACTGTTTGTGAATAAAACCCAGTGCTCCACGCAGAACGTGCCCTCTTTAATACCCTTCACCAGGCTAACCCATCCCCCCAACCCCCTCCCCTCTAGAACCCTCAGTTTGCTTTTCAGAGTCCATCGTCTCTCATGGTTCGTCTCCCCCTCCGATTTACTCCCCTTCATTCTTCCCCTCCTGCTATCTTCTTCTTCTTTTTTTCTTTTCTTAACATATATTGCATTGTTTGTTTCAGAGGTACAGATCTGTGATTCAACAATCTTGCACAATTCACAGCACTCACCATAGCACATACTCTCCCCGATGTCTATCACCCAGCCACCCCGTCCCTCCCACCCCCCACCACTCTGGCAACCCTCAGTTTGTTTCCTGAGATTAAGAATTCCTCATATCTGTGAGGTCATGTCTTTCTCTGATTGACTTATCTCACTCAGCATAACACCCTCCGGTTCCATCCATGTCGTTGCAAGTGGCAAGATCTCATTCCTTTTGATGGCTGCATAATATTCCATTGTATATATACCACCTCTTCTTTATCCATTCATCTGTCGATGGACATCTTGGCTCTTTCCACAGTTTGGCTATTGTGGACATTGCTGCTATAAACATTGGGGTGCACGTACCCCTTTGGATCTCTACATTTGTATCTGAATGTTATGCTTTTAATGAATCACAAAGACAAACCCCAGTAAGAGTTTACCACAAAAAGTTCAAAACATGGGTGTGGCCCCAAGGATCACCATCCAAGTAAAATGTTTATTCCCTCTTTTTAGTTCAAAGAAAGGCAGGAGTTTGTCCAGAACTTAAGGGCAAACATGGTGTATTTGTTCTTGATGAAGCCATCCTATAGCTCACCTAAACATGAGCCCAGTTGAGATCTGCAAAATGTGAAAGTATGTGTGGCAAGGTGGCAACCACTGATGATGCAGTTGCTAGGCGTTGGCAGAAGTCAGGAAGAAGGAGGATGAGTGGCCTCCGTGGTTTTAAAATTTAGGTGGATCTGATCTGTCTTGGGAAGGGTTGGTCAGGGGTCACCCATTACAAAGGAGAAGAGTGTCCCCAGGTTTTCAAGCTTCAGAAAACAGACTCAAACTTCTCATTGGTGGAAATTTATTTAGGGATTTAAGTCTAAGCACTTAAAAATATAAAAATAAAAATAAAAAAGATCATTTGTATGAAATTAGTGGCCACACTAAAATTCTTATTTATCCGTCTGTCTCAAAACGACTTGCTGTATCATTTCAAGAATGTTGCCAAAGTGTCCTCATCTGTCTCCCCCTTCTGTTGGAATCTGCCATCTATGTGACCGTGTTATGCCCAGAACAATTCTTTGCATGCAATGAATACTCAATACATAATATGGTAGAAGACACAACCAGGTTCCAGTGACATTGAATTGAATTCTGAGAGGCTTAAATAGGAAGGAGAAACATCCAGAAGAATGACTACCCGTTGGGTGCAGACCAGGTCCTGGGACTCAAGTGCGGTTTGACTGTAACTTTTGCCAAGTCAGTGAAGACATATGTTGACTTGGTAATTGTTCAACAAATAGTTTTTGACTATTCTCATGAGCTCAGTTCCATCGGAGGCACTGGAAATAGTGGGGTGGATACAATGCAGGAGGTCTGTACATTGGTTGGGCTGACATTTTAGTGGGGGAGGAGACAAGAGACGAGTGCACATGAGTAAGCTGTGGGTTAAGAAAAGAGCTGTTGAAGGAACAACTGAAGGCCCTATAGGGCCGTGTTTTGGAAGGCATGATCACAGAAGGCGTCTCTGGAAGGAGGTCATGTGAACCAGGACCTGAATGGTACAAGAGGCCAATCCCGTGAAGATTGGAGGGCAGAGGCTTCCAGGGGGAGGGCGTCACAAGTTCAGAAGGCCCGGAGTTAAGCATGGGTTGAGTTTGCTCTGAGAAGGGAGAGAAAGCAGATGACCTAGAACAAAGTGACAGTTGATAGACTGTCATAGGAGATGAAGCTTTCTCAACCTGAGCACGATTAGTATTTTGGGTTGGCATTCTTTGTTGGGAGGAGGTGTCCTCTGAGTTGGAGTGTGGTTAGAAGCATGCCTGGCCTCCATCCAGTAGATACCAGCAGCCTCCTCCCACTCCCAGTGTGACAACCAGAATATCCCCAATACTGCCAAATCAGCCCTGGCTGAGAACCACGAGAACAGAAGAATGAGAACAGGGCCAAATCATGTAGACCCTTGCAGGCCACAGACAACTGTTTCCGTTTTATTCTTAGTGAAAATGGGAGGCTATTGGAGCATCTTTAGTAGAAGAGGAGCATGGTCTGATTTTAGGGAAATCATTCCGTCTGGCTGACATGCGAGAGATAGGTGGTAAGACAGCAAGAATGGCTTCGGGAAGACCAGTAGGCGGCTGTCCCAGGAGCCCAGCTGACAGATGGTGGTGGTGAAGGGCAGGGCCAGCTGGGCGAACAGGAGCAGACGTTAGGGAATGGACACTTGGGATTGGATTTGGAGACTGAAGGCAAGACAGGAGTGATAGATGCCTGCTGGGGTTTTCCTACTTAGGTGGTTGTGCCATTCAGTGAGGTGGACAACACTCAGACAGGATCAGCTATGAGTAGAATGGCACTGAATTTGTTGGCCTTGGTCTCCGTTTTCTTGAACATACTAATCAAGTTTTTTTTTTTTTTTTTTTAAGTTTATGTCTCATAATTCTCCTATCCAGCCCACCCATAGCTCTGTTTCTATATTTATTTTTTCCACTTGGGCCTGTTTCCTGCATGCCTGATAACATCCTCTTGACTTTTCACCATTGTATATGGAAACATTTTACGAAGTTGGGGTTAATCTTTTCTTCCTCCAGAGAGGATTTTCACTTTCATCTGGGAGGCTGTTTCAGAAAGGGCAGGTCAGTCTAACCCGGTTAGAGATGGAACTGACTCAAACCTGGCGCTTCATTTTTGTAAAATCCGATCTATTTCTGCCTCCTCTTACTCAGGGTGCAGCCCTTTCAGACCTCAGGGAAGTCTGGCGTGTTCTCCAGGGCACCACCTACTTAGCAGGCCCTAAACTCTGATTTCTATCTCCCCGAAATTGTGATGCCGCCTAATGCCCTTCTAATTTCTTTGGTTTTTGCTGCCATTTTCTGCTGGGTGCTCCACTAAGGAATGATCAAATGACTCAGACTGCAGAGGCCAAGCTGAGTTCTCTCTACTTTCCTTCTCTTCTGGGTCTCGGCTCCTTGAGTTTTAGACCACTGACATTGAGTTGTGAAGCTACGGAAGGGTCTGAGCTGTCTTTGAGAAAGTTTGCTCTACTATCAGCAAAGTAAAAAAAAAAAAAAAATGGATGGGGGAGGTTGAGAATAGATGCTGAGAAGCAAGAAAAAAAAAAAGTCCCTGAAATTGGCGCATGCAGGCAGAAGATAATGAGGACCCAAAGTAGGGCAGTGAGCGTAAAATGCAGAAGAGGAAATAGAAGCGAAAAAATACTCCGGGAGTGGATTAGAAGTGATGGCAAATGGAAAAATTTAGCTGTCAGCATCTCTTAAATTTTATTTGTGTGTCAAAAGAAGAATGACATATTGGCTTATTAATTCTACATCCCTCATAATTGTAAAGGCTGGTCAAGGATGACTGGTTGCCAAACAAAATAATCAGCTCTTTGAAATTTCTCATGGTTCTGCTATTATTCTTGGCTATAAGGATTGAAAGGGAAATGTATTTTAATCTGGCTTCATTGTTCAAAAGAAGAACTTGCTTAAGTTAGTCTTTATGTGAAAGGAAATCATGTGCTTCAGGAGCCTTTGAAGGAGAAGCCATGCGCTCCATAATTCAGGAAGCATGGAAGATATGTAAAACCAAACCTTTATTACTATTCTGATAGCAATATTTTATGGATGACGTTGAGCCATTCACCTTGGAACACTGAGCTAGGTTGGTAACATACACTATTTTGCAGCGCACTTGAGATGTGGCACTTGTTCCAGATGAATAGTTATCAAGGGAGGTGGAAATGACCCGGAGACCAGTATTGAGGGCTTTAGGTACATTCCCATGTAACCTTTTCATTCACCTTATGAGTAAAGTATATATTTTCCATATTTTCTAGAGACAGGTCTCAAAAAATTGGGATAGCTTGCCTGATATTGCACAATTCATTCATGGCAGAACAAGGACTGAAAACTGAGTGTTTTATTCTCTGCTATTTTCTCTTTCCAAGGTACCACAAATCTAAGAACTTTCTGACATTTGGAGAAAAGTGTAAGAGGAAAATCTGGGTCCTGTTATTTAGATCTATTTGAATAAAACTGCATTATTCAACGTCATTTTATACAAAACGAAAAATAATTTCAATTGAATTCTTTCCAAGTAGTACTTTCACTCCTGAGAGTAGAGTGCAACTCATTTTCTCATTAACTTGAATCCCCGGGCATCTCATTATACACTTCCTGAACTCTAAATATGATCTCATCCCCCGCAAAGTTTCATATACCTGTTGTCACTGTTGATATAGGAACGGCCAAACCAACGATTTTAAAAATAATTTCACCTTTCTTTTATTTATTTTTTCCCCGAGCATGGGAGGTTCCACTGTGTGTCTCAGCAAAACTAGCCAACATCTTACCAGGTGACAAAATGATTAGAGGAGTTCACAGTTGGCTGCAGTCTTAGCCCCACAGACAAAAAGAAAGAAAACTTAACATTTATTGTACTTCTACCCTGTTCTAGGCACTTAGAATTTAACGATCTCATTTGATTTTTACAACAAACCCATGAGGTACATGCTGCCTTTACAGATGATTTAATTGAGATCCAGAGACGTCAAATGACATCTAATGTCATAGATTCTGGTAAGGGGCAGTGCATTCTGAACCTGATGATAAAATCTTTTGTACCTAAAGAATCCAATATCTTGGTTAACATAGATTTAGGTAAGTGTAAGTCACTATGGACACATTGTACTAAACTTAAAATAACACATTGCTATCTGTCTATATCTAGATATAGTTCTGTGTATATTAAATGTTATTTTAATTTCATTTTTTTAAAGATCTATTTATTTATTTTAGAGAGAGGGTGAGAGAGAGCAGGAGTGGCAGAGGGAGAGGGAGAGAGATCGTAAGCAGACTCCACACTCAGTGTAGAGCCCGACGTGGGGCTCCGTCTCAAGACCCTGAGATCATGACCTGAGCTGAAACTAAAAGTCAGACACTTAACCGACTGCGCCACCCAGGCACCCCTTAAATATGTTTTTATATATGCAATTCATTTTATACAGTATATATTAAAATAGAATATATAGGAGAATGAATATAAAACAACTAATAGGAGTTTAGAGTTTTGGTTTTTTTTTTTTTTTTTTTAGATTTTTAATTTATTTATTTGAAAGAGAGAGAGAGAGAGACAGAGAGAATGAGCAGGGGAAGGAGCAGAGGCAGAGGGAGAAGCAGACTCCCTGCTGAGCAGGGAGCCTGATGCGGGACTTGATCCAGGGACTCCGGGATCATGACCAGAGCTGATGACAGACACTCAACCGACTGAGCCACCCAGATGCCCCAAGTTTAGAGTTTTAAACAAATATGAGCCAATCTCTTTTTTATCAATAAGGGAGAAACAATTACTACACCATTCTGCATATCACAGGAAGAGAGCAAGTTCAGTCTGTGTGGTAATCAGTTATATTGTCAGAGTCTAGGATGGTGCCTGACACATGCACGCATAGTAAATATTTTTAGATAAACAAATTACTGTGATATGATGAAAAGCCAAGAAAAAATTCACTATGATACTTAGAGGAGACCTTGCGGCTAGAGGAGAGGAGGTTGGGGGAAATTAAATAATACTCTGGAATCCTATGACTGATGTTTGCATATTGACCTAATCTTTGTGTCAATGGAATGTTCAGCAAGAACCGAGTGGGGTTATAGAATGAGATTCATGTCAGATATGGAAGGATTTTCTGTCCATTGAAAGCTGTTAACATTGGGATGAATTACTTTTGAAAAGTGTGGAATCTTCTTTAGACATGTAAAATTAGGGAAGGTTATTTAATTGAGGCTGTAATCAGAAGCTCAGTGTGGATAAGGACCAGGTTTATTTTGCTGATAGGTACTTGATGCATAGTAAATGAATGAAAATAAGCTAATGGAATAATTGATCTCTCAAAATTTCTTTTAATCCTATAATTGGTATGAAAAATTGATACTCTTTTTGTGGTAATAATAAATTTTGACTAAGCTGCTGGGCCACATGAGCTGTATTTAAAATTATTTGTTGAGGGGCACCTGGGTGGCTCAGTTGGTTAAGCGTCTGCCTTCAGCTCAGGTCATGATCTCAGGGTCCTGGGATCGAGCCCCGGGTTGGGTTCTCTGTTCTGCAGGGAGTCTGCTTCTGCCTCTCCCTCTGTTCCTCCCTCTGCTTGCATTCTCTGTCTCTCAAATTAATAAGTAAAAAATCTTTAAAAATAAAATTAGTTGTTGAAAATGCCTATGTCCAAACTCATCAAATAATACACATAAAATATGTGCAGTTTTTATATATCACTTATCCTTCAATAAAGCTGTTTAAAAAATGGTTAGGATTGAGCATTGTGAGTTACTTTCTACTATCCCCAGATATATTTAAAAACAACAGAGAACATGGCTGAGGAGACAGAGCACAACAGGATTGTCCTCTGAACTCTACCCTTGGCTGATTTATCAGTTCACGTCTCTTTGCCTTGACTTCTTGTTCCCTGGCAATTCTAATTTTACAAATAACTAACATCTGTAAAAGGGAAAAGATCAATTAGAGAGATCTATAAAATACTTTGAGCTTCTTGAACAGAATTCTCTATAAATAGAGCTTGGCAAGTAATTAGTCATTTCACTACTATAAATGAAAGTGGTGTGAATAATTTTTTTTAAGTTGCTCTTTTTATACTCCTCTGCATGTACCATAAGACTATTAAATCTTTTAGCGCCCTTTGGTATGCAAAATACCATAACTACTCTTTTTTTCTTTGTAATAATTTAATCAATATACTTCTGATGTAGCAGGAGGGGCAGAAAAATTTGCATATAGCCAAGAGATTGGGACTTCAGAGGAATTTCCAGTTCCTTTTGGGATGATTATTTGTAGTTATTTCTAGTCGAATCGACTGCTTTTAAAGAGAGATTCAGAAACCTCATGGTTGTATCTCTTAGTTCTGTAGGTCGGTGACAACAGATAATTTCAGGAATTTTTCTAAACTCACATTAGGACGTAAGCCCTGAACTTTGAGGAATTTTTGCATACGGCATTGAACACCTAGATTTGTGTTTTCTGGTTTATACGTTTTCCCAACTCGGTACTATTTTCCTTTTCCTTTCTCTAAAAGAAGATGTTCAAACCATCCCCTAGACATGGAGATGGACCAATCATAAAAATACGTGGGGAAATTTAACTCTGATGTAGTTTGAAGGCTGTGATTGAAAACGTTGCTTGGTAATCACATTGATCTTCTGCCTTCGTTGGGAGAAGCAGAGCAATGAGGAAGTAGTCTGGTGAGAGAGGAGTATTTCCATGCGATTTTTCCATGTAGATAGCTCTGTCCCACCTTTGTGACTGTCCTTGACTCTTCACCATGTTCAAATTCTTTCTTGCAGAGTGAGCTTTGGGGATGGTGAGGGGGTGTATCTGGATGAGTGTATGTAGAAATCAGGAGAAAATAATAAACGTGTGTTTACAGTGAGTCAGTTCAAGTCTGAAATTTCACTGTAATTGATCGATCTCCCGGAAATCATTTTCCTCTGTCCCATCTTCAAGCAAAGTATTGGAGAAGTGAAAAAAATGGATGATTTTATTAGAATAGTATGCCAATGTCAATCACAGGGAATTCTGGAATGTGTTGTTGCTAAGGTGATGCATTCTTACCAAACTATTTACTTAGAAACTTTAGTTCTCCTAAATACTGACTGCTCTTAGATTATACTTCATTCCTTAAAGATCAAGGAAAAAGAAGCCCAAATTGTGACCTGACAGTCTTATTTTAAATAATCCTATTCTTCATGGATCTATTTGTATGTTCGAAATAATGTCTATTTGGAACTGTTTTGTCTAAGGAGTTTTGCTCAGAAACTGTCCATGGTTTTATGATTTCTGTGGATGATACAGCACCAGCTGCTGAGGGATTGGAGGTCACTTGGTTTCTTTTCACCTGGTAATTGGTTTGGAGTTCAATAATAATAATAATGATGATGATGATGATGATGATGTTAGGAATCAGAGGCTGAAATTCAGACTTTCCATCCACATGGCAGCCAATAGGCAGGCATAGTGCGGCCCTTCTGTACAGGGAAACTGTGCTTGGTGGGGACATCTCCATTTGTTGTCAAGACAGTGACTTCTCTGCTTCAGACCCTGTGGGATCCTGAGGAGTGACGGGGGTCACTGCATCTGTGAATGTTGTGGTTCAGTTCGGCAGCTGCATTTTATATGTAAGTGCTTGCTTTCTACCCAGCAGATCCCCAGTGTATTATCTCAGTGAACCTATAACAGGTGTGTTAAGTTTTCACCCACCTCTGCAGACAAAGAGCCAGTGCTCAAAACTGATCAAGTTAACATCAGCGTTGGTTGTCTATTATTTTATTTTATTTTATTTTATTTTATTTTATTTTATTTTTTTAGAGAAGGAAGAGGGGGAGAGGCAGGGGTGGGGCAGAGGGAGAGGGGAGGGAGAATCTCCGAGGAGGCTCCCTACTGAGCACGGGGCTTGATCTCAGGATCCTGAGATCATGACCTGAGCTGAAATCAAGAGCTGGGCACTTAACCAACTGAGCCACGCAGGTGCCCTGGTTGTCTGTTATTTTGACTACTTTCTTTTTTTTTTTTTTAAAGATTTTATTTATTTATTTATGAGAGAGAGAGAGAGAGAGAGGGGCAGAGGGAGAAGCAGGCTCTCAAGGAGCAGGGAGCCCGATGCGGGACCCGATCCCAGGACCCTGGGATCATGACCTGAGCCAAAGGCAGACGCTTAACCACCTGAGCCACCCAGGCACCCTTGACTGCTTTCTTAAGTAATTCTCTCCATAATTTGTCATAAAACTAGGAAGGACCATGACAATGATCTAACTTCATCCTTTTGCTTTAAAAATCAACAGAAGTTCCTAGAGGCTCTGATGCTCTCGAGGTCATCAACAAGGTTAGGTGATGGCAGAGCCGTGGCCAGATCTGGTCTCTCCTTTTCCTGAATTGGGTAAATCCAAGATGACTGACAATAGCTCAAGGCAGGAATCCAGGAAATAAACCCCCATAAACACTCAATGATCACTCTCCCATTATCTAATAATGCTTTCCATAGTTCAGAAAGTTTATCTTGTATTGTTTATTTGGTCCTTATATGGAAAATTGATCACTGGGCAGAATGGTGATTTAAACCAGGAATGGGCAAAAGTTTGCTTAAAGGATCAAATATAAAAATTTTAGGCTTCCTAGGCTAACTGGTCTCCGCCACAACTATTCACCATGACCCCTGAGAGATAGTACATCAATGAGAGGCCATAGCTGTGTGCCCATAAACTTTATGGACCCTGGAATCTGAATTTTACGTCATTTACATGTGTCACAAGATACTCTTTTGATTATTTTCAATCTTTTATTAAATGTAAAACCGCCCTTAGTTCATGTACCAAACAAAAACAGGCAGCTTACTGGCTATATGCCACGGGCACATTATCTGCTGACTTCAGTTGCGTTCTGCCATTTTTGCTCCGACAATTTGGGGTCTGCACACGGACCCTCCCAAGTCTGCATTGTTCACGAGCATCTGCAGAAACTGAGTCTAAATGGACTGGAGTGAGAAAGGAAGGGCTTTTATTATGCTCAATATCGTAAAGCTGCTTTCTCTTAAGAGCTTTCTATTTAAAATACTCTTGCCATCATCATTACACATGCTCACCCAGAAGCTGCTTTTTCCTTTTCAGCTTTTAGAGTCCTAGTTTAATCATGTTTTGTTTTGTTTTGTTTTTAAATGCTGTTTTCAAGAATGCCTATTTGGTGCCATGTCATATGGGAAAAAATAGCCCATGTTTAGTTCATGATAAACGTGTGTGTGTGTGTGTGGGTGTGCCAATGAGACAAAAGGAACTTTCCTGAAAGTCTTTAGAACAGCAGATCCAAGAAAAAAATGTGTCAGAATCCTCCATAATCGAAGATGTCATATAAAGCACATCCCATAAATGATGTGAGAATGTGACAAAAGCAGGGAGAGGGTGGGAGTGGAGAGACGGGGGGGAGGGTGAGAGGAAGGAAGGGAAGGAGAACAATAGTGTTAACACAGCTAGAATTTAGGTGAAAAGAACACTTTCATTTTTAAGTGGCTGTAAATATTAAGCTATTTTCCTTGTACCTAAAAATAATGTGATATGCAAGTAATAGATAAGGTGTGAACAGCTTAAGAAATAACAAGATACCATTAATCTTAAGATAAAAAACTGTGGTCCACTGGAGTAGCCAAGGCACGTGGCTGTTGAGCACTTAAAATGTGGCCAGGCTGTGGGGCGCCTGGGTGGCTCCGTCGGTGAAGGGTCTGCCTTCAGCTCAGGTTATGACCCCAAGGTTCTGGGATCGAGTCCCACTTCGGGCTCCCTGCTCAGCCTTCTGGTTCCCCCTGCTTGTGCTCTCTCTCTCTCTCTCTGACAAATAAATAAGTAGAATCTTAAAAAAAAAAAAAAAAGTGGCCAGGTGAAATTGAGATATGCCGTAAGTACAACATATTAACCTGAATGTGTTCGTGTCAGTATCAAGCAATGAAGGTAAATTATCCCAGGAGTCCTTTTTATAGTGATTCCATGTTGAATGGCCCTATTTTGGGTATATTGGGTTAAAGAAATTATTAAAATAAATTTTATTTTTACTTTTAAAATGTTATTTACAATTTTACTAGAAAATTGCACTGGTGGTTTGAATTTCTGGCCCCTGTTGTATCTGGATTGAACAGAACTGCTGTATCGCATCACTCACACTTTTGAGTCTTGCGTCTTCTTCTCTGATCTCCTACCCTAAAGTCATGATTTCTCTGAACTTTTAACAAGTCTTGCTTTCCTTTTAGTTTTATCACATACCTGTACCTCTTCTGATTATGTAGTTGGCTTTTAAAAAGCAAACTTCAAAAATATTCCATTGTCTTCAGCCAGTATTCCCAGGAACATCAGCAGCTCTAGAGTTTGCTTATATCTGCTCTGTACTTCTGGATTCCACATGGTTTCCTTTTTCTCCCAGCAGTTCAAACATGCTTTCTAAATATATTTTTTAATCTAGCAATTTTAGGTTTTCTACACTAGGGGGGGTTTCTCTGTATATTTAGTCCATCTTATTACCAGCATATCGCCCTGTTCTCTGGTGGGATGGAATGGTATGTCTCACCTTCTCCGTGGCACCTTTATAAAGTCATAGCTGAGCAAAGCAATCTTAATGTATACCAAGAGAGAACTAGTGAATAAATTAAGATGCAGGTGTGTGACAGATAGTATGTGGCCATAATATTCAATTTGACATAAGACGTCAACATGTAAGAGAGAATTCAACTAGATGATCCAATTTTCAGATGATCTGCCCAGACTTCAGGTGTTGCAAATATGTGAGGGGGTCAAAGAGATTGCACAGGGAAAAGCAAGTCGAGGTGGATTTTGAAGAATGGATGGGAATGAGCAACGTTAGCAAGTGGTAAAGGCTATTTCACATAAGAAGGGAAAGTACACGCGAGTAAAGCAAGATTTACTGAACATGAATTTGTTAAAATGCATAAAGTGTGAACCTTTACTCATTCAGTGGAACATCATGAATGCAAAAGTTTTTGAGGCATCGTGGAGGGATTCAAACTTCTAGAGGTTTCAAGATTTCTTAAGTAAACGATAGTACCAAAGTTCTGGGGAATTGTACTTCAGATCCTAGAGAGACCAGCAATAAATTCACACAGAACCTTTTGTTCCCTTTGCTGTAAGAGGAGTTATGTCTGTTTGGAAGAGATGTTCAAACCCCTCCGGACACATGCCTCTCTGGTTATGTTAAGGGCAAGATAGGCAATACTAAAATCCATCTTTAAAGTGGTCACACTATGGATTTAGCTCTTTCTCAAGGTCCCTGACTTGAAGAAGAGTGTATGATCTAGTGTTTCCCAGCTGGGAGATGCTGACCATTCACAGTTTGCCAGTTGATGTTCGCAAACCCACAGCGTGCTGGTGTGAGCCTGCCCAGCTTCATCATATTTCCTGTAATTTCAACTGCTTCTAAGTCATGGGAGCAAATGTCAGGAAGCTTTCAAGATCAACTAGGGACAGATGAGAAGAGCCTTTTAGAATCACTGTGCTCAAACAGGGAGAGATCGCCACAGCAGTGAGCCCCAGTCAATACTCTAATTGATTACCTCCTCTCATAGTGGTGTTTTGTTTTGTTTTGCTTTTTAACTTACATTCAGTAAGGCAAAAAAAAAGAAAAAAGTCGGATTCAGAGGTGAATCTCAGTTCTTCTGTGAAGGTGAGAGACTTAAAATTTTTTTTTAAGATTTTATTTATTTATTTGAGAAATAGAGAGTGAGAGAGATCACAGAGGGCAAGGGAGAAGCAGGCTCCCCACTGAGCTGGGAGCCGGACATAGGGCTCGATCCCAAGACCCTGAGATCATGACCTGAGCCGAAGGTAGATGCCTAACTGACTGAGCCACCCAGGCGTCCCAAGACTTAAAATTTTGAACAGGTGCAGCTAACCTTCTTCCCTGGGAGCGTGTCACTCTGGCATGGGGCTGATGAAGCCCATGTGAGTCGGTGCATTATCCGTGCTGAGGACAGCCAGAGTCCGAAGGTCTTCAATCCTTAGGAAGTAACCCCCAAATCAACAAGTCAGCTACAGAACATTCGAGAGAACAGGCAGATACAGTCCCACAGATCTAGTTCCCAAAGCAAATGACCTTGAGTGTCATTCTCTAGACAGGTCATACCTATGCATTAGAATCAGTGGAAGGGCTGGGAGTACTTCTGCTACGTGCACTGAAGTTAATGTGCAGAGGGTAGGATGGTCGCTGTTCTGAACATTCAGAAGGAAGGGGTTCTTATTTTGTCCCTCAACCTCCCATCTCCTCTGCCTCAACAGATGGCACTCCCATTTCCCCTGCTGTTCAGACCTTTGACTCTGCTCATTCCCCCACCTGTCATGTCTGATGCCCCAGCAAGTCCCGTTGACTCTACCATCCAAATAGACCCCGAATCCAACCCTGGTTGTCACCTCCACCGCTCCACCACCAACCTCCCCCCCCACACCGGCCCCCAGAGAGGCCACCGTTCTCACGGCTAACTGTGGTGGTCTCCTTGCTTCCCTCTGGCTCTGGCACCATCACTTACCCACACCACAGCTCAGTCATGTTTTAAGAAATTAATTCGGATCTTGCGCCCTGCTTGGGGCTTTTCAGTGACTCGTGATCACATCCAGATTCAAATGTAGCATCCTGAACTTGACCCACAACAGTCAGTCTACTCGAGTGCCTCTCTGACCCCATGGGCCGTCACTTACATCTTAATGGCCAGACTCCCCTTCTTTGGCATCCCTGATCCTATACTTGCTCTTCCCTTTCTGGAACATTCTTCCCTGTGTTCCCTTCCACTCTGCAAGAATGTCACTTCTTTTTTTTCCTGACTACTAAATAGCAACACACACACACACACACACACACACACACACACACACACTCACAGAGTCCGCTGGTCCTCTACTATTATTCTTTGTAGCACTTATCACTTCTGAAATTTATTTATACATCTGACCCAGTTATGAAGATTGAAGTGGATCTTGCATGTACAAACACTTTATAAAGCTCTATTTAGATGGTGAGGGATGGTTATTGTAGTAGACTTCGCCACTTTAAGACGCTAGTCTGATGACATTAGGAATCAGAAGGCTTCTTTTCACTTAATTAATTATAATTATTCTTTTTCCCTTGCTGGATTTTCACCAGCCTGGAGATAATTGGTTACTGGCTACTTAAATAAATAATAGTATTTATTTTTTAATACTTGCTCCTTCCTATAATATTAACACCATTTTTCATGCCTTCTTATGCATCATGACATTATGATGTAAGACATAAGACTAAGAAAATGTATAACCCTTATTTGCCCTTGATACATATTTTCAAGTAGTTTATCAAGTGTATTGGTTTTTCAAATAATCTCTGTCTCCTAAGGAAATGGCTATTTACTGGGGCTCCCAGAAGTCTGTAACTGCCCTGGGATCTAAACAATGTTACTGTTTCATAGGCATGTTGTTGATTTATTATTTTTAAATTATTAAAAGAGGAATATCATTTCATTTTGCCCTCACAGAGTAGATACATATATTATAAGACAGATACACATCGTGTGCTGCCATCTTGGCTGGACGAGAAACTGTACTTCCTTGATTTTCTATAACTGAACTTTTGCTTTGCGTGCCTCTCCTGCCCTCTGTTCAAATCCTTCCTACTCTCTGTCTCCTTTTCCCTCCCATCCTCACCTGGTATTGGAGCCACCTGCCCACCCGAGTGACAGCTGAGATGACCATCAACACGGTCACCAGTAGCTCTTGGCTGTTATTTTCCATACTGGGAGCACGCATCTGTCTTTGATATTTAGCCTGCGTCCCATGTGCCCACATGCACCACACAATTGTTCCCCGTCCCCAGCAGTGCCCCCAGTGAGTCTACCTAACACCCTTACTCTCTCCTCAAACATCCCCCCTCCACATTCCCTGCCCCCTGACGTGTCTTTGATCTGATTAGAAGCCCTTCCTCCCGTGTGGTTTTGTCCAAGACGTTTGCTTTCTGTCCTGATCCTATTTCTTACTAGTTCTGTAAGTACTTTAAATTTTCTTGACAGCCTGGGATTTGGAAACACATGGCCAGAGAGAATTGCAGAGAATTTCTGTCTTCTGCCCGGCCAAATCCCTCTGTCGATTCACTGAGCACAGGGCCAATTCTCTGATGGAATTGGGGTGAGAAGAGACGGTAATACTGAGAGCAGGAAAACATAGGTTAATAACACAAAACATTATCCCTCCATAATGGTTTTCAATTTTACACCTCAGTATAAAAATCAAACTGCTCTTGAGCATTTGCTTTATAAATGGTCCCTAGATAATCCGCAGCAGCTCTCCCTTTCCACCCCCCTCCAAACTGAAATGTGC
This sequence comes from Zalophus californianus, assembly GCF_009762305.2. Lineage (NCBI taxonomy): Eukaryota > Metazoa > Chordata > Mammalia > Carnivora > Otariidae > Zalophus > Zalophus californianus. The sequence continues at coordinate 5,979,053 of NC_045609.1, read as the reverse complement.
AATAAGTTTTTAAAAGTCACAGATTTAGAAGAACTACGATAACTCTTTGGCATAATTGTGACCATGATAATTAAAACTCTTGTGGCACTATGTAAGCGTGTTCAGTAAGTAACACAATAAAACACTGAACATAATACTTAGAAGGGAAGTTCCGCGTTTAGAATCGTCCGCTTCCCTGAGTTGCATATGAGGTCTGGCTCTTAAGTAAGACCTGGCGTTGAAAACTGTGTCTTCCGCCTGTCTCAAATGACTTACCACTTTTCACTCTCTAACTAAGGCTGTGCATTTATATATTTTATGCCAGAGCAAGCGGGCCACTTGTCAAAGGTCTTCATGTTTGTCCCTGTGATTTGTGACCCAAGGAGTTCTTTAAAAAAGACAAGCAGGGCGTGGGATCTCAGCTAGTCCCAGTCTGCTAGATACAATGCCCTTGCCTAGAAACCAGTTAAGCTCAGTTGTGTTCAGTATATAGGCAAAGGATGGCTATCTTGTCGGTTTTCTGTCCCGTTTGGTTCTTGACGCATTGTCACCTCTCTCTGCTAAAGCTACAGCAGGCCCAGGGAGGGGGTTTCTAATGGTTGGACATCTGTTGTTGTCACAGGTTAGCTGTAACTTCACAGGTGGTTGTAATTTCAGGGGACGGGAGTTGAAAGTGCTCATAAGGCTGGAGACATAAAGGTCCTCTTACTTCAGGGGATACTACTCTATGTCATGAACCTGCAGCTCCACATATTCCTGGCTTTTGCGAAAAAGCTTTGTACACAGTTTTCATGTGACCATTGTTTGACATCACTAAAGCATGGACTTAACAAATTGGTTCTCTGTCGGTCCTACTTCTGATGTGATTTCCAGATGAATTTATAGTTTGATTAATTTAAACTGTAGTAAGTTTTTTGTTTTAAAGATTTATTTATTTGAGAGAGAGATGCTTTTATATGATATACTGTCCCCACGGAAGATAGAGTAAGTGCTATTCCCACACTTGATAGATAAAAAATTATTCTAAAATTAGATAAGAAATGATCCTATTTTGTTTATTTTTTATTTTTTTATTTTTTTTAAAGATTTTATTTATTTGACAGAGAGAGACACAGCGGGAGAGGGAACACAAGCAGGGGGAGTGGGAGAGGGAGAGGCAGGCTTCCCGCGGAGCAGGGAGCCCGATGCGGGGCTCGATCCCAGGACCCTGGGATCGTGACCCGAGCCGAAGGCAGACGCTTAACGACTGAGCCACTCAGGTGCCCCAGAAATGATTCTATTTTAGATAAGAGTCTAAGAAGATCAAATAACTTGCTTAAAATCTCGCAAAAAATTGGGAGTAGCACTGAACATAGGTCCTGGACTCTAAGTGTTAATGGTCTCTGTGACCCGAAGGTGCCTCAGGCCAGCCCACCAATCCTGCACATGCTCTCAGCTCAACTTCAAGGTCAGTGTTCAGTGATTTTGTGTTGGAAGCTTGAAATTAGCCACAGTGGGAGTGTTTATGACCAAAAAAAAAAAAAAAAAACCCAGCAAATATGGCAACTCGTTTTTTTTTTTAAGCCAGTTGTTCAACTTTTTACCAGCAACATACCCCTGTCTCTAGCGAATATTTTATCAAATTATGTACTGTATATTCTGGAGCCCAGTGTATCCATACATTTTTAAAGAAAGGCTGAAAACCCTTAATTTATCCTTAATTGGAAATTTTCAATTCTTTACCAGGACAGCTTCCAGCTATGGATGAAGGCCTCTACCACATTGCTGGAGAATGGTCTTGGAATATTTGTTCTGCCTTCGAATTAGAATGGTAAAAGGACTGTCAGTGTTAGCCAGCTCAACCCCGTAATTTCACAGATGAGGAGGAACGGCAAGAAATGGGAAATGGTTTGTTCAAGGTCATAAAGCCACAGGAAGGAAAAACCGTAATTCAAACTCAGATCTCCTTCCCTAAAGCTCATTGCTGGGTAAAATCTGGGCTTGGGACGCCAAAGACCTCGGTCTCAGGGCAGTGAAACAAGGCTACAGGCAGAAGTGCGGAATGCCAGCAGGCTTAGAAAACCCCTTAGGGACTGACCAAAAAGAGATCATCGGAAGGAATTTCCAATGCCTAATTAAAATTGTAACTGTGCTGGTTTACTTGTTCATTAATGTGTGTGAGCATAGCCATGTTTCTAAAAATTAAAATATGTAATCAATAAGCCTACAAACTCAATTTCAAAACTAATTGTTAATTAAATACAGAGCATTTTGCATAATGAAAAACTGTCAATATTTATGGTGGGAAAAAGTAAAAATGAAAAGCAGTTCCACCCTTCCCCCAAAAAATCATGGTCATGATTATCTGATAAAATAGCTAAAAGAGAGAGGGAGCAATTTATTTATTTATTTTTATAACTAGCAAAGGAATGAACGTCTGATTTGATCTGAGGAACACTGGTGATAATATATCGCAGGGTTAGCCTTACTTTAAAATATAAACCACTTTAGAATAAAAGTTGGTTTGAATGGTCTATTGTTGACTTTGTTACATAGGTCCCCAAATCAACATCTCGGGGACAACATGTGAGAAAGCGGCTGCCTGATTTTTGTCATTGTTTATTGCAATAATTGATGTGCCTTTTATTTGAATATGAATTATCACAGAAAAGACCTAAGTTTTCCTTGGCAGGGTCGGGGGCTGTTTTGGAAACTTTGTGACTTGAATGTCAATATGCTTAGTCAATCCACTTTATTTAGACCAAGTCCAGACATATTTTCTAAATGGTGTAGGTCGATGTGCTGATGCAGTTAGTAGTAGTTTTTGGATAGGTGATTGTGTGTTGTGCTCCCATCATAAGTGCGGACCTAAGCATCCTTCCGATGATCTCTTTTTGGTCAGTCCATAAGGGGTTTTCTAAGCCTGCTGGCATTCCGCACTTCTGCCTGTAGCCTTGTTTCACTGCCCTGAGACCGAGGTCTTTGGCGTCCCAAGCCCAGATTTTACCCAGCAATGAGCTTTAGGGAAGGAGATCTGAGTTTGGATTATGGTTTTTCCTTCCTGTGGCTTTATGACCTTGGACAAACCATTTCCCATTTCTTGCCGTTCTTCCTCTCCCCTCTCATCTGTGAAATTACGGAGTTGAGCTGGCTAATAATATATCACAATTAAACACCCTCCTCCTTCCTTATGTAGGATTATTTCGGTTTCTTAATAATACAAATTGCCGAGTTATAATTAGCCTATTTTTAGCTCATTTTACCCAACCCAACTGACTCTGATAAAACTGTCAGAGGCAGCATATTGGAGAACCTCTCTAAAACTAACTTCTCTTGTTTGCACCTCTTTACTGGTAAATTCTCTTCATGTAAATTAAAAAAAATGGATAAATAAAATTAGTAAAGGAACCCTCTTTTTCTTTTTTTTTGAGAGAAGGAAGTGGGTAGAGGGGGAGAGAGAGAATCTCAAGCAGAGTCATACTGAGCGCAGAGCCTGACTTGGGGCTCAGTCTCATAATCCTGAGATCATGACCTGAGCCAAAATCAAGAGAAGGATGCTCCACCGACTGAGCCACCCAGGCGCCACGGAACCCTCTTAATATCTGCATCTCCTCCCTTGATATATGTACCTGCCTTACCAGAGAGAATTAATGGAGTCTCTTCATCAGCACACTCTATGGCAGTGGTTCTCAAAGTGTGGTCCCTGACCAGCAGCATCAGAATGACCTGAGAATTTTTTAGAAAAGCAAATCTTTGAGCTCCACCTCAAACCTACTGAATTTGAAATTCTGGGGGCAAAGCAAGCAATCTGTTTGTCTTAACAAATCTGCCGGTCGATTCTGATGCATACTAATGTTTAAGAAGGGCTGCCCAAGGCGGGGGAAAATCTTAGGATTTTGCTCAGATTTGCGGAGGAATTGTTTTCTGCTTTTTCACTCTCCGGTAGAATTGGAATTATTTATTCTGACAACACATAATGGGCATATTTTTACTACTCCATGAAGTATTTTATTCCATGTGAGGTCATTCTGCATTTTTATAAAGTCCTTCATGGGGTACCTGGGGGGCTCCGTCGGTGAAGCATCCCACTCTTGGTTTTGTGATCTCAGGGTCTTGGGATGGAGCTCCAAGGCGGGCTTCCCGCTCACTGGGGAGTATGCTTGGGATTCTCTCTTCCTATCCGCCCCCCCCCACAAAACAAAAAGCCACCCCCTTTTCCCGTTTCATGACCATTATGATAAACAAGTGCAAGATCTGATGGAAGGGGAAGAGACTGTCAAGGAGAGAGGAGACAGGGCTGGCAACTGACGGGTCGGGAGGAGTAGAGAAAGCTTAGGTGGAAGAGAAGCTTGGGAGGGAGGTGTGGACTGAGAAGCTGAAGGTCAACAGCCCCCTCCCCGTGCACACATTCCACTGCCATCCCCGTCACGGTCACTACGGACTCCCCTGGGGTGGCGCCGTTGTCCTGGCCACCTGCCCTGGGAACTTACTGCAAATGTCCCTTGGTGTCCTCCAATGGTAGCCATGCACCAAACCCCATCGTTTCCTCTTTGCGAGGCCTCCTGCATTCATCCCTCTGCTCCGATGCCTCAGCCATGCTCGTCCACAGCTCTTTTTGCTGGCCCATTGTGCGTAAGCTCTGCACCAGCCTGACTTCCTCACCCAGGGACCCCGCCTCCGGAGTGACTGTCCCCCAGTGACCCCCTTCTAACCCATCTTGCAAACTGTGAGAAGACCATATGATTTACGGGAATCTGGGAAAGAATATATAGGAAATCTTTGTGCCAATCTTGTAATGTTTTCCGTAAGGTTAAAATTATTTCAATAATACAAGGTGAGGTGTTCCTGATTTTTAGCGGGTTCACTGACGGATGCTTTCTGTCCTCCTTGCTTCTCTGTGGGTCTTCTCTCACGAATTCTCTGTCCTCACATCGGCCTCCACCTCACATCAGCCAATAAATATCTGACTTCCTAGCACGCACCTGTGGGGCAGGGGACTCCTGTCAGACATGCTTTGTGCATCGGCGAGTGAGCAGCTATGGGGAAGAGTCTGTGATTCAAAACAAGTTCTCTGCCTTTGATTAGAAACTTCTTGGTTTAACCTTTCAAACTTCCACCGTGTACCTGACCGGTCATCCCAGTTCACCTCCTCCCTGCGCCTGGGTCATGCCGTCCTCATTTCTGCCCGCACATCTCCACCTGGATGGCCCTTGCTTGTTCAGACCCCAGGCGAGTGTCCCCTCCTTCATAGAGCTTGTCGGGACCAACACCTCCTTGCTGATGAACCGTCCTCAGCACACGCACTGCACTCTAAGCCTGTGTCGCACTGGAAATGTTGTATTTCCTACCCTTTCTCATCTCCAAAATGAATCAGCAGGTCTTGAAAGTCAGGGACAATTTCTTATGCTTTTGATCTTCTAGAGGCTGGCACCTGACCGACTCGATGCTGTGTATTAACAAGGGCCTACTTTTTGATGAACATTGCAGTGCTTTCTACAACATGAGAGTTGATCATTATCTGTGATGCATGCTGCATCTGAGGAATAAATTTGTTTAAATAAACATGATTACACATTTCCCCTTAACTCTTTCTCTTTAGGTACCTAATCTATTCCTGGAATCGCTCTGATGTTTAAGAAAAGATAGAGGGGCACCTGGATGGCTCAGTCGGTTTAGCATCTGACTCTCGATTTCGGCTCAGGTCATGATGTCGGGGTCTTGAGATTGAGCCCCACCTTGGGCTCCACACTTAGTGGGGAGTCTACTTGAGATTCTCCATCTCCCTCTCTCTGCCCCCCCCACCCCGCTCCAGCACATGTGTGTGTGCTCTCTCTCTCTCTCTCAAATAAATAAATCTTAACAAAAAAGAAAGATATTCTATCTTTAAAAGAAATTATAAAGAAACTCTAGGTGATATAAAGTCCTGGAAAAGTACAGAAAAGTAGAAAGAAAATGAACAATGTTGGCCAAAGATAACCTTATTAGCATGCCTGATGTTTCATTATTTTTCCATGAATGGGCCTTTATAACTCCTGTCATGTCTTTTTCACACAAAATTATCTCAAGAATTACTTTTTTCATTTTAAAAAGAAACATTATTAAGTGGAAATTAAAGTATAGAATTTGTTTTTTTTAAAAAAAACAGCATGTCAGGATATAGCAAAAATGACTCTAAATAATTACCAAGCAATCTGCACAAATTACAACATAGGTTTGTCATTTCTTAAAAGGAGGGAAAGACAGAATAAATTCAATTCTAAATGTTTTGCATCTTACATCCTAATTCACATCAAACAAAACTTTGAAGCATCTGAATAAATCAGTTTCTGTTATGAGAAAATCTTTTTCTCTCTCTTGGTTATCAGCAATTAGGTAAGCTTTCAAATGCAGAAGCTTAGTTGGAAAGGCAACAACCAAGAAAATGAAAAAGCGAAAGGAGAAAAGGAAAATGTAAAAACTAAAGAAAAAAATGTAAATTTGATAAAGATCAAAAAGAGACAAAAGGATTTGAAATCAAAGATTTTTGAAATTAAAAAAAAATGAGAGATTGTAAATATGCTTTTCATTGGTCCAGTTTACAGAAGATATGGTACTGATGTGGCCAAGGATGAAACTGTGGTTTGTGTTTGGGAAAATTTAAGAATCTTAGAACAAGTAGAAAACGGAAATCTATGAGGTTAAGTGTCATGCCCAAGGTCCCACATCAGGCTAATGGCAGGGGCAGGAAGGGAAGCTCTGGACCCGGCACTCTTTTTTTTTTTTTTTTTTTTAAGATTTTATTTATTTATTTGAGAGAGAGAGTGCATGAGTGGGAGGAGGGGCAGAGGCAGAGGGAGAAGCAGGCTCCCCGCTGAGCAGGGAGCCCATTGTGGGGCTCAATCCCAGGACGCTGGGATCATGATCTGAGCTGAAGGCGATGCTTAATCAACTGAACCACCCAGGGGCCCCCTCCAGCACTCTTTCTAACTGGTGCTCTCTTGACATCTGTTTGGTGTTCCAGGCAAACATTGCTTCTCTGCCTTAGACCGTTTCTCTGCATCACTGTGGGGTATTTGTCAGGAAGACCTTGAGTTAGTGCCCTATCGCATCTACTCTAAGACACACTGACCAATAAATGTGTTGCCTGGAGACTTAACAATCTCTTGTGTCATTTAATAAACAAAGTTGTTTTTATTATTATTCTTTTGTGCCCAGGTAACTTCAACACCTCTTCTGTCCCAGGGGAGGTTGGAGTTCTCATTCTTGGGAGAGACACGCAGATCCCTTTGTCTCAGAATCCTTGTTTGGACCTATGCCCTGTGCTGTTGATTACTACGTGAGGCAGCACTTCACTAACACAATGAAACTCCATAGCAGAGCTGTTCCTGGAACTCGATCCCATTGCTCTCTCCATGACACCTGTCATCCTCATTCCATTAAGAAAATACAAAATACTGTTAGAAATTTCTCAGGTAATCTGAAAGGCAAATCGCTCATTTACAGGAAGTAAACACATTGGTAGGCTTTCAATCACTTAAGGGATGGTATCTTTTCAGTGTCTTTCCTTTGACGTACATCATGACTTTTAGACGAGCACAGAGTCCGAGGGACCATTAAGGGTGCCCAGGTGGCTTTGACAAGGCAGTCAGCAGCCCAGACAGTGTCCTCCAACACAAGCAAGCGAGTTTTTGTGGAGCTGCCGTTTTATTTGTCAAATTTCAGGGAAATGGAGAGTTGCAATCAAATGTATTTTATCACAGCCCTAAATACTGAAACATGCACAGCTAATTAAAGTTGTCCAAAATAATAATAATGGCAGAGAAATTATGGCAGCAAATGCAAAACTAAAGAGTCAAGACAAAACTGAATTTGCTCCTGCGGGTCGTAACATGTATATTATATGCATCTTCTTGTGGATACATACTTTTAAACATAGCTGTTATTTCTTTTTGATTTTTGGGACATCAGTGTTCAGATTTTCTGGTAAGAAAAAAGACAAGCTATCAATCCAGTTTAGAACTTCTTTCTTCTGATTATGCCCAACCTTAAAAATTAGATAGTAGGGGCGCCTGGGTGGCTCAGTCGGTTAAGCATTGACTATTTTTTTTTTATTTTATATATTTATATATTTGTTTATTTTTATTTTTCAAGAGAGAGACCCTCCGACTCTTGATCTCAGCTCAGGTCTTGATCTCAGGGTCATAAATTCAAGCCCCGCGTTGGGCTCCACGTTGGGTGTGGAGCCTCCTTAAGAATAAATAAATAATAAAAAATTAAGTAGTAAACATTTGTAAGCATTTGTTCAATTAAATTTCATTCAGTACTTTGTTGCAGTGCAATCTCACTTAATAAAATAAAATCCACCTGGAAAACAAAACCCAAACACCTCTGAGTTAAGAAACCCTACCCGACAGTAGTGGAGGAACTGAGATTTGCCACTGTCTTTGGATCTGGAATGTTGTACAGTGATTTTTAAAACCAGTAGCAGCTATATCTACATTGTGAGTCCTGACAGGATTCCTAATCCAGGTAACAGTCACAGAATGCTAGTAATATCACGGCAGAAATAAGGTTTTTTTTCTTGGCAGGGCTTGGCATTGTTTTTAATCTTTGTATCTCTTGTGCTTAGCATATTTTACAACATCTCAGAAGCACATAAGAAATGTTTAGTGAATGATTTAGAAAGCGAATGCCCAGGGGGGCACCTGGGTGGCTCAGTCGTTAAGCATCTGCCTTCAGCACAGGTCATGATCCCAGGGTCCTGGGATCGAGCCCCGCATTGGGCTCCCTGCTCAGCGGGAAGCCTGCTTCTCCCTCTCCCTCTCCCTCTCCCTCAGCTCATGCTCTCTGTCTCTGTCTCTCTCTCTCTGTATCTCTGTGTCTCAAATGAATAAATAAAATCTTAAAAAAAAAAAAAAAGAAAGCGAATGCCCAGAAATGAGAAAATAAAGCTCTTATCTTGCATCCATATCACACTGGCCTCTATTTGGAGTAGGGGCTGTGGTTAAGAACTACCCTGGGGGCAGACCACTCTACCCCCTGCTGCATATTAGAATTATTCAGGGAGCTTTTAAGACCTACCAAGGCCTGGGCCCCACCCCCAGGAAATCTCCTTTAATGGTTCTGAGCTGAATTCCAGGGAGTAGTATTTAAATCTCCTCAGGGGGTGGGCAAGACTAGACCAGTTCCAGAACCCCTGATTTCTTTGCAAGTTTTACGTCTGTTTCACACATCCTGAGGCAAATTAAACTTAGTTTTAAGCCCCTCAAGTATATAAAAATATTCTGCATCAATGTCTTCATTTTTTGAAATGCGGAAGCTACGTATTAGGGTAAATTATTTGTCAGTAAACAACTAGTTAGTGTCAAAGCTAAGACTGAGATTCAGGCCTTCCCTTAACCCAGCCCCCATTCCCCCATCCCACGCTGATCTTTGTAATGATTTTTGGGGAAGAATGAGAACTGCTTCAGACCATAACGCGGCTGTCCAGATGCCTCCAATCCCAAGTGTAAGTTTTAACAGTTGAGGACAAAGGAGGAGCATTTTCTTATTTTGTGTGTCCAGGGCAAAACATAACTGTCCCAAGTATTTGCAGCTTGTATAATGCAATTAGCTGACTGCAATAGAAACAAAAATGATTAATACATGACGCGATGCACAGCTCTGGACGCTGGGACGGATCTAATAGAGGGCTAGTTTGATGTTGAAATGAACTGGCTGCCGAGGACAAGCAAGACGATGAATGTCTCAAAACTCTCCCATACCTGACTGAGGCACGATGTTAAAACCTCCTGAACATAATTGGCATTCGGCATCCCTGACCGTGAAAAGGACGGCCGGTCACCTTCATACTTTTCTGTGATAACTTTCAGTTCATAGGGAGAGAAAAGAGGAGAAGAAAATTAGTTGACCTGATCTTTTGCAGCCGTTAGATAATTTTAAAATTTAAGAGTTCAACTTTTAACTCCTGTTAAATTAGGCTGCTGGTATTAAAGAAATGTCTGTACATACCGTTTTTTTTCTGACTTAGATAAAACTAATTATCTCTACATTTCAGCGTTGTATGTTTCTTTCATAGCCACTCCCACCAAATAGATTTTAAGTGTATGTATATACATATATAAGTGGAAGCAAATGTGCTTTTACTTTATTAAAGTTGAAAAACTAGATGTTGCAGATTGATCTAATGTTGTATTATAAAGATAATTAGTTTTATCCGTTTTTGGTTGCCTTTATTTGTACAGTATCATTGAACCTGAAATGTGATTGTTTATTTTTTTTATTTAAGATTTTATTTATTTGACAGAGATAGACACTGCGAGAGAGGGAACACAAGCAGGGGGAGTGGGAGAGGGAGAAGCAGGCTTCCCGCTGAGCAGGGAGCCCGATACAGAACTCGATCTCAGGACCCCGAGATCATGACCTGAGCTGAAGGCAGCCACCCATCGACTGAGCCACCCAGGCGCCCCAATGTGATTGCTTATTAAGAGTGTTAACTTTAACTCATTCTTTCTGTTTGTGTTCTTTATTTTGTAAAGATCTATTTATTTATTTGAGGGGGGGAGGGGGAGAGGGAGAGGGAGAGAGAATCTCAAGCAGACTCTCTGAGTGCGGATCCCCACGTGGGACTTGATCTCAGGACACTGAGATCACGACCTGAGCCAAAATCAAGAGTGGGACACTTAACTGACGGAGCTACCCAGGCGCCCGTGTTTGTGTTCTTTTAAATATCATATTCGTAGTATAGCGATTGGCTCAATTAATTGTTAGGATTTAAATGTGTCCATTTCTTCCAGGACGAAAAAGTGCTATGTCCGTATTGACACTCCCCAGGAAAAATACAACCAGCTGGGTCCATAAACATAAAGGGTGGGTAATGGTGTGCCCCCAAAATAAACATAGTTTCCATCCCAGCATGAAGTTATTAGAGGGAATAACAAGATGCACATGCTAGAATCCTCTCAGAAGCTTGGGCAGGAAGCAAAATTGTCTTTTAAGGAAGGGATTTCATTCATCTTTGCTAGGTTAGTGTTAAAAGTTGGGACATCTCTGTGTACCATTTGGAGCTAGAGACGGACCTTAATTATTATCTCGAGACTTGCCCTACTTCTGAAACACTCAGCAGCTCAGATAGCCAAGCCAGTTTAAGTATTCTAATGAATTCCTTTTAAGGACATTATCTACTGTTGTATGACACTGATTATCATGACCACATATTGGTGGAGAGAAAAAGGCAGAAGGTGTACACGTCCATCAGAGAGGATAGGGCCAAAACATCACAGTTTCGGAAGGATGAAAGGATGTTTTAGCTTCCTTCAAACTTAGCCAACCGAGTAATAATTTTTGACTGGCTGTTCATTATCTGAAATCTTAATATTCCTCTGTCTGTAATGCTTGCACAGTTCCATAAAATCCATGCAAATTATTTTGGGCATGTAAAAAAGACTTAACTAGTGTTCAGTTATTCCTAACAATTTTTTCTGGGGCCCTCACCCAGATTGGCTTTATTTCTCGGAAGTCCATGTTTGTTGCAGATGTGTTCCTTAGTAGCCCAAGAGATAAGTGTATGTTTTCTCATCAACGGAACCAGATGATCTTTTTGCCACCTGGCTCAAGAGTAGGGACCAAGAGCTTCCTCTGCTGTAATTCTAGGCATTCATTAAACGTGTCAGGCTGGGATCCTGTGGTGTGTACGGGTGCTCTGGAGAGTAAGCTGTGATCACGGTCCTATCAGATGTGTCCGGAAGCCAGTGCTTTGTCTAGAATTTTATGGTATGATCTCATTTAGCTTTCAAGCAGGAACGTCTGAATGTGAACACATTATATAATGGCTATTTTTCTTTTATGTTATTATAAAGCATTCACATTCACATCCATGGAGACTACTAACACCTCCATCAAGTCAACTGAAAATTTTCATGATACTGAATGTGAATAAATTTATACTGGCCAAGAACACAATACTGAATTGTCAAAGATGTCAGTGACATAGCATTATGACTATTATCCTAGTAATGATGTAGTATCTTTAGGGATGACAGTTGCCCAAGTTAATTCCCTATTCATTTCAATAAATCAGATAGATGGATAGGTTGATTTTATATGTATGTGTGGTATTACATATATATGTAATATGCCTATTATCTATATGCCTATATATATATATATGCAAACACTAATATTTCTGTGAATATATACATATGTATTACATACACATCTATATATTATACCTGCAGTGTGTGCTAGGTATAAAGAGAAACTTCACAGTTAGGATACTTTAGCTTGTAGATTTTGAAGCAATCATGATTATTTCTTGGATCTATATTTCTCTTTAATTTTGCTGGTGTAGTAGTTTTCTGGGGGTTCTTATATTAAAGGACGACTGCAAATAGCTGAATGAGCAAACTGTTTCTTGGATCCTGTGTTCGTGGATCTATATCAGGTTGTTTATGCTGTTCTTTTGGGATCTCTTACCAAATAAAGCTGTGATTACAATTACAAGGGAATAGGAAAAGCAATAAAGAAAATAGGTAATGGTCAAATAAAATCAGTGAAGTTTATCACTTGGTTTAAAATTCTGATATTATATTATATTGTTTAATATTATTTATATCGATTACCCATAGTTTTCACAGTGTTCATTCCAAATGCATAAAAAGGGAAATGAAGTTTTATTTTCAGGAAAAAAGAATGCATTAAGCCCCCCAACCTTTTTTTTTGAGGAATAAATTGATCTTCAAATACTTGGCTCAGAAATGCCATTTATCTGACAACCAGTTCCCCGTCAGCTCATTTTAAGTTGTATTTTTAAATATTTTTTTGCCTTATAAATCTAACATGTAAGATAGTTCTTATTAAATTTTCTTCACTCTAACAAGTTTGTATAAGCCTTTTACTGATAATGATTATTCTGCTGAAATTCCCGTGGCTTTGGCTTGTTCTGTCCCAGCTGAGCCACACCAGCTTCTTGACCCCGTGTCTACTGAGAGTCTTCATTAGTAATCACAGACTGGGTTTAGGTGACAAATGAAACAACTTTCCTTTTGAAACCCTTCATCTGACATATTCGGCTGACAGAGTCCTGTTTCCGTATAAGCACAGAGCACTTTCCCTGTAGAACCATTATGTGATGTGCCCCCGAAGTCTTTCCAGAAAGTGCTCTTGCAGTAGACCAGAAGTCTTTCCAGAAAGTGCTCTTGCAGTAGACCAGAAGTCTTTCCAGAAAGTGCTCTTGCAGTAGACCAGAAGTCTTTCCAGAAAGTGCTCTTGCAGTAGACCAGAAGTCTTTCCAGAAAGTGCTCTTGCAGTAGACCAGAAGTCTTTCCAGAAAGTGCTCTTGCAGTAGACCAGAAGTCTTTCCAGAAAGTGCTCTTGCAGTAGACCAGAAGTCTTTCCAGAAAGTGCTCTTGCAGTAGACCAGAAGTCTTTCCAGAAAGTGCTCTTGCAGTAGACCAGAAGTCTTTCCAGAAAGTGCTCTTGCAGTAGACCAGATGGAGAAGGAGTAGGGAGGAAGAGAGTGGAAGTTCGGCACCAGGACTACTACTACTGCAGCAGTAGCCGAAACGTCCAGAGTGTTGAATTTCTGTACGAGTAGCTCAGATGTGTACCACTCGAGGTCCCAGAGACTGTGGAAGCCCCATGGAAAAGCCACACTCAGGCTCCAGGCTCTGCCTCAGTGGAGCAGGGGCAGGAACAGGCAAAAGTGTTCCGAAGAAGGCCGCTAATGCAGAGACAGGCCTAGAAGTTGTCCTTCAAAGCAGCATTGAGACAAGGAGGAAGCTTTAGCCCAGAGAAGAAGAGGCTTCCATGGACTTGGAGCGCTACCTTCACAGGATCTGTGTTCTAAGTACCAGCACCGCTTTCAGTTCCTTCTCTGACAGTCCTTGTAAACAACTGTTCTAGATTATGAATGGTGACGATGTAGCTACATCCTGTGTCCCTCATGTCATGCAACTGAAACATTCTTAAAAATGTAGGCACGTAGTCAGTATTTTGCAAACTTTTTAAAAATTTTTTATTGTTATGTTAATCACCATACATTGCATCATTAGTTTTTGATGTAGTGTTCCGTGTGCAAACTTTTTAAGAACAATCTTCCCTTAATTTGCATTTCCGTCTTAGTGGTGCTGCTCTCTACTTCCTTTCGGCAGATACTCGTCACATTTCCTTGATGTCTTTGCCCTTGATATATCTCTAAATGGGTCACAATACACTTAAGCGCCCCATAAAAACTCAACAAAAGGAATATTGTATAGAATCTACTTAAAATACACATGCCATTCTTCGTCCCTCCACAGATGAGCTGCTTGGATGGATAAAGATCAAATTCAGCAATTTTCTTGAAACTAAACCCCACCTGTATTTTAATTGGTTTTCTTTTATTCTCATTATTACAGTTACACAATGGATTACAGTATTGGGGCCTGCTGTGAGTAATGAATGTGTTGTGTGAGAAGTTCTCCACGGCTCTGTTAATAACCAGCCATTTTCCTAGATTGCATGTCTTCCTTGGTGTATAATCTTTTCTGGGGCATACACTTAATCAGAATATATAGAGGAACTCAATCTCTTAGAGAAGTTGCAGTGACAAAAAACTTTAAACAGAAGCACAAGAACAAAATAATTCATCGGAATCCTTTTATTATGTTGTTGCCAAAATGAAAATCTGTGTAATGAGTCCTGTCATAGGAAATTATACCTAAGAAATTGTGATGAGGCTTTTCATTTTCCAAATGTATGTGCAGATGAGTTTCTTTATAGCTAACATTCTACAGGATTCTTAGAATGTCACAGGCATATCCTAGGTGATCAATAGTAAATCGAAGAATGGTTGCAAGAAAAAGTGATTTTATAATGATATTTAACCTTCCAAATCAACGTGAGATTTCACCATTGGTCTCCTTTATATCAAACGGAAATGCTTTGTTTTGTTTTGTTTCAATTTTAAATTCGCACAGCGATAGGCTTTAGCTGCATGGCTCCCATTTACCTTAATAGAAGCTACATAATGACATCCTTGTATGTGCTCAGAAGCTCAGTGGTTAAACTGTTTTTTCCTATGCTCTCTGATTTATACATATATTTACAGATATATATACATATATATATATATATGTATATTTATTTTCCTTTAGACCTTCACCAGTGTATTTCACAACTGCTATTTGCAAAGTAATCCAGCCAAATTTTTCATATGTTTATTTTAAGATATAGTTTATCCATATGCTGTCCCTTGAAGACACAGTAATTGACTATAGTGTCATGAATACCATTAAAATGTAGGAATTCGTATGAGCATCTGTATATGTGTGTATGCTGTGCACATAAGCACATAAAATAATATTTCTTTGTTTTCTGAGTGACCAAGCAGTCTTCATGGAAGGCAGTCCCAAAAAACAGACTGGCAGCTACTGAAATTTTCTTTTTCAGTTCAGATGATATTTAACGACTAACCTGGTTTGTATGCGGTTTTACTATGGGGTACCCTCTTTTGTAAATAATCCTTTTAATTCTAGATATGTTATGTGTGCTCTAAGCTTGAAATACAGGTGTGGAAATGTAATTGGTCATCGCTGAAATTAGGGCAGCCCCATATATGGTACAAATGCTTTATTTTGGAAAGCGTAGTCTTTTAGTAATTAAAACTCATGTTCTTTAAACTCAGTTTATCTCTGGTTTAAAATCTCTGGTGGCTTCCTATGCCCTCTGAGGACTCCTAAACCTCAGAGGTTCTCTATGCATAAAGAATGCATTTCATGTTCTCAACCCAGACTTTGGGCCCTTGAAACAGAAATCTCTCTCTCTCTCTCTTTTTTTTTTTTAATCAAAGTTTTTACCTGTACTCTCCAAAACAAAATTTCTCTTGTGGCTAGAATGATTGCCTGGGCACTCCCCAGACACATGTTCATTCTCGCATCAGTCCTACATCTAAAAAGGCCTTTCCTTTACACTCTGTCTACAAATCTACTCATAAGTCAAGACAGGCTCAATTTCTATATGGGTACAAATCACTGTGGCTAACATTGCGTGTTTCAGATGCAGAGGTCTCGTCTCTACTGGCAGGGTACCCTGAGAACGATGTTGCTCATCCCAGACCAGTTTTATATTCATCCCAGGATGTATACTTGGGTAGAGAATAAATGATTCCTATAAGTTCAGGAGGCTTTAAACCTGAAAGTGTCTGGCTCGATCAAAGCACGGCAACTGAGAATATGAAAATGTTCGTGAGTACACACATATTCCCATATTAATCAGAATGTTTAGTATATCACAAAAGGCATCAGTCAAAACAATTGGGTGAATTCATTCACTTCATCTATATATATATATATATATTTTTTTTTAAAGATTTTATTTATTTATTTGACAGAGAGAGACACAGCGAGAGAGGGAACACAAGCAGGGGGAGTGGGAGAGGGAGAAGCAGGCTTCCCGTGGAGCAGGGAGCCCGACGCGGGGCTCGATCCCAGGACCCTGGGACCATGACCCGAGCCGAAGGCAGACGCTTAACGACTGAGCCACCCAGGTGCCCCACTTCATCAATGTATTTTAAATAGGAACTCAGGCTCTTACTCTTTGGTTGAACCATAGAAAGTTGCAAATTTTATAATTCAAATATGGTTGAACATCAGCAAACACACATGGTTCAAGCCTTCTGGTAAATAGAGGTTGCCTTTATGGAGCTTATAGTATTTATAGTCAACTAGATACATATAGTCAACTCGTATATATAGTCCAGCCTTTGATATTTCTAGGCCATTGAGAGTTTTAATTCTCATCTAGATGTTCTTATGACTGGCTTTATTTGGACACCGATCCTCGTAACAGCCAGTGTCTTACCATAGTTCCCATTGATATTTGATGAGTGAATCTTTTTAAATCAATCTGAAAAAGTTGAGATATGCCCCAGTTTCTCTTACTGATCCATTAAATTTTTATCATGTGTCCATTTCTATAGCCCCCCCGAGCCTGTGAACACACCTTGTGTTATCTCTTAAATTAGCAAGCTTAATTTTTAAGAATTTTCTGTGTGCGGTTATTCTGTTTCCTTTTGTTGCCCTCTTTCTACTGCTTTTACCCAGTGGGACTAAGTGCTATCACCTCAAAGTTGGTCAATTAGTTCCCATATTCATGCATTCCTTGATTATTAAGGCTTAACTCAGTTTTTTTTCCTTAGCCTTTTAATTATCCAGAACAAAAGAGGTTGATTTCTTAGTATTTATCCTTGCAGAGAAACTAGGCTGTCTTCCCTGACACCTGCTCTGTCTATGTTGTTTGCAATTCCCTCTTGCCCTTCTGGAAAAGCAACGGCCGGAATGAGACACAGTGTTGCAGTAGCTGATGACCCATGGGTCTCTACAAGTGTAGGACTTGGAGAGACTTTTCTGTGTTGTCCTCCTGATGGTAACCGTCAGGTCATGTCGCTGGCTTTTTTTGACTCAGAGCAGCACAAAGAGCTTCTGTCTCCAGAAAATAGAACATAGCCTTTCTGTGTCTTAACTGCTAAGTCAGAAGGCATCATTAAACAGTATGAGTTGGGCTAATTTATTTCTGAGTTTTTAATCTTACATATGTCTACATGAAAAATCATCTTCTACACTAATTGTAGTCAACTTACACAAAAATTTCCAAATCCCTATCACATTTCTTATACCTTATAGCCGCCCTATTGGGTAGATTGAGGTAATGTTCTTATGCTCAGATTTACAGAGAAGAAAACAAGCCAAGGATTTGGGGGATTTTGCTCCAGGTTCATTAAGGAGCCCACAGGAAGAAGCTAAGAACAGAAACTAAGCCCTAATCCAAGGCTCATTTGACTACACTAAGAAGGATTTTGGCATGTCACCAGCCAGGATATTAAAAAAAAAAAAAGAGAGAGTCTTAAATCCTGCCTAATAAGAAATCATTAGTGAATGAGTTATTCTTACTTTTCTTACTCTTATCTTTTATTTTCTCCTATGGCTTAGCATTTATATGAGTTCTGGGACCATCAGTCAATAGCTTTATATTGTGCTTCTACACAATAAAACATCTCAAAAGCATTTTGGCATCCCAATTTATATTTATTGAGCTATTTGAGTTATCTACTTCAGTTTCCATTTCGGTATGCTGGCCTGAGATTGATTATAACACCTTTTTGGAACTCTGTGTTCAGTTTTAGACAAACCTCTACAGGCCCAACTCTTTGATTTACATAAAACTACAAGAGTTTGTTGGCTTAGCAGAATCTTGTATAAATCTTGTATTTGTTCTCATTCAAAACCTCAATGAGATACCACCTCACGCCAGTCAGAATGGCTAAAATGAACAAGTCAGGAAACGACAGATGTTGGCGGGGATGCGGAGAAAGGGGAACCCTCCTACACTGTTGGTGGGAATGCAAGCTGGCGCAGCCACTCTGGAAAACAGTATGGAGGTTCCTCAAACAGTTGAAAATAGAGCTACCATACGATCCAGCAATTGCACTACTGGGTATTTACCCCAAAGATACAAATGTAGGGATCCGAAGGGGTACGTGCACCCCAATGTTTATAGCAGCAATGTCCACAATAGCTAAACTGTGGAAAGAGCCAAGATGTCCATCAACAGATGAATGGATGAAGAAGATGTGGTATATATTTACAATGGAATATTATGCAGCCATCAAAAGGAATGAAATCTTGCCATTTGCAACGACATGGATGGAACTAGAGGGTATTATGCTAAGTGAAATAAGTCAATCAGAGAAAGACATGTTCATATGACCTCACTGATAGGAGGAATTCTTAATCTCAGGAAACAAACTGAGGGTTGCTGGAGTGGGGGTGGGGTGGGAGGGATGGGGTGGCTGGGTGATAGACATTGGGGAGGGTATGTGCTATGGTGAGCGCTGTGAATTGTGTAAGACTGTTGAATCACAGATCTGTACCTCTGAAACAAATAATACATTATATGTTAAAACAAACAAAAAAAGATAGTAGGAAGGGAAAAATGAAGGGGAGTAAATCGGAGGGGGAGACGAACCGTGAGAGACTATGGACTCTTGAGAAACAAACTGAGGGTTCTAGAGGGGTGGGAGGTTGGGGGATGGGTTAGCCTGGTGCTGGGTATTAAGGAGGGCATGTACTGAATGGAGCACTGGGTGTTATATGCAAACAAACAAACAAACAAACATCTTGTATTTGTGTGTGAAAGTCCAAAATAACACCTCTCCAAAATACTCACTTCTTGTTTTAATTTTACCTGTCAGAAAACTTCCTTATAAAATTTTATTTCAAGAAGAAAATATAGTGTCATCCCAAGAATAAGTTAAGAAATATGCTAGAGACGCTTTGTTCATGGGCTTCTGATAATGAATGTTTTTTCACCGTTCAGGCTTTGGGACACCAAATTTTCTTAAGTTGAGCATAATTTGTACTCCCTCACTGCCCTTGCCTAAATTAATGTACGGTATTCACTCAACTTCATCCGTCTGTTGTGACATCTCCTGGCTTACAATAACTTAATTAGTACTTGCTATGGATTTATTTACTCTATTTTCTGATTTTTAAAGCCTTTTTGCACTTTAGGGGGAAAAAAATGCCCCATTACAATGTCTTCACACTAGACAGCTATTTTGAAAGTTATTTTCTTCATGAAGATGCTGTACGTCTTGTATTTTCTTGTGACCTAGTTAAGTTGCCCTTGTTTGCCCGAAGGAGTCATTAACTTGTGGCTTTTCCTGTTTGAATGAGGAGGCATCACGGTATTTAAAGTTTAAGGTGATAAGGCTGAGGTGACGTAGTTTATGTCAAGTGGCCTTATTGACCTTTCCTGAGCAAGTGCCAAGTTCTTATCCTTCTGATAAGGCTCACTGCCCAGGACTCTGGGAGAGGCTTTTATAAACTATGAGTTGGGATGGGGAAAATGTCCTTGCAGGGGAGGTTTGGGTTTTGTTATCATTTTTGTGCAGACTCATCACTAATTTATTTCCGAATCACAGCATTAAGTTGTCAGACTTTACCAGAAGTATTTGAAGCCAAGATTGTGCTTTACTAAACATGATGGACTTTTATCACCTTCTATAGCATTTTGTCCCTTCCCTATGTGTCATCAAATGAACACAAATCCCGTGAGCGCCTCTCAAGACGAGGTCCCTGGTAGGAACTAAGGGAATGCAAAGCTTATCAAATGCAATTTTTATCTTATTGAATTTGAACATGGGAAAGTATGAAGTTTCCTTAATCTCTGATCATTTCAACATTCCTGTCATGTCTCAGCTGTAGTTAGAAAGAGCTTTTCCTGTCTAGATTTGTTTGGAAAAAAAAAAATAGTCATCTAATTAAGGATGTCATTTTCAAAACAAGATTTGCGCTAATGCTATGCTTTGCCTTTTATTTTGCTATTTTCTTTTATTTAAATTTATTTTCATATGAAAGCTCTATTAAATTTTTTTATAATTAGTACAGATGTCAACAGGAGATCATTCTGAGATAGGTTTATACTATCTGTCCATGGTCCTTATTCCTCTTCCTGATTTGCCCAAATGCCCAGGAATGGAGATTTTATAGATGCAGAATCCCAGTTCACAAGGTCGCCATTAACCAAGGTTGCCTCTGTTTTAATATAAATGACATTAATTTTGGATGGTTAGATGGATTTTCATCAAATTTTTAGGGTATGTTTGTAATGGTCTTACTCAAAGATAGGCTCCATGGCTTAAACAAAAATCACCCTCTGGGATCCTAGGTAGAATCTTAGAAACAATCACCTAACATCTAATTTAGAGTCCCTTTCCTGGACAAATGAAAATAAAATTCAATATGAAGACAATGGAGTGGCCAGCTGGAAAATATGAACTCTAATGCAACCAAGTAAGATACTCAGTTGAAGAACATTTGAGCATCCACAGGTAGGAGCTGAAACAGAGGTATCGTGGAAAACTTTGCAACTGCTGATAGCGATCAATTACATATATTCATGGGCAAACTATGGTTTCAAACATGAACCCCAAATTGATCATGCCAAAGAATCTAACATTGAAAATGTGAACCTAAAAATAATGTTTTCTCTTAGGAAGTACATGTTGGAGGGCTCTTAAAACATTTATTAATGAAGAAATGTTCAAATTCAGGCATATGAAAAGTAAGATCATGATTTATAAGTATGCATCTTAATGATACCAGTAAATCCCTATTACTGTCCCTTCATTTAAAAAAATCACATGTCATGGGTGCCTGGGTGGCTAAGTCTGTTAAGTGTCTGACTCTTGATTTTGGCTCAGGTTATGATCTCAGGGTCGTGAGATCAAGCCCCGCATCGGGCTCTGCCCTAGGCATGGAGTCTGCTTGGGATTCTCTCTCTCTCACCCTCCGCCAGCTCCCCCTCCCCACAAAAAATTTGCATTTCCCAGCGAGCATTCCTTTTGCTGTCATTATTAATAATTCATCACAAGGCTGACACCACATGATAGATACTTAACTTGTAACCGATACACATTTCACATTGACAACTCTCCATGTCATGCTCCTTGGATTATTTTTATGGACTTCAAATGTATGGACCTTACTTGTGATTAATGTACAAAGATCCTTTGTCAAAGAACTTAAATTTATTTTAGCAATGCTATTAAAATTATAGAAAATTATTCAAACTCAAAATTGATTTTTGCTATCTAAAACTTTTAATGATGATCATTAATGATTATCTTGAATTAGCAAAGTAACAGAGCTACTGATCTATAAGGATAACATAATAGTCAGAATTTGTTCATGAGCAATTTGTAAGTAAGAGGATGAAGTTTTAATCCAATTGAATAAATTATACATGTCTTTGTGTCTCAGTTATTGGACAGAGAAGAATTCTTCCATTTGCTATAGCAGATTAATATTCACTATATGCTTTATGATGCAGGGATTCATAGGTGAGATATTTGAGAGCCTGGGAGAGGGTGCCATTGATACATGTGATCTATTTATAATATTTATTTAGAGACTCTTCTGTCATTAAGAAAATAATAAATGAGTGAAGTTCTTTCAACTGTATCATGGATAATTTTTCATATTTAATAATGAAAGATTCTATTGGGCTATTTGAAGCACTTTCTTTTTTCTTCTATGGAGATGAACCATAGTAAAAGCCTCAGTTTGCTTTTCAAGATTGTGCCTGGGCCTCAGCTTTTAAATTAGTCACTGTATATTTTATTCTCCCCTTGACAATGATTTGAGGACCAATTTTCTCTTTATTAACAACGGAGAAATAATAAATTTGTGAATAAGCTAATATTTCTGAGTACTTGGCCAGATGTCATTTTCCCATCTTTGACTGACTTTAGAAATAGTTTATTTCATATCTGGACAAATATACACTCTCAAAACCCAGTGATTCTTTAAGAAGAAGAAAATACTGTCAGTTTTATCTCAGAGGATGATTATGCTAAGGATCGATTATGTAAACAATCTAGGGAATTCTTAAATCATTTTGATGTAGTTTGTAGATGCCGAATCCCAGTTTGCAAGGTCGCCATTACCCAAGGTTGCCTCTATTTTAATATAAATGACATTAATTTTGGATGGTTAGATGGATTTGGATGGTTAGATGGAATGGCCTTCCTCTGGTTCAGCAACATGTTTGTTTAGATTGAAAAAAAACCATAAAGTAAGTCATCTTTAAAATGTCTATTTCACTTATATTTTGTATACATTTAGTAATTAATGGGAATATTCAAAGCCTTGAACTAGATAATAATGGGCGATCCATCTTCTTTTTGTTGGTGATGGTAGTGTTTGTTCTAATACACCATACCCAGGCATACCAATCCTTGAATGCAGGCGGACTTATCTAGCTCTATACCTCCCACATGGAATAGCGAGACTAATTCTTAATGTCGTTTGATGTAGATCACCATAGTTGTAGATATTACAATTCACAAAAACAAATAAGTTTCTTATTTAAGAAGATTGCCTGGAAATCACTTTATGTAATCAAATCAACTCTCCCCTACTTATTGTGACCAAACTCCCTTAGCTCACAAGAAACCATATAAAATGCCAATTAATTTTCACTCAGCCTAGGTCATCAATTAAAAACTGGTATGAAATGTTTCATTTGATCTTCTGAAATCGAATTTCTTTTCTCTGCTTTGAAAAACTTTGGCATTGTGGTAATCTCATCCATTATTGACCATGAAGTTTCTTCTGCAGTATTTTTACTGATAAAAATCTATTGTCAGTGTGGGTCAGTATCGTCAGGCAGACAGACTATATAGACACTCCAAGACACAATTTAGCTCTATCTAAAATTACTTCAGGTTTTCTTCATCTAAATCACTGAAGGGGGTTGCATAGCTAAAATCAACAAATTATGAACATTAAATTATGAACATTAAAATAGCATAATAACTTGATTAAAATTTTTAAGTTTCACCTCACTGTCTTTCTTTGAAGGCACATTTTAACTAATATGACACCAGACTATTTAGTGTCTAAGTGCATAAATTTGCTCAAAGTCGGCCATTTTGTGGAACTACTTTTGGTGTTTGGAATCTTTTTTGCCCTTTTATTTGTTCTATTTTGGGATTTCACTTAATTATTTAAGAATTGCACAAAGGAGAAGGAATAATGGGTGATAAAAGCTATAACTCTCCAAGTAAAACCTCAATTTATGTCTTCTGCTGTGACAAAAACACAACAATTTCTGGAGTCAGTTATTTAACTGTTTTCTTTGACCGGGGAAAATGACATCGGTTTCCAGGCTTTCATGTGCCATCAAAATCAGGAAGCTGAATAGGAAAAGAATTGGTTAGAGCTGAAGGTCTGAAATAATAAACTGTACTCTAAAAAGAGATAGTCTAATCAGTCTCATTGATCCCCTGGCTTCCTGTTCGGCTTCCTACAAATGGATTCCTTGCTTCAAATCCCGCCTCATCCCCTTCCCACCTCAACAGGCAGCCAAAGTGGTCTTGGAAAATGTAAGCGTAACCATGTCACTCTCTTCTTAAAATTCTCATGTGGTACTCTAGGGTTTCTAGGGAAAACTGCACACTGCTTTGTTCTGAACAGAAAGTCCTTCTCCTGAGTCTGCAGACTTGCCTTGTGCCCCCGCTCACCCGCTCGGCTCCTGAGTTACAGAATGACTTGCTCTTCCCTGAGGAAATGCTCCCCCTCGCTGTGGCATCCCGGCGTATTATCTTCCTTTGCCTAAAACCTTCTTCTCTGCTCTCTGACTGATTAAATCCCAATCATTTATTCATTCAAATAGTCTTTCCAGATTTGCCCATGAGCCGTCTCTTCTAGGAAGCCTTCCAGGAGACGCCACCCCGATCCGGCTTCTATGACACAGTAGCACCCGTGCCTTTTCATAGAGTTCTATCATCATCGGTTTACTTCTGTTTCTCCCTGCATTAGACTAAGTGTGTTGTACAGAAAAAGAGGGTATTGTATTCATCACTATGTTCCAGGTACCCAGCTTTGAAAACATTGGATCCTCAGGGAATGAATCTTCATAGGATCCGTGGATGATAAGGGTACTCTACTCAACCAAGGCCCTGGCAATAATGCGCCGTGTGAATTTCGGTGCACTCTCTAAATACCCATGAGTCCCTGAGCCTCCCTCGTTCATCTAAATGTAACAAGATTCTTGCCTCATGTGCGTTGTTACACCTGTTAAGGGGAGTTCAGTACCCAAACTGTTAAAAAAAGAAAAAAAATTACAAAGATAAGGTGATAATACTGTTACTCTTTTTGCAGCAAAAATATTTAAGGTATTTATGATTGTGTGAGAATAGTAAAAAAAGAAAAAAACTGAAGTCGATATATCTTTTTCACTTTTTCCGAGTTCCCTAGGACCATTCTGTTGCTACAGAAACACAAGGCTACACCCTTACCATAGGAGCAGGAATATTTTCAAATCAAAGCTCACTAATCAAATGGATTAGCTGCCCCCAAAATGACATCCTGAAACAGAACACATTCCTATGGTTGACACATTTTTGGTATTATCTATTTTTCATTATTTGCTAGAGTGAAATTTTATTGTTTGGGGATGTTCAGTTCACTTGGGAAACTAAACTTGGGAAGACAACTAGAGACTGCCTTTATTGAAGAAGGAATGGTAGAGATAAAAGTAAAGAGAAAAATGACTATAACCATGTTATAAAGCAGGAAGTCAAGTTACTTATTTGGGAAGGCCACAAAAATCACCGTCTCTCAGGGTGTATTCCTTGAAGTTTCTCTGTTTTATCAGGTTTTAAGATTTGGAAATGATAGAACCCTGATTCTGAATGTAGCCCCGATAGGATATCAGGCAGAATAGCCGTTGAGGACAAAATCAAGTATATTGGAAAGTTCTGTGAATCAAGAGCCAGAATTACCAGGTTTTACTTCTTCACTTGGGGACTTTGCGGGGGGGGGGGGGGGGGGGTGTGGGGAGGGGAGGGTTAATTCACACCACTGGTCTCCATGTGTTCATCTGTCCAATAGATAACCTACTGTTATCTGATGGCCCCTAGTTTTGAAATGACCTGACTGTAAACAATCCTAGTTTTTTTTTTTTTTTAAGATTTTATTTATTTACTGAGAAAGAGTGAGAGAGAGAAAGCGCGAGAGCAGGGGAGGGGCAGAGGGAGAAGCAGACCCCCTGCCAAGCAGGGGGCCCCACTGGGGCTCCACCTGGGACTCCGGGATCACGACCTCAGTAAAAGATGTTCAACCTACTGAGCCATCGAGGTGCCCCACAATCCTAGTTTTTATATTTTCAGATACAACTAACGACTTTCCTCACCTCAACCGTACCTCATTCCCTTAATCAGGAAGCAGGGGAAGGAGGGAGGGATCGAGGGAAGGAGGAAAGGTCTCTCTCTCTCTCTCTCTCCCTCTGCCCCTCCTGCTCTGCTCTCTCTCTCTCTCTCTCTCTCAAATAAATAAATAAATCTTAAAAAAAAAAAAAAGAAAAAGAACCATGCTTCCCAGAGTGTGGTCCTCCGCTTACCTACATCTACCTCAGCTAAGGCATCAGAACTTCTATGAGTGATGCCAGAGGGTGGGTTTAAAAAGGACTCTGGGTGATGCTTAGGCACCAGGGTGTTTTAGAAACACAGCCTTTGGGATTTACTTCCAATTTTAACATAAAAATCAAAAGAAAAATTAGATTTAATCTGCAGTTTTTAATTTCCTACCATGCTTTCTATTTTGTGTTTTCAAAAAAGTATTTTTTTTTCTTTATCCTTCTCTGTATTTGTACTGAAAATAATATATTTTGATGTAGGCCTATTTGAAAGAACTGTTGTTTCTTAATCCCTAACTTTTGAACAAAAATTACCAGGAGACCAAACCTTTGAATTTCTATATTCACAGTGCCTAGTTATTCACAAATAATTAAATTTCTAATGTGACAATCCTTGAACCATCTCCGGTTGTATGGGATGTTTTCAAGCTGAGAGAATAAAAAAATGAAAGGAATTTTAAGTCGTTAAGTATATAAATATTTGAAGCAATCTTTTGTGCGTCCCAGCCAAATTGTGCTTAGAATAAGGAGCTAATCTTGGCAAAGAAACAAGGAAAAAAAAATTCAAATTAAGTCACAGACTTCTATTCAAATACAGAAGTTATCAAATGAGGATCATGCTTAATTTAAAAATATATATATTTATTTACTCCTGTTTCCCCAAGTTGCAATATATCTGCCATGTTCCTAGGATAATCTCAATATGAGGGTCCCTGTCAGCAGATTTATGTTTTTCATCCAGTACCAGCAAATATGTATGGATAACAACAGCAGTAATTTGAGTCAGCCTAAGTGTTGAGTCAGCTCAGTGGAATAAGAGCAAATATTGGCTCAGCTGAATTAGAGGTACAAAAAATCAAAAAACCCCCCCAAAACAAAAAAGAAACCTCAGTGGTTAATACAAATGGTTTAATGATAAAATGATGTTTGGTTTAAGAGAAACAAGGACTTGCTGCTATTTGAAGAGACACCAGGTGATGTGGAACAGAATTGGCTAGCAGAGTCACTGTGGTGAAGAGAGAGAGATTGTAAACCGACCTCTGGGCAAGGAGCTAGATAAGGACTTCTGTCTTGTCTCCAGCATCACATTTTGGACACATCAATGAACTGGGGGTGGGGAGAGAGTGGGATGAACATATATATACTGACAATTTGAAAGCGTGGCATGCATTATTACTTTATCAGGGAAAATGCCTTCTATATGCTGTAGCATGCAGCAATACCCACAGGACAGAAAAGCAGGCTCCATTGATTTCCCCCCTGCCCCGGATCCTCATATTCCTTACTAATGCACTGGAGGGTGTAAATAATGCATACAACAGATTGCATTAGAGATGATCGTCTCCTTAGTGCATGCATAAGTCAGAAGGTATGATTAGTGCATTAGAGGCTGGGGAACAGGTCCAGATTGCATAGTCTCTTTGCCTAATGACTGTCACAAATGAGGAATTCAAGAGCCAGAGACCAAACAAAACCATCGTCAGAGCTTGTCTCATAAATTGCCTTCCCTTGCGTTGTTAAAAAAAGGAGTTTATGGAACAAATGGAAGTTTTGTTTTAATGCATGACATTTTTGTTAAATAGGAGAAGACATGAAAAGGTCTTCATAAAGGAATATGAAATTGTTCCCATGATCCTTCCAAAGTCCATGGTTCTTTCTTCTCTCTCTCTTTTTTAATGTAGGCAAGATAATTGTAAGCAAACTGATGTTACAAGCCATATATGATCGTCTCAACAATTTGCGTCCTCTAGGGAACAATTATATATCTCAATCCATTACTAGATCTTCTGCTTAACCATGGTAGACCTTCAATAAAAAGCAGGATGGTTCTTGCATATAATTCCATTTTAATGATAAATAATTGAATGTATCTTTCCCTTGATCAGACATTTGCATGTGATCTAACAAATGTTACTTGAGCTGTTTTTTTCTTCTAATAGCATCTTCACGAGGAAACACCACATTCACTTTGCCAAAACAGAGGAATGATTAATTTTAGGGCCACTGGTCCTTGTATAATCTATTTCTGCAGCCTTTTTGTCTCCTCCAGCTTTCTGCATTATGTTCGATATCGGGCTTTAGGCAGCATTTTCAAGGATGAAACAAACTCAGTGTCTCTTGGTGGGTAGTTCCCTTTCCTCTGAGTGAGACCTGTCCCCAAAGCCCAGAATGCTGATTAAGTTTTCAGTTAAGATGATGCGCTGTATGGGATTTATAGATGGCAAGTTGATGACCCCAAAATCCATGGCCTCTGTACAAAACCAAGCTTAGTGCCTAGAATTTGTAAGGAAAGGTAAACTTCTGATTTAAGAGACAGGACATGTTATTGCTTTTCAAAAGTCCATTCTCAATTCTCACTGATGCTTTAACAGACTTGCCTCTTGAAATTTAATAGTATTAGAGTTAGTTCTAATTTTTTAAAATACATTCTTTGTTTCAGGATAGTTTGAGATTTACAGAAAAGTTACAAAGAAATTACAGATTTCCCATATGCCCCTTCCCATTTCCCCTGCTATAAAAGTCTTCTGTTACTACGTATGTTTGTCGCAACGAAGGAATCAATATGGGCATGTTATTATTAACTGAGCTCCAGCTCTGAAGTTTTTAAAATACATTAGGGTGAGGGGCGCCTGGGTGGCTCAGTCATTAAGCGTCTGCCTTCTGCTCAGGTCATGATCCCAGGGTCCTGGGATCAAGGCCGGCATCAGGCTCCCTGCTCAGCGGGGAGCCTGCTTCTCCCTCTCCCAGTCCCCCTGCTTGTGTTCCCTCTCTCGCTGTGTCTCTCTCTGTCAAATAAATAAAATCTTAAAAAAAAATACATTAGGGTGAAAAGAAAATATTTTTTTAAGATTTTATTTATTTATTTTTAGCCATCTCCACACCCAACGTGGGGCTTGAACTCACAACCCCAAGATCAAGAGTCTTACATGCTCCACCGACTTGAGTCAGCCAGGCATCCCCAAAACAATGTATATATAACTAATTAAATGTTTGTTTTAAAATAAAGACCAATTAGAAAACATATGCGGCAAGAATAACATGCTATGCCAATTCATAAAAAATGGTCTTGCTATTCGAGATAGGTGTCTACATAGCAGTGTATGACAAACATTTCTGCAATAAATTCTGTAAGAAACATTGTGTGTTTAGAAAGCCCTGAACAGAAAGACAATTTCCCGCTTGACTTTTGAAAAAAATTAAGCATTATGTTGCAAGGTCAATCATCTCCATAATAACAACCCTTTACTGAAGGCCTACTGTATGTCAGATGTTTTGCAAGGTAATTGATACACACTGTCATCAATCCTGTCAAGAGTCCTGCAAAGTTGCTGGCATTATCCCTATCTTTTAGATGTGGAAATTGAAACTCAGCAGGACAAAACAAATTAACTTAAGGTTACATAGACAGTGAGTGATACAGATTTTTTAAAAAAGAAAAAGAATCTAGGGAAAGTAATCTAAGGCATAAAGTATAAAGAGCCATCCCAAATTTATAGCAGTCAGGAGATGTAGTGTTTAAATCCTAATCCTGATTAGTAGAATGGAGTGTTTAGTCATTTTTGCATTATGTAAATAAAGGAGATTGGTCAAAACTGCTGTTTAAAAAATAGGCGGAGAGATGAAAATTATGAAAATTATATCAAACTGGTCGATATTAGGCCTCTGAAAATAACTATATTGTTATGCTAGCATAGTTATGAATTGCCATTAGCCAGGACTTCTAAGTAAGGCATAGTGGAAAATTTTCCTGTTTGTTTGGTAATTTATATGCGTGCATGCGTGTGTGTGTGTGTGTGTGTGTGTGCGTGTGTGTGTGTGTGTGTGTGTGTGTGTGTGTGTGTGTGTGGGTGTGTGGTATGAGATAGGGTATTACGACGCTTGGTGCTCTGCTATACCGCCGACCCTGAATTTCTTTCTTGATTAGAGAGTGACAAGAGAAATACATCAGAGGACATCATCCGAAAATGTATTATCTCTCTTTGATTACTGAAACCTCTCTATCTGATTGTCATAGCTGGAGTGCCTTGAATTTTGGGGGCTCCAACAGAGTGCTCTTGCCTATTTAGAAGTGTGGAGAATAATCCAGGTTTATCAAGGTTATTTTCAAATGTAAGCATCATACTTTAAAAAACATCTTCAGAGAGCATATTTGTTCCTGCACTCACTGTGTTATTAGGTAAAAAGTACAGTTCTAAACCAAAAAGTATGCTAGGCCTAATTCTAGATGAAAGCTTCTCAAACTTTGGACTCAGAATCTTTTCTTCTTAATTACCAGATATATAGTCTCAGATTTCACGTTTGGGTCTAAAGAAACACAGTAGCATTGAGGTTTGATACATCATAGCTGCCACACTCATAGTAACGAGTATCTTTGCTGGTATTCCAACCCCCATCCCCAAAGCTGGAGAAGCACATGCATAGTAGAAATGCTTTTAGTGACAGAAGAAGGAATCATAATTTTACAAAGTTCTTTATTTTCTTCCAAATAACATTTGAAGAATGTGGATGATTCTCCAGAGACTATTATCAGACACTGGGTTAACTTCTGCAAAGGTAATATACATGAGGGACACCCAGGAATAACTTTAAAGATACAACAATGAAAAACTAGAAAACAAGAACAAAACAGAAACCCTCTCTCCCTTCTGTGCTCATTGAGTCTAGACGTCAGGTAAAATAAATAAAGAAATTCAATTCTGTGTTAGAAAGCAGTAAATGCTGTAGAGAGAAATAAAATTGTCTGGAGTTTGGGGGTGGGGTTAAGATTATAGTTCTCAATGAAGTCAGGGAGGCCTACTGAAGAGGAGAACAGTTGGAGAAAAGTTTCAGGGAGGCAAAGAGGAAGGTCATGCAGGCATAGAGCACAAGAACATCCAGGTATGAGTAATCACATACAAAGACCCTGCACCGGCAGGTGCAAAGGCCCTGAGGCAATAGGTGCAAAAGCTCTGAGAATGGCACATTTGGAGGTTTAAGACCTGACACATAACCTTGAACACAGAAGGAGCATCAAACATATTTCAATCAATAATATTAGGCTTCAAGATATTTAAAACGTTTTCCGGTACATTATGATCGAATTCAATGATTTTGGTTCCCCCCCCCACAAGTAAAATGCTTGGATTTGACATGAATATTAAAAAAAAATGGTTCACATGATAAAAATAGACTATTTGCCTAATGTGTAGGGTTCCATATCAAGCCTTATTTTTTTTCCTTAGCTCTTCACCACCAATGCTTTGTTTTTTTTTTCTTAGCTCTTCACACCAATGTTTTAAAAGGTTGTGACTTTCTCTAATAATTAGTTGTAAATTGCTTTTGCTAGGAGTGTAATTGGTTGTGAAATTGCACTCTTTAAAAAAAAAAAAATTTACACTTCGTGGAGAAAAGCATTCACTTGTTCCTCTTCATCTTTTTCTGTGTTGAATGGTTTGACCCAGAAGAGGAAGAGAAAATCCCTGAAAACATTACACACAAAAGGTCTTTGTTGTATCGCCAGCTCCCTGATAAAAGTTCAGTGAGTAAATAATACTTGAAAGCAAAATCCCGCCTGCCAAATAATCACTGATAATGGACACAAATAAATTGGATACCGAATTCTTTCAAATAATAACCTAATGCCGCCCTTTCAAATTAGGATGCATCTCTCTTACGAATCTACAATTCTAAAGGATTCATTCCCCAAGGGTCTTAGTCTTGAGGCTGGCCCTGCTACGTAGAGAAGCTTGCCTTTGCATGGTTCTCTTATGCTGGTGTGGAGACCCCCTTTCTGAGTGGCATGGAGACAGACTCTCGTTTCTCCGGTCTCTGTACTGAGAGAGCCAGTGTCTGTGTTCTTCGTGGATATAACAGGGACAAATCACACACAAAACAGGACAGTCAGTTCTGAAAATGCCCAAGTGCCCCCCTGCTCATTTCAGTCTCCACACTGACTGGCCGTGGATTCAGAAGCCTGAAGGTGAATTATCCTGCTGGGTTCAGATGAGGGCAATTAGCCAGCAATTTAAGCATTTAAGTGGATGTGAACTTGGACTCGAGTATACCCAATGTGTAAACTAATGGTAGTCATTTTATCTAGCAGGTTCTAAAATTAGCCTCAAAAATGGAAGGTACTTGTTCCCACAAATTTCTGTGAAATAGCCACCATTCAGACTAGGGGAGTGCCAGCCTCTTAGAACTTCTGGTTAAATACGAAGACATTTGATTTTGTTTGATGCAAAATTCATCAGCTAGGAAGTTAGAATCTATGGATTGGAATATGAACTCTGGCGTTTAGTAAATACAGCATTTAGGAAATGTCACCTACCTGACAAGGTGAAGTTCAAGTGACGTTGGCGATGTTCTCATTGTTCTCTCAAACTGGGCACTCAACTGATTTGCTATGTATCTGGCACCAGGGGACATGATAAAATGTCCCAGGCTTCGGGGTGCCTGGGTGGCTCAGTCGTTAAGCATCTGCCTTCAGCTCAGGTCATGATCCCAGGGTCCTGGGATTGAGCCCTGCGTTGGGCTCCCTGCTCGGTAGGAAGCCTGCTTCTCCCTCTCCCACTCCCCCTGCTTGTGTTCCCTCTTTCACTGTCTCTCTCTCTGTCAAATAAATAAAAATCTTTAAAAAGAGAAAATGTTACAGGCTTCTTCCCAATAGAGCACCTTGTAAAGATAAGGCTTACTAAGAGAGAGTTTTAAGGATAATTATCACTGTGAACCAGAAAAAAATACTTCAGTGTCAAGTGTAGAATACGTAATTTTGAGTCCCAGAGAGGGAGAGCTTACGGCCGACTGACGATTCCTGGAAATTTCTGTCTCTCAAGATGAGACTTGAGTCATGCAGTGTCAAAGATAGGACAAGCATTGAGCCTGTCTGGACCAGCTTCTTGCAGACAGATGTTGGAAATTGCGCAGATCCATACAGCCGCAAACAGGCCCAACTACAGCTGAGATCTGAGCTCTAGACAGAGTAATTCCTGTTGTCACAGTAGAGAAACACACACGGCTTAAAATTTAAAATGCAGGGCCCAAAGCTTAGACAAAGTAATTCCTTCTTCTTTCATTTACTCAATCAAGGATTCAACGGGGAAGCATTTCGAGCATGTGTTGTGTTCTAGGCACCATCGTGGATCTTGGAAACCAAGCTGTGGGCAGAATTCACACAATCCAAAAATTAAAAAAAAAATTAAAAAGAATTCACACAATCCACTGATAACACAGAACTAGCATCCTAGTCGGTGATAGGCAGAGGGAGTTCAGATTTTTAAAAATATATTTTCTTGGTGGCAACAGAGTGATGGGGTTGGGGTGGGCAGGTAAGAGCTGCCTGGAGAGTTGTCATTTGTATAGATAACTAAATCATAAATTATAAGGAGCTAGCCATGGCTGTAAACATCATGGCCAGCAGAAAGAATGCACAGATCCGTAGCTCTGAGGAAGGGAAGGTTTGATTGGATGGAGAAACAGCAAAGAGGGCAAGTTGGTTGGCTTTTCTCAGGGAGAAAACCAGAGGGGAGCATGCTGAGAGGTGATGTCATGTGATATGTACCAAAAGTATAAGGGAGGGGAGGATTTGGAGGCATGAGAGGTCGCAGACGTTGAGAGGGCAGCCGGTCTCTGACAAAGGTATGGAGTTAGGGATTAGGAATTCTATGACTACTCACTGTCTTCCTCTTCACAGAAGTTGGCACCTCAGTTTGGTAAAGACCATCCTATCGGACAAAAAAAAAAAAAAAAAAAAAAACCAAAAAAACAAAGATTACCACAGGCAACTTAAAGAAAGCGTCATAAATGCGATTCAACCCAACTTCATTTTTTTTACTTATTTTCATATTTATTTATTTAAGAGATGGAGCAAGCGGGGAGGCACAGAAGGAGAGGGACAAGCAGACCCCCTGCTGAGCATGGAGCCCCACACGGGGCTCGATCTCACAACCCTGAGGTCATGACCGGAGTGGAAATCAAGAGTGGGGCGCTTCACCGACTGAGCCACCCAGGCGCCCCAACCCTACTTCATTTTTTAAAGTTTTGTCTATTTGTAACTAGAATTTGCCCGTCTGTTCATTTTTTCTTAACATGCATGTCCCTCCCTCCTGAGTTTATGAGGACGCGTAGTAGGCTGATGATCTGGGTGGGAGGGATGAGTCATTTCACGCTCACACCGGCATCACCAAAGCAAGAGAAAGCCGCCAGGGATCACTGTGTCAGGCTGCTGAGTGCAGGCCCCTGGGACTTTTGCCTGTCAGAGCCCATCTGCCTTCCTGGGCACTTCTCTGAGTCAGCAAGGGCTGATTTCCAGGCAGCACTTACATGGTTGGGTTGAATTTTGTACATCAGAGCATTCGGGGAGACCACAGTTCTCAGGGGGATTTTACTTAGCAGGGTACATCCTCCTAAAGGAGAAGCTAAGAGTTTTACATTACAGGATTCAGCCAGATGTAGTGCAAAATGCCATTAACTGATTAAACACACACACACGCACGCACGCACGCACCACCACACATCACACTGGTGCATTTCATTTGAAGCTTTTCCAGGACTGGCAAGTATTAGACCTTAAGTTCGATGGAGAACAGGCTTTCTGGGCTGCTCTCTTGCCTTTCCGCATGTTGGCAGCATCTTTGCTGGAGAATCTGCCTCCTTGTCCATGGCAAATTGACAAAGACTGCTGGCTTGGAAAGAGAACGGATGATGAAGTTGAGAAGGAGAGTCACATTTTGCTCTCTCGAGGAAAAAAATCCTTCATGAAAGTTGAAAAATGGACAGAGTTGTTTTTATTTCTTTTCTCTGGTGACCATTTTTCATCGTCCTCTCGTGGATAATCAGGATATTAGGCTAGTTAGTCAAACAAGATCACAATTTATTTTATTTGCAGCTTTTTCTGACTCAAACGTGCATGCATATACAAGGAATGCATCCCTTAATTTGATGGGAGAGGATCCTTTGACTCACGGTCTCCTCGGGTTGTAGGTAGGACACGGTAGGAAGGATGTTCGTCCTAGCTCCTTGTGTTTTTTCAGCTGTAAACTTAGCTTGCACAATTGTTGACTTTTCTGTTAGGAAGTAGGGAATCTTTATATTTCAGTGGCTTTGAAACAACTATTGAGTGGTAAAAGTTAACTCTGATATGTAAAGTGACTTTTACTTTGGTATCTCCTCCCCCCCCCCCCCAACCCCGGTATAATAGGAAGAAACCAACAAGCAAGTGAACAATGCCCGGGGCACTATACCCACTGCTAGGGTAGAATGAGCAGGGCCAGGAGGTGGCAGCAGCTGGGTGGGGAGCGGGTGGTGCTGGTGTGGCTGAGCTGACTCAGGTGTAGATCCCACAGGCTGGGACGGAAAACCGTGTCATTTCAGAAACCAGCGACAGCGTCGTAAGACCTTGAGGTGTTTAAACACTGTTAGTCCTGGACCTAATTTCTGTATACTTACGAGAGTCTTGATTTGATGTTGAACTTTCTTCTTGTTCAAGCCCATACATGTTTTATTTTGGGAGTTAACCAAATATTTGGAGAGCCCCACTACTTGCTCTGGGCTAAGACCAGAAGACCAGAGGGGCTGAGAGCCAAGGGAAAGAGATGTTTTCTCTGGAAAAATTAAAAAAACTTGTCTCTCTAGGATAACTTCTTCCAAATCGATGTCTTTGATGTACTTTGTCTTTACTTCCTAAGATGGCAAGACATAGGAAAAAGATGCTCCATTACGCAGTATTTGTTGAATACTTAACAAGCAAAGATAATCTGTTTCCAATGCTGGGCTAGCTCATGAACCAGGAAGTTATAAGTATAATAATATCTTCCCTTTGTAGAATACTTTGTCTCCTGAACACTGTGCTGAGTGCTCTACATACTTAGTGTACTTTAACCCAGTTAAGCTCAATCACAATGCACGAGGCAGGTGCTGTTGTGTAAAATGAGAAAGCCTAGGTCAAGAAGTGTGGGAACTCACCAGTCACTGGGCTAGTAAATGGAGGGTCCAGGGTTCGCAACAAAGCAGTTTGCACTTCAGAAATCAACCTAAACAGCAGTTACATAGCCTTGGGCAAACCGTATAATTTTTCATGTCTGTTTCTTTAGCTATTATTTTTAAAAGGCTCCCTGTTGGGGCTGTTATATTAAATAAAATAACACACATGAATGCTGGTAGCTCTCTCTGGGAGACTTGGTAGTAAGGTCTATTTACACTACAACTCCTTTAAGTGGCAGGTGCTCACTTGAAACTCTGATGTTTCTAGAACAATTTGATGTCGCCTTGAATAGATGAATTTGAATCTGGCAAGATGATGTGATAAATAAGACTCTAATCCAGATACAGTCACCCAAACTGGAATATATATGCTATAAAAGTGTGAGGTATAAAGGGGTGTAATGGTATATGTGGATATGTATACACATACGTGTTTGCGTAGTTTCTTGTTGTGGGTCCCAAATTACATACTTAAGCCATTTGTGACTTTGACCTGTTGGATTTTCTCTTAAGTCGTTTTTTTTTAGAAAGCTTCTTCAAAAAAATTTCAGGGGTGCCTGGGTGGCTCAGTTGGTTAAGCAGCTGACTCTTGATTTCGGCTCAGGTCATGATCGTGGGGTCCTAAGATTGAGCCCCATGTCGGGCTCTGCCCTCAGTGGGGAGTCCGCTTAAGATTCTCTCTCTCTCCCCCTCTGCCCCCCAAAATAAATATTTATTTTTTTTAAGTTTTATTTATTTATTTGAGAGAGAGACAGAGCATGAGCAGGGGGAGGGGCAGAGGGAGAAGCAGACTCCCCGCTGAGCAGGGAGCCCAATGTGGGGCACGATCCCAGGACCCGGAGAGCATGACCTGAGCCGAAGGCCAACGCTTCATCAACTGAGCCACCCAGGTGCCCTAAATACATCTTTTAAAAGATAATTCTACTTTGTCATTTTTTTTTTTAAAGATTTTATTTATTTATTCATGAGAGACAGAGAGAGAGGCAGAGGGAGAAGCAGGCTCCCAAGGAGCAGGGAGCCCGATGCGGGACCCGATCCCAGGAGTCTGGGATCATGACCTGAGCTGAAGGCAGACGCTTAACCATCTGAGCCACCCAGGCGCCCTACTTTGTCATTTTTTTACACTACCTATAACGTGTTGAGGTTAGGTAGATTCCTCATAGAAGTTCGATCTACCAAACTTGGATCCTCCAGCTTTGTAGAATCACATGCACATTTTTACTTGTGATGTAATTTATGTAGAAATATATTTATAACTTAGAGTATGTCAGTAATATTTTCTAGTTCTGGGATGATACCATCAGAGTTTTTGAGTCTGGGTCCATCCCTTCCTAGCATGTACTCTTAGGGAAATTATTTAGATTCTCTGCCCTTGACTTCCCTGCCTGTAAAATGGAGATAATTAGTCCCCTAAATAATTAAGGTTGTTATGAATAATGGAATGTATATGCCTGACATGTAACAATCCCAAATCAATATTAGCTGATATTTATAATTATTATAAAAATATTTATCATCATCCTTATTCTCATTTTTAGAAAATATCAAGTTTATTGAAAAGTATAATGAATAGACAAATCCTATATTTAATCTTTAAAAGTGTGTGTCTCAGAATTATGATTTTCTCATTTATAAAATAGCAATAATATTACTTGCCTGACTACGCATTAGATTGTTCGGTTTAATTGTAGTAGGACCAGCTGTGTAGCCAATATGCTATGGTTGGTTGTGTAAACACAAAGCGATATTGGTGTTAAATCAAAAGGTGAGCCTAGGAGAAGGAGAGGAGGAATGTTTCCCGTGAGGGAGGGGAAGTCTACTTTAAGGGAAATTAAAGGATATTTTCATGAAGTCTCAGATGTAGGCAGGTAGAAATTTGGGAGGAGGGAGAAAAAAGAAAGCAAGCATCACAGTTTAGAATTTGTCACTTTCTAGCAAAAGAGAGAACAGTGTAAAGTGATTTGTGATTGTCACATTTGAACACACAAATTTAATTTTCTTTTTCAGAAAGCAGTTTGCTACATTGATGGTTTCCATTTTTACTTTTGTCAATTTCTCAGTAAAGCCTGTTCCTTTTTGTGTTTCCCGACAGTGCTTCCAATCTTAGAATCTAAGCTGTCAGAAATCATTATGTCAACCATAGATTGTGCTGTGTGATATTTTGCATTTATATTGAGTCTTTCAATCAATAACAAAAATAGAGTGCTTTAGGACCATTCTTATAGAGTAACAAAATGAAGTCATAGTTTAAGACTGAGTGGCTTTCCCTATTTTGCAGAGTGTATTGGGGAAATTTAATGAATGCCAAAGCACGGGATTCCTGGCTGTAGGTCTGGTCAGTGTTGGAATCTGGGAATTATAAAATGCAGTGCTGAAGGGTACCTTAACCATCATCGAGGTCAGTATCCCCACATGATGGGCTGTGCTGATGGTTCTCAGAGTGTGTTTCTGCTGTATCAGTGTGTATCACCTAGGGATGCTTTAGAAATGCATGTTCACGGATCCTACTGAAACTTTGTATATGGGGCCCAGCAATCTGTGTTTTAACAAGCCCTCCGAGTGATTCTGATGCATGCCACAGCTTGACCACCACTGGACTAGATTTTAATTTTTCTTACCCTATTCCAGGGCATTTCTTTTTCTTTTTTTAAGATTTATTTATTTCTTTATTAGAGAGAGAGAGAGAGAGTGCAAGCACAACCGGGGAGGGGCAGAGGGAGAGGGAGAAGCCAGCTCCCTGCTTAACAGGGAGCTGGACCCAGGGCTCATCCCAAGGACTCGAGATCAGGAGCTGAACCAAAGGCAGACATTTAACTGACTGAGCCATCAGGTGCCCCTCCCAGGGGGTTTCTTATTGTAGAATGCAGTTTCACTTCTTTCTTTCTTTTTCTTTCTCTTTGGAATTGAGGGAAGGGGCCACTCTAAACTCCATTGTGTACACAAGCACCAAACACAGTGTGAAAAATGAAGATATTACTTTTAATATACATCCTAAAATACCTTTGTGTGACCTATGAATCTTTGACAAAAGTAGCATTCTTCAGATTTTCACAATACAGATAATTATCTCCTTTCCCTAATTCATAGAACTCTGATTCTCCTAGAATTTCTGGGAGGTGTTTAGGGATATTACTTGAGCCTCACATTGTTGAGAAAAGACCTTAACATCTTGAAATGAGTCAACCCTACATCCCTTCACCTGTCTTGCATCCAGATTAATAAACTGCAAAGAGCCTGAGCAACCCTTTCCCCGATCCAGCAAATACAAACCCATGCCATCAGTAACTACCCTGTAAGCTTATGTATAGTGCTCTGAATTCCTAATGCATGTTTTCAAGTGCTGAGTATGGACCAAGTAAGAATGAATACGTATTTAATCA
This sequence comes from Zalophus californianus, assembly GCF_009762305.2. Classification (NCBI taxonomy): domain Eukaryota; kingdom Metazoa; phylum Chordata; class Mammalia; order Carnivora; family Otariidae; genus Zalophus; species Zalophus californianus. The sequence goes on along the minus strand of NC_045609.1, from coordinate 5,939,820 downwards.
CTAAAAGTAGATTGCCATTATTGAACTCTGAATAACATGTAAATTGTCCTTTGATTGGTTTAAATTGGCTTAGATTCATTATAATTCTCCCATAAAATAATTGTAATGGTTCTTTTGCAAACAAATCAGGTGCGTGTTTTTCATCAACGGATGTGAGAAGACGCAATGAGAATCTTCTGCAGGAGACAGAAGCCAGTTTTTCATGAATCTAATAAACCTTCAAGTCAGAGCCCGTCACTTGCGCAGGCACTTTCCAAAACCCAGTGTTGCATTTTGGACTTGTAATTTTGTCTTCTCTGACTTCAGCAGCGTTCCCCAAATGGTATAAGCTTCAGGCCCCACAAAATCTAGAATCTTCTTTGGCTGATGGAGTGTTAGGTACTCTGTCAGTGCACAGAAACGCCTTACACGTTGAAGCGGGTAAAAGCTTTTCCATTATGCTCGATGAACATTCGATCAAAATGAGCTCCCGTGGCAGCTTTAAAGCAGATAGATATTGTTTCTGGGTAAGCGCCTTGACAGTTGCTACCGGTTTTAGATTTGCGTCAGCCTGGGTTGTCAATCACTGCGTTAGCATTTTAGATTTCCTTTCTCTTGAATAGCAATAGACAAGAAGCCCCCCAGCAGTCTACTCTGTTATTAGGCAGTGGAGTGTGGATTCACACACCTATAAATATAAGTGTCTCAATGCTTTCAGAACAAGAGCAACTTTACTTTCGGTCAATTCTGGCTCCAGGGATTCAGAAACACTTTAAAGAAAAAAAAAAAAAAAATCAAAGGGAAAGCATCTTGATTCAATCCCAAAATCAATGCCAAAGGCTGATTGAATAGATCTTTTGACTTGTTTGTGTGGCTTACATTTCTGATGTCTCGGAATGACAGCATGATTTACATCTTCATTTTAGTGAAAGAACTTTTTTCATCATTGAGGGAGACAAAAAAAATGATTCAATTGTAAATATGCCCCAGTTGAAGTAGGTGTGGATGTTATAACTAATTTCAAATTTCCTAATGGGCAGGTTCATGATTACTATGGCCTTTTGTGGTTGGCATTTGAAAAGTTGAAATTTTGCCAGCAATGCTTTTAAATCACTCGTATGGAAGGGAAGTTATGATGGAGAAATGAATCGTTTGATATCTCTACATCATAGTGGCAGTGATAACGCTCGACCTTCTGGTCCTCTGTGTTTGTGCATATTTAGAGCTTTTAGACTCATTTAGTTGAGGGCTTTATACTCATTATCTTTCTCCTCAGCTTTATTGTTAAGGAGTTGTCGTCTTGTCTTGTCCAAGTTCATTAATCTCTCCGAGTCTCAGTTTCTTTGTCTGTTAAACTTGTAGGATGAGCCCTGGTGCACCGACTATACTAAAACAAGCATACAAAACAGACTTTATAGGTCTTTCAGTGAAAAAGTGTTGTATGCATGAGATCTCATAGGGGGATCTGGGTTGAAAATGAAGTACCTTTTATCTATACTTGTTGACATTTGGGTAACAGCAGAGTGAAGATGAGCACTGTAAGGCTTGACTTTATTGGAGGAGTGACTGTGAAGACAGGAGGGGCAACTCACCACCATATAACGTTATTGATAATACAGTCACTTAAAGGAAGAGGTGGCATTCTGTCTTGATGCTTTATTTTCAGAGCTGGTGGCTCATTAAATTTCCTACCATTCATGGCTAGATTTCCTGCTATTTGGGGGGAGCTGTGGATCTCCAAAGGAGCACTATATGCAGGGTGACACGTAGGACCGGGAAAAGAAGCTGAGCTCTAGAAGCTTATGAAAATACAGGCTGTCCGTATTTTGCAAAGTGCCCAGCGACTGTGATATCAGCAAAGATTTTTGCTTTTTTTCGAAGTGACGAGAGGGAGCACAATTTAAGATTAAAGTGCTTCTCCTGGCCTTCTCTCTGCAATTTTATTTACTCATTCAGTGTGAAGCTAGCCTCTTGGTTAGGTCCCTCCAGACAATAATCTTCTGCGGTAAGATTGAGATAAGACCAACACTACCCAAGGGCAGAGTATGCAGTTTGGGGTGTGCTCCAAGGATGTTAATGTTTTGTGATCGTTTTTTAATTACCCAACAGCTCTGCCATAGGAATTACTTCTTGGATCGAGATATTATTTCCAGCACACCACAGAAAAATGTTTTGTATTTGGCCTGGGGTGGTTTAACTTTAACTTCCTCGATAAGAGTCAATTCTTTTTTTTCTGGGGATGGATAGAACTCGTTGTGATCCGTTCCATTCATCCTCGGCTGCCAGGAAAACTATGGTAAAGTGAATATATAAAAACTGCATTAGAGACTCTTAACTCTAGAGAACACACTGATGGTCACCTGAGGGGAGGTGGGGGGGTGGTTTGGGGAAATGGGTGATGGAATGAAGGAGGGCACTCGTCGTGATGAGCATGGGGTGATGTATGGAAGTGTTGAATCACTATATTGTACACCTGAAATCAATATTATGCTGTATGTTAACTACTGGGAAATAAAATAAAATTTTAAAAAGCCAAGAAAGCCCTGTACTGAATCATAATCATAACAGAACATTTACATGTGTGTAACCCTCCACTTCTCCTATATGACCCCACACACAGGACTGTTCTTCAACTCCTAAAGGATTGCACAACTTTGAGAAAGGGGCCATTTCAGAGATTAATAGTGTATTAATTCTAATATGCTAACACTAGTCATAAGAATAATTTTTAAAATCAATATGTTGACACTTAAGTTTAATTATGCAAATAATCTAATTTTTCATTGAAACTGTATTTGAGTAAAATATTTTATAGGTAGGGCGCCTGGGTGGCTCAGTTGGTTAAGCGACTGCCTTCGGCTCAGGTCATGATCCCGGAGTCCCGGGATCGAGTCCCACATCGGGCTCCCTGCTCGGCAGGGAGTCTGCTCCTCCCTCTGACCCTCTTCCCTCTCGTGCTCTCTATCTCTCATTCTCTCTCTCTCAAATAAATAAATAAAATCTTTAAAAAAAATATTTTATAGGTAGACTATATAAAAAATAGAAGTCCATTGTTATGAAAGGAGTACAATAAAGAAGAACGTAACCAAAGAAACTGATGTCAGATATTACCGTGTGTCATGTATTTGGCTAAAATTTGACATCACGAAGTAGGTAGTAGTATTTCTGTATTATAGATGAGAATGCAATGGTTTTGAGGGGTTAAGTGACTTGCCCATAGTCAAACCCTTTGTTAGGAGTGAAGTTGAAATAAATTTATGCATCCTGACCTCAGAACTGTAATTCCCAAACACAGTATTTGCATAAATTCAACCCAAATTTAAAACTCCCTGTAAACAGTCTGGAAGACATTATAAATATTTGTATGCAAGTACATATATATTTGTATGAAATTGTGTATGTACATCTTACTCTGTAGGTTGTTCTGTAAACAAACTTTTTGTTCAACAGTATCTGATGGGCCCCTGCCTATGTAAAAAAGGATAGAGGTACCTAATTTTAAGGGCTGTATAATATTACATTCTGTATATTTTTTTATAAAGGGTCTTATTGATGAATATGTGTTATATCTTATTTATAAATATAAATTTCCTAGAACATCCTTTTATACACTATGAACATCCATTTATACACTCTGAGATGTGTTTTTAGGGTAAGCGCTAGTAGGAGGACCAGTAGGCAAATGATATATACCCATTTGTATTTTGGCACATCCTTCTATGCAGCCGAACAGAAAGGTTGAGCAAATGTATCTTCCCGCCCATGATCTCAACAAGCAGGATCCCATTCCTAAATGTCCTTTTCAAAATTAGGTTACATAAATAATTTTTAACCTTGGCCAATGTGATTGTGTCTGTCGAGGTTGGAGTTATTTTTTTTCATTTTTTTAATTGTTATGTTAATCACCATATATTACATCATTAGTTCTTGATGGAGTGTTCCATGATTCATTGTTTGTGCATAACACCCAGTGCTCCATGCAGAATGTGCCCTCTTTAATACCCATCACCAGGCTAACCCATCCCCCCACCCCCTCCCCTCTAGAACCCTCAGTTTGTTTTTCAGAGTCCATCGTCTCTCATGGTTCGTCTCCCCCTCTGACTTACTCCCCTTCATTCTTCCCCTCCTGCTATCTTCTTCTTTTTCTTTTTTCTTAACATATCTTGCATTATTTGTTTCAGAAGTATGGATCTGTGATTCAACAGTCTTACACAATTCACAGCGCTCACCGTAGCACATATCTTCCCCAATGTCTATCACCCAGCCACCCCATCCCTCCCACCCCCCACCACTCAGCAACGCTCAGTTTGTTTCCTGAGATTAAGAATTCCTCATATCAGTGAGGTCATATGATACATGTCTTCCTCTGATTGACTTATTTCACTCAGCATAACACCCTCCAGTTCCATCCACGTCGTTGCAAATGGCAAGATCTCATTCCTTTTGATGGCTGCATAATATTCCATTGTGTATATATACCACCTCTTCTTTATCCATTCATCTGTCGATGGACATCTCGGCTCTTTCCACAGTTTGGCTATTGTGGACATTGCTGCTATAAACATTGGGGTGCACGTACCCCTTCGGATCCCTACATTTGTATCTTTGGGATAAATACCCAGTAGGGGAATTACTGGATCGTATGGTAGCTCTATTTTCAACTGTTTGAGGGACCTCCATACTGTTTTCCAGAGTGGCTGCACCAGCTTGCATTCCCACCAACAGTGTAGGAGGGTTCCCCCTTCTCCATATCCCCGCCAACATCTGTCGTTTCCTGACTTGTTCATTTTAGCCATTCTGATGGGTGTGAGGTGGTACCTCATGGAGGTTTTGATTTGGATTTCCCTGATGCCGAGCGATGTTGAGCACTTTTTCATGTGTCTGTTGGCCATTTGGACGTCTTTGGAAAAATGTTTGTTCATGTCTTCTGCCCATTTCTTGATTGGATTATTTGTTCTTTGAGTGTTGAGTTGGATAAGTTCTTTATAGATTTTGGATACTAGCCCTTTATCTGATATGTCATTTGCAAATATTTTCTCCCATTCTGTCGGTTGTCTTTTGGTTTTGTGGACTGCTTCTTTTGCTGTGCAAAAGCTTTTTATCTTGATGAAAGCCCAATAGTTCATTTTTGCCCTTGCTTCCCTTGCCTTTGGTGATGTTTCTAGGAAGAAGTTGCTGCAGCTGAGGTCAAAGAGGTTGCTACCTGTGTTCTCCTTTCGGATTTTGATGGACTCCTGTCTCACGTTTAGGTCTTTCAACCATTTGGAGTCTATTTTTGTGTGTGGTGTAAGGAAATGGTTCAGTTTCATTCTTCTGCATGTGGCTGTCCAATTTTTCCAACAGCATTTGTTGAGGAGACTGTCTTTTTCCATTGGACATTCTTTCCTGCTTTGTCAAAGAAGAGTTGACCATAGAGTTGAGGGTCCATTTCTGGGCTCTCTATTCTGTTCCATTGATCTGTGTGTCTGTTTTTGTGCCAGTACCATACTGTCTTGATGCTGACAGCTTTGTAATAGAGCTGGAAGTCCAGAATTGTGATGCCGCCGGCTTTGCTTTTCTTTTTCAAGATTCCTCTAGCTATTCGGGGTCTCTTCTGGTTCCATACAAATTTTAGGATTATTTGTTCCATTTCTTTGAAAAAAGTGGATGGTATTTTGATGGGGATTGCACTGAATGTGTAGATGGCTCTAGGTAGCACTGACATCTTCACAATGTTTGTTCTTCCAATCCATGAGCATGGAAAGTTTTTCCATTTCTTTGTGTCTTCCTCAATTTCTTTCATGAGTATTTTATAGTTTTCTGAGTACAGATCCTTTGCCTCTTTGGGTAAATTGATTCCTAGGTATCTTGTGGTTTTGGGTACAATTGTAAATGGGATCGACTCCTTGATTTGTCTCTCTTCTGTCTTGTTGTTGGTGTATAGGAATGCCACTGATTTCTGTGCATTGATTTTATATCCTGCTACTTTACTGAATTCCTATATGAGTTCTAGCAGTTTTGGGGGGAGTCGTTTGGGTTTTCCACATAAAGTATCATATCATCTGCAAAGAGTGAGAGTTTGACTTCTCTTCGCCGATTTGGATGTCTTTGATTTCTTTTTGTTTTCTGATTGCTGTGGCTAGGACTTCTGATACTATGTTGAATAGCAGTGGTGAGAGTGGACATCCCTGCTGTGTTCCTGACCTTAGGGGAAAAGCTCTCAGCTTTTCCCCATTGAGAATGATATTGGCTGTAGGATATTCATAGATTGGTTTTATGATATTGAGGTATGTACCCTCTATCCCTATACTCTGAAGAGTTTTGATCAAGAAAGGATGCTGTACTTTGTCAAATGCTTTTTCTGCATCTATTGAGAGGATCATATGATTCTTGTTCTTTCTTTTGTTAATGTATTGTATCACGTTGATTGATTTGCGGATGTTGAGCCAGCCTTGCAGCCCAGGGATAAATCCCACTTGGTCGTGGTGAATAATCCTTTTAATGTACTGTTGGACCATATTGGCTAGTATTTTGGTGAGAATTTTTGCATCCATGTTCATCAAGGATATTGGTCTGTAATTCTCCTTTTGATGGGGTCTTTGTCTGGTTTTGGGATCAAGGTAATGGTGGCCTCATAAAATGAGTTTGGAAGTTTTCCTTCCATTTCTATTCTTTGGAACAGTTTCAGGAGAATAGGTGTTAATTCTTCTTTAAATGTCTGATAGAGTTCCCCTGGGAAGCCATCTGGCCCTGGGCTTTTGTTTTTGGGAGATTTTTGATGACTGCTTCAATTTCCTTAGTGGTTATAGGTCTGTTCAGGTTTTCCCTTTCTTCCTGGTTCAGTTTTGGTAGTTGATACATCTCTAGGAATGCACCCATTTCTTCCAGGTTATCTAATTTGCTGGCACAGAGTTGCTCATAATATGTTCTTATAATTGTTTGTATTTCTTTGGTGTTGGTTGTGATCTCTCCTCTTTCATTCATGATTTTGTTGATTTGGATCCTTTCTCTTTTCTTTTTGATAAGTCTGGCCAGGGGATTATCAATCTAGTTAATTCTTTCAAAGAACCAGCTCCTAGTTTCGTGGATCTGTTCTACTGTTCTTTTGGTTTCTATTTCATTGATTTCTGCTCTGATCTGTATTATTTCTCTTCTCCTGCTGGGTTTAGGCTTTATTTGCTGTTCTTTCTCCAGCTCCTTTAGGTGGAGGGTTAGGTTGTGTATTTGAGACCTTTCTTGTTTCTTGAGAAAGGCTTGTATTGCTATATACTTTCCTCTCAGGACTGCCTTTGCTGTATCCCAAAGATTTTGAACAGCTGTGTTTTCATTTTCATTGGTTTCCATGAATTTTTTTAATTCTTCTTTAATTTCCTGGTTGACCCATTCATTCCTTAGTAGGATGCTCTTTAGCCTCCATGTATTTGAGTTCTTTCCGACTTTCCTCTTGTGATTGAGTTCTAGTTTCAAAGCAGTATGGTCTGAAAATATGCAGGGAATAATCCCAATCTTTTGGTACCGGTTGAGACCTGATTTGTGACCTAGTATGTGATCAATTCTGGAGAATGTTCCATGGGTACTAGAGAAGAATGTGTATTCCGTTGCTTTGGGATGGAATGTTCTGAATATGTCTGTGAAGTCCATTTGGTCCAGTGTGTCATTTAAAGTCTTTATTTCCTTGTTGATCTTTTGTTTAGATGATCTGTCCATTTCAGTCAGGGGGGTGTTAAAGTCCCCCACCATTATTGTATTGTTGTCAATGTGTTTCTTCGCTTTTGTTACTAATTGCTGTATATGATTGGCTGCTCCCATGTTAGGGGCATAGATATTTACAATTGTTAGATCTTCTTGTTGGATAGACCCTTTAAGTAGGATATAGTGTCCTTCCTCATCTCTTATTACAGTCTTTGGTTTAAAATCTAATTTCTCTGATATAAGGATTGCCACCCCAGCTTTCTTTTGGTGTCCATTAGCATGGTAAATGGTTTTCCACCCTCTCACTTTCAATCTGGGGGTGTCTTTGGGTCTAAAATGAGTCTCTTGCAGACAGCATATGGATGGGACTTATTTTTTAATCCAGTGTGATAGCCTGTGTCTTTTGATTGGGGCATTGAGCCCATTTACATTCAGGGTAACTATTGAAAGGTATGAATTTAGTGCCATTGTATTGCCTGTAAGGTGACTGTTACTTTATATTGTCTCTGTTCCTTTTTGATCTATGCTCCTTTTAGTCTCTCTCTTTGCTTAGAGGACCCCTTTCAATATTTCTTGGAGGGCTGGTTTCGTGTTTGCAAATTCCTTTAGTTTTTGTTTGTCCTGGAAGCTTTTTACCTCTCCTTCTATTTTCAATGACAGCCTAGCTGGATACAGTATTCTTGGCTGCATATTTTTGTCGTTTAGTGCTCTGAAGATATCCTGCCAGTCCTTTCTGGCCTGCCAGGTCTCTGTGGATAGGTCTGTTGCCAATCTAATATTTCTACCATTGTAGGTTACATATCTCTTCTCCCGAGCTGCTTTCAGGGTTTTCTCTTTGTCTCTGAGAGTCGTAAGTTTTACTATTAGATGTCGGGGTGTTGACCTATTATTATTGATTTTGAGAGGGGTTCTCTGTGCCTCCTGGATTTTGATGCCTGTTTCCTTCCCCACATTAGGGAAGTTCTCTGCTACTATTTGCTCCAATATACCTTCTGCCCCTCTCTCTCTTTCTTCTTCTTCTGGGATCCCAATTATTCTAATGTTGTTTCGTCTTATCGTATCGCTTATCTCTCGAATTCTGCCCTCGTGATCCTGTAGTTGTTTCTCTCTCTTCTTCTCAGCCTCTTTATTTTCCATCATTTGGTCTTGTATATCGCTGATTCTCTCTTCTGCCTCATTTATCCTAGCAGTTAGTGCCCCCATTTTTTATTGAACCTCGTGAATAGCCTTTTTGATTTCGACTTGGTTAAGATTTTAGTTCTTTTATTTCTCCAGAAAGGGTTTCTCTAATAACTTCCACGCTTTTTTCAAGCCCAGGTATTATCATTAAAGTCATGATTCTGAACTCTAGGTCCGACATCATACTAATGTCCGTATTGAGTAGGTCCCTGGCTGTTGGTACTATCTCTTGTTCTTTTTGCTGAGGTGATTTTTTTCGTCTTGTCATTTTGTCCAGAGGAGAAAAGATGAATGAGAGAACAAAATGGTAACAGGTTAACAATGTCCCCAGCAAATATACTCAGTACAAATCAGAAAAGACCTGAAACCAGGGGAAAAGAAAGGGAAAGAAAGAAAAAAAGAAAGAGAAAAGAAAGAAGAAAAAAACAAAACGAGATTAAAAACAAAAACAGAACAACACAAAAAAACCCAAGTATGATCAAATAGGATCAGGCTAGTGCAGAGATCAGTGCCACACACTAGATTTTGGGCATATTTTTGGTCTGTTAGAAAAAAGTGCCTCCTAAAAGTTTAAAGGAAGAAAGACTTACATATGTACAAAATAAGGGTTGATACAATGAAGGGTTGGAAGATGAATGTAAAGATGAAAATTATAAAAGATTTTATAAAAGGAATTGATACGATAAGAAGTTGTTTGAAAAAAGAAAGAAGAAGATTTAAAAAAAAAAGGGAGAGAATGTGATCAGGCAGGAGACTAGAACAAAGCCATACACTAGTGATTTAGGCTATATTTTGATCTGTTAGAAGAAACTGTATCTCAGAATTTTAAAGAGAGAACAACTTATATACATATATATATGCCGAAAATAAGGGTAACTACTATGAACGGATAAAATATGACTCTAAAAATGAGAAATAAAAAATGTTTTTTTAAAAAAAGGGATTGATAAGATGTTGGTTGAATAAGGGAAAAAGAGAAATTAAAAAACAGTTAAAAATTAACTTTTAAAAACTCACGAATCATGGTAAAAAAAGCCATGAATTCCATGTGCAGTATTCCCCTAGCGCTGGAGTTCTCCCGTTCTCCTTGATCGGTAAACTTGGTCTTGGCTTGCTGGCTGTTAGCGCTGATCTTCTGGGGGAGGGGCCTGTTGCCGTGGTTCCCAAATGTCTTTGCCGGAGGCGGAACTGCCCCGCCCTTGTCGGTCCGGGCTAAGCAAGCTGCTCGGGTTTGCTCTCAGGAGCTTTTGTTCCCTGCAAGCTCTCGGTACAGCTTTGGAGGACCAGGGTGAAAATGGTGGCCTCCCAATCTCCGCCCGGAGGAGCTGAGAACTCGGGGCCCCGCTCCTCAGTGCGCCCCCAGAGGAAAGCAGTCACTCCCGTGTCCCCGGTCTCCGGCTGCACTCCGTGCTCACCCGGCCTGTGATCGAGCGTTTCTCTCTCTGGCACCCGACCCCGTGTGGAGTCTCCAAACCCAGCAGATCCCTGCAGTGCGCTCCCGCGCCGCTCCTCCCGGGGGAGGAAGGGGAGTCTCCCCGGCTCTGCCGCTTGTTGGGTCCCTGCTGGAGGAGCAGTGGCCCGACTGGGCCGCGGGTCACAGTTTATGGCCACCCCGAGCTGAGAGCCCGCGCCTCGGCTCCGTCTCTGCAGCCGGCTTCCCCGCTCCGATCCCTGGGAGCTCTGGCGCACTCAGGCTCCCCCGGTCTTTCTGTGACCCCGAGGGTCCTGAGACCACACTGTCCCGCGAGGGTTCCACCCCCCGCTTAGCCACTGGAGTAACATCCCTCAGAGGAGCCGACTTCTAAAATTTCCGATTTTGTGCTCCGCGGCTCTAGCACTTGCCAGAAGCGGCCGGCGGAGGCCCCCTCCCCCGCCGTCTATCCTCCCGAATATCACCTCGGATTCACTTCTCCGCACGTCCTACCTTCCAGAAAGTGGTCGCTTCTCTGTTCAGAGAGTTGTTGCTACTCTCTTCTTCGGTCTCCTGTTGAGTCCGTAGGTGTTCAGAATGGTTTGATCCCTATTCAGCTGAATTCCTGAGACCAGACGAAATCCAGGTCTCCTACTCCTCCGCCGTCTTGCTCCGCCCAGGTTGGAGTTATTTTCATGTTTGTTGTCTTCTGTCTTTTTGGTGTTGTTGTGTTAAGCTCTTAATATAGTTTGGGTATTAACCCCTTACCAGAGATATCATTTGCAAGTATCTTCTCCCATTCAGTAGGTTGCCTTTAAGTAGCTTTGTGATCAGATGGGTATATTTTCAAGCCTGAACATTTGGAATCCTGTAGCATTAGCAAATATGAAGATGCCTTATTGTTTCACTTAATATTGCTCACTTAAAAATCTGATGCCTTTTAAAAAAATAGAAATATCATGCTTGAATCCTATAAAGTTTGCTACCAACAAGTTTAAGACAATATGTTAAAGTTTCAGATAATCTCTAGTGTTTTTCATTAAAAGGTTAAATTTGAAGACAAAAGAACTTTCAGATCAGTCATTTTATTTTACCACTCTGAAATAGCGCTAATTTTGTTTGGTCTTCCTGCAGTTATATGCATTTATTTTTGTATGTTAATGGAAGCCTTAAGTGAGATGCTCCCATTGAAATGCTGACTATTCAGGGGAAAACAGGCACATTATTGACATTTCATCTTTTTTTTAACGTTTTATTTCTTTATTTGAGAGAGAGAGAGAGAGCACAGCAGGGGGAGGAGCAGACGGAGAAGCAGGCTCCCTACTGAGAGGGGAGCCTGACGTGGGACTTGATCTCAGGACCCTAAGATCATGACCTGAGCCTACGTCGGATGCTTAACTGACTGAGCCACCCAGGCTCTCCTAGACATTTCATCTTGATAGGGGATATAGATAAGAACTTTTGAGCTTTCCCATTTCCATCACTCTTACCACTTACACGTGGATGTTGAGAGCTGTCAGGCTTGACAGAGTAAGATATTTGGAAAATTGTGCCCTCCTATAAAAAATATTCAAAACCTGATGTCAGTGGATTTGTTTCTTTTATGTTTGATTAGCAGTGTTTCTTCTGGTTCCACAGCTCGTTTCTATTTGCCTCATCTACACTTTACCTTTGGTCACTTGCTCTGTTCCCATCCTGTGTATGTTCCATGCTTCCTGGATTACCTTTCAGTATATTCAGTTGACATCCAGATTTTTCTACTTTGGTTTATTCATGGAGATGCTAAATCACTTGGAATTTTTTTTTTTTTTTCAGTGACTATTAGCTCACATTGAGATGGGCAGATTTGGTGTTTCTTAGGATTCTTCTATCATGTTCACCTTTAAGATATAAAAACCATCTAGAGGCTTATGAGTTACATAGTCTGTTATATCCCCCCTTCTAGAGAGTTGTTGAAAGAGTGATATGGTGCCCTTCATCCCTAGTCTCTTCTCTCCATGTTTCTTTCAAATTTTGTGATAGGTTCTAATAGATAAGTCCAAGCATGATTCACCTAGACTATCGGTAAGTGTCAATTCTTATAAAAATTGCCTTTTCACCCTGTAGTCTTGCCAAGTTAATAGCCTGAATTTTTAAATGTGATTATTGGCTTCGGAAATTCTACTGTTTTAGATTTTGTTTCACACTTAGAATTCTTTCTGGAGATCAGGATAGTCCTTTTCAATTATCAGAGACATTCCCATTAGCCATTTTGCCCATCCCCCACTCCCCTCTCCTCTGGAGACCTTCAGTTTGTTCTCTGTATTTGTGGGTCTGATTCGGCTTTTTGTTTGTTTATTCATTTTTGTGAGATTCCACAAATGAGTGAAATCATATGATAGTTGTCTTTTTACTTTGACTTACTTCACTTAGCATTTTACCCTCTAGATCCATCCATGTTGTCACAAATGGCATGATGGCATCCTTTTATGGCTGTGGAATATTCCTGTGTGTTTGTGTGTGTGTGTGTGTGTGTGTGCACGTGTGTATACATACACACATATCACATTTTCCTTATCTGTTTGCCTATCAGTGGACCCTTGGGCTGCTTCCATCTCTTGGCTATTATAAATAATGCTGCGATAAACACAGGGGTGCATAGATCTTTTCAAAATAGTGTTTTTATTTTCTTTGGGTAAATAGTGGTGGAATTGCTAGATCAGATGGTAGTTCTATTTTTAACGGTTTGGGGAACCTCCATACTCTTTCCGCAGTGAATGCACCAGTTTGCATTCCCACCAACAGTGCACGAGGGTTTCTTTTTCTCCACATCCCTGCCAACACTTGGTTATTTCTTATTGTTTTGATACTAGCCACTCTGACAGGTGTGAGGTGACGACATCTCATTGTGGTTTTGGTTTGTATGTCCCTGATGATGAGTGATGTTAAGCATCTTTTCACGTGTCTGTTGGCCATCTGGACGTCTTCTCTGGAAAAATGTCTCGTCACATCCTCTGCCCATATTTTTGATTGGATTGTTTGCTTTTTGGTGTTGTTGTGTTAAGCTCTTAATATAGTTTGGATCTGAACCCTTTATCAGAGATATCATTTGCAAGTATCTTCTCCCATTCAGTAGGTTGCCCTTTTATTTTGTTGATGGGTTTCTTTGCTGTGCAAAAGCTTTGTATTTTGATGTAGTCCTAATAGTTTATTTTGCTTTCGTTTGCCTTGCCTTACAAGTGTCATTTTTATGGAACAGAATTGAGCTTTTGTCCAACACTTACCTACATTAGTTTATTATCTTTAACCAGCATTTTTTTTTCTTTCATAGGAAGAAAGAGATTAACTTTGGAAGCCCAGTATTTCCCTTTAAATATAGAAAATCTTTGTATATTTTATTTTGTATATTTTATTTATTTATTTATTTTAAATTTATTCATTTGAGGCACAGAGATACAGAGAGAGAGAGCGCATGAGCAGGGGGAGAGGCAGAGGGACAGGGGGAAGCAGGCTCCCCGCTGAGCCAGGGGCCCGATGTGGGGCTCGATCCCGGGACCCTGGGATCATGACCTGAGCCAAAGGCAGACGCTTAACCATCTGAGCCACTCAGGCGCCCCACATTCTCTTTGTATATTTTAGAACTACACTCCTTCTAAATTAGCTCATTGTAAATAGGATTTATCCCTTTGGCTTTTTTAAATTTTGCATTTTAAAAAATACACCAAGTAGATGGAGATGATTAAATCATCACCTGCTTGACACACAGGATGGTGTCTCTACTATTTCTTTAATATCTTTAATACTGTACCTATTTTATCTACCCTTCACTCCCCCCAACAAAGTAGGAACATTTTTCAAAAGAGCAAGCTGATCCTACCTTGAAATAGCCCACAAAATCATGGTGTTTAGAATTTGGAACAAATATTTCCCTAGAAGCAACATTTTGAAATTGAGAGATTAAGTCAGTCAGGTAACTGGTCAGGTAAGTTTTGAAATTAAAGCAACTGAAAACAATGAGTTGGGTTGGCGGGGAACATCTGATCACTGTACTATAATATTCTTTTCTCCGAGAAAATGCACTCTCTTCTTGCTGTAAGAGCTCCAAAAGGAGTTCACCTGTGACCTCTGCTATGGAGACCAGCGGCTTAGAAATACAAGTAAACTATAAGACAAAGACTGGGTAATTTGCTGGTAATTCCCTGCAATGTTATCATTTTGAGTTCATAATATGAGAAATCAGCATACTTTCCCATTTGGTTTTCAGACTCTTTGCATAAGGTTGATCAGGATCACACTTATTTTACCTTTTCAGTGTTTGAACCTATTTCATCTGTAATGACATAAGATTTAGGTTCCGTGGAAGCTATAGTTGCTCTTCACTCTATATAGTGGTTTATGAAATCTTCATACATAATATATATTTCTTTTAAAGAATTTTATTTATTTGACAGAGAGAGAGACAGTAGGAGAGGGAACCCAAGCAGGGGGAGGGGCAGAGGGAGAAGCAGGCTTCCCGCTGAGCAGGGAGCCCGATGTGGGACTCAGTCCCGGGACCCTGGGACCATGACCTGAGCCGAAGGCAGACGCTTAACGACTGAGCCACCCAGGCGCCCCAGCAATGATCCATTTTATAATTTGAACACTTGTCCTTTCAGGTTTTCATCCTTTCAAAAATGAGTGCATAGAGGGTCAGAAGAATAGAATTTGAAAGGCAAGGGCTTTAAAATCAGGGAGTTTATTCAAATTCCAACTCAAATGTAGGAATTCAGGCCAATTTCTTAACTTTTCCGAGTCTCTCTTTCTTTCTGCCTGTGAAATAATAAGATCACTTTGAAGAGGCATTTACCACTGCAGTCTTCGACAGTGATGTTTATGTTTCTTTCTTCATTTGTCCCCATCAGTAAACAAAAGCATCCTCTGCCCTACAGGGCAGACCAAAACCACAGAATCACCCTGATTCCCCTTGGTTCCCTCAGTGTGTGAAACCCAGTCCACCAAAACATATCCTCAGTGCATCTCCTTTTCCTCACCTCCTGGGCATTCTGTGCAAACCCAAACTACCGCCTTCTGTACCTAGACCACTGGCTGGTGTTCCCTCAGTTCCGTCTTCACATAGCAGGTGGAGAAACCTTTTTAAACAACCTTATTCAGGTACTACAGTCTTAATCCCTGTTAGTTACCTCATTCAGATCCAATCCCTTCAGTGACTTATGAGTTTCAATGTCTCTGCTCTTCCTCATCACCTAATGCTCCCTTATGCTATCCCCACACTTACTCCTTATTCTTGTTTTTGTTCCTTGCCTCAAGGCCCTGGCACAGAATATTTCCACCACACGGAATGGTCTTTCTTAGATCTTCTCATGGTTCACTTCTCATTTCTGAGTTTCATTATCTTGGCTTCAAAGAGGTCTTCCCTAACCAGTTTATAAAGTACACCTTACCCAACACATGTCATTCTTTAAAATATCCACCTCTCTCACATTCCTTACAGCAGCCCTTAATAACTAAAGTTGGTTTCCTGATTTGGTTACCATTGAGTTATTGTCAACTGCCATCAGTATCATCTGCCCAGTACAAATAAGAAATAAAGGATCATGAAGGCAAGTGTTGAGTTAGTCTTGTTTGTGTTGTATATGCAACACCCGGAACAGTGCTCAGCACTGATTGGGCACTCAGTATATAAGTATGGAAATCATAGGCACTAGTAATTTTCCATAAATACGTGTGTGTGTGTGTTTCCAGGTAACTGTACTCCTTGTTATGAAGGATACAAAGTCGATCAGACAACCTTTTGGCACAAAAGAGGAGATAAAGGTGTATTGGACAAACTTACAAGTAGGAGCACAGAGAGGTGTAGATAAAGCAGGGTGGGGGGGGGGGTGACAGAGTTGTGCTTTTCCTAAGTGGAACGTGCTGCACGGAGTATACCATTTACTCTGGTCTTCAGTGGTTTAAAATTTCATGGGCAAATGTCAAGTTAATTTTGAAACAATTACTGGATCAGTGGTAACTGAGGCAGGAAATAGTTTTACTATGAGTAGGATGACTTATTCCTTAAGTGCCCCTAAGGTTTGTATATATAGTCTAAGGGAGCCCAAGCCCAACTAAATGTCGAGTGAAGCTTTCATGTTTTGTAGGATTAATTCACAATACTTAATGGTCTGGCATATTGTAAAACACAGAAACTTTTTCTCACTCTCTTGTTTGAAATGAGCATTCTGTTTAGTTAGGCTTTGCAAATCTCTTGATGGGACGTAAATTACAGTTAGAGCAGAAACTGGAATTCTATGGAACACACTCTATTCTAGCACTTAAGCACTTATTTGTAGTCAAATTACTTTTATTTCCTTTTATCCTCCACACAGAAGTAACTTTTCCCAGGTATTGTTAGAGAATTAATTAGTTTCCACTAATTAATTAGTTTCCATTATTGCTTTAATAACTCTGTTGCACCTCAGAGTTACTCATTGTAGTGGTGTGGACCTTGTTTGCCAAGTGCAATACAATAGCCTTTGTTTGAATAGAATTCTTCCGTTGATGTCAGTTAACTAATGTGGTTTTTAAATGCCTACCTTGTGAGCCACTTTGGACCCAAGGCCCTATAGGCACTCCCAAGAGTAGACTACTAGGGTGCTACGTTCAAAAACTTTAAAATCTAGTTGCGAAGAAAAGAGTAACTTGTAAGACCGTCTAAAATTGATTGCAACATAGCCGTAGCAACTTCTTTCTAGAAATGTCTCCTGAGGAAAGGGAAACAAGAATAAAAATAAACTATTGGGACTTCATCAAGATAAAAAGCTTCTGCACAGCAAAGGAAACCATCAACAAAACTAAGAGGCCACTACGGAATGGGAAAAGAGATTTACAAATCACATATCTGAAAAAGGGCTAGTACCCAAAATATGAAAAGAACTTATAAAATTCAACACCCAAAGCATGAATAATCCAATTAAAAAATGGGCGGAAGACATTTTTCCAAAGAAGACATCCAGATGGCCAACAGACACATGAAAAGATGCTCAACATCACTCATCATCAGGGAAATGCAAATCAAAACCACAATGAGATACCACCTCACACCTGTCAGAATGGCCAAAATCAACAACACAAGAAACGACAGGGCTCCCCTTTCTCCTTGTTGGCAAACAAGGAGAAAGGGGAGCCCTCATGCACTGTTGGTAGGAATGCAAGCTGGTGCAGCCACTCTGGAAAACAGTATGGAGGTGCCTTAAAAGGGTAAAAATAGAACTAGCCTAGGATCCAGCAATTGCACTACCAGGTATTTACCCAAAGGAGACAGAAATACTAAGTCAAGGGGATACAAGCACCTTGATGTTTATAGCAGCATTATTTACAATACCCAAATCATGGAAACAGCCCCCATGTCCATAGACTGATGAATGATGATGAATGAATAAAGAAGTGATATCTATACACAATGGAATGTGATTTCACTCATATGTGGAATTTAATAAACAAAACAAATGAGCATGGGGGAGAAAAAGAAAGGAAAACCAAGAAACAGACTCTTAACTTTTGAGAACACACGGATGGTCAGCAGAGGGGAGGTGGGGGGGGAATGAGTGAAATCGGTGCTGGGGATGAAGGAGGGCACTTGTTTTATAAGCATGGTGTGATGTATGGAAGTGTTGAATCATTATATTGTACATCTGAAATTAATATTACACTGTATGCTAACTAACAGGAATGTAAATACAAACTTAAGGGGGCACCTGGGTGGTTCAGTCGGTTAAGCAGCTGCCTTCAGGTCAGGTCATTATCTCAGGGTCCTGGGATCGAGTCTCAAGGTGGGCTCCCTGCTCAGTGGGGAGCCTGCTTCTCCCTCTCCCTCTGCCTCTCCCCCTGCTTGTGCTCTCTCTCTCTGTGTCAAGTAAATAAATAAATAAAATCTTTAAATACAAACTTAACAAAATAAAATGAATGCAATATTTAATTAAGCTTTCACCATCTGTAGCATGAATAATGAGTGAGAGGAAAGGCCTGGGGTAAACGATAGCAGAGTTCCACAGAGCTCCACTGTCAGAGTCCCACTGAATCAGAAGTTTGCACGTTTATCATCATTCCAGACCGTCTACTCTTGGTTATTTTGTTTCCAAATCCGAATAGTCCTTTGGTTTTCAGGGGCTCCTCTTAAACCATAAATAATTACAAGAATGGCAACATTCAACAGTCAACGTGTATGGAGCGTCTAGGGGGAATGGGAAGGGGCAGACTGAGGATGAGAGACCAAGTCGCTGAGGAGTGATTGGTGAATTTCAACTCGATATGACCATATGTTTCATCATTTAATCTTAAGTGTTATCTTCCAAAATAGATTTCATGTTGAGGAAACAGGCTCAGAGAAGGGTAAGTACTTGCACCAGATAGCTCAGCTCAGAATTGGTGGAGACAGAATTTTCGGCTCCGCTCTCTAAAGGTACTCTCTGCAGCATCATATAACCCTATTGGATTGAAAAAAATCTGTAACAACAATATAATACAAAGAAGGGTTTTTGCAGGTATTTTGGGGGAGATTTGAATATTTTCTATTAATTAGTTTTTCTTACTGAATGATTTACTCCAGTGAGCCTAAGAATAATCCATGATAGAATGGGTCTTTTTAGCCAAGTACAGTATAAAATTATAATAACATCTGCATTTGATAAAACTTATGGTCCGTGTCTTCAAAAAGTTCTCGCCCTGCGGTGGGATACAGATAAATGTTATCAATTATAAAACCCAGAGTGTCAACGGTAAAATTCAAGAGATGAATTTTTTTTCATGATCATTCTCTCCTTCATTGACACTGAAATTCTTTCATTAAAGAGCAGTTTGTTAAGCAAAATAAAGCTGAGAGGATTAAAACAGGATTATGCTCCTGTGTACCATTTATAAAAGAATAATATTTAATAGCTAATTCATGTTGTTAAGACATTTTGGTGAAGTTATACAATACTCTAACAATCTGTTTCCCATGTAGATCTAATTTGCATACATTTTCTCAAGGGATACCAATTTGTTGCTTTGCTTCATTTATTCAAAAACTAAAAAAAATAGTTCTAATATTGCCTACAAATGACTGAGATTTATATAAGGGAACTTCGTAATGCCTGTGTCATACACATATTTGCCCACTTTCTGGAAATCCCTCTGTAGTCATTTACTTACTACATATGCCACAGAATACCTAGGAAGATTCAGAACCATATGTATATCTAAAGAGAAGTCTGGAGAGGAAAAAAAAAGAATACAATATATTTTTAAATGAAAAATTGATTTATCAATGCTCTGATCATCCATCCTTTAGCTTTTACACTATCCAATATGTTAGCCACCTGTAGCTACTGAGCATTTGCAGTGTCGGCTAGTCCCAATTGAGATGTACTATAAGTGTAAAATACCAGATTTCAAAGACTTAGAACATAATACACACCCACCCCCCCCGACACACACACAGCATCTCATGAATATTTTATATTGATTACATGTTTAAATATTTTGGACACTATGGTTTAAAGAAAATGTATATTAAAATTTCAGGGGCACCTGGGTGGCTCAGTTGGTTAAGCATCCAACTCTTGGTTTCAGCTCAGGTCATGATCTCATGGGTCCTGAGGATCGAGCCCTGCTCCAGGCTCCATGCTCAGCAGGGAGTCTGCTTGAAGATTCTCTCCCTCCCCCCACTCATGTGTGTGCTCATTCTCTCTCTCTCTCTAAAATAAATAAATCTTTAAAAAAATTCATCTGTTTACGTTTTTTTTCTCTTTTAATATGATTGCTGGAAAAGTTAAGATTATACATATGACTCACATTCTATTTCTACCGGACAGAAATTTTGTAGCTTACGAGGCACACCCCTTCCTAAACCTTGATACTGATTCTTACTGCCTGTAACCTTGGAATTAAAGCCTATGGCATGGAAAACAAAGCAGGTGAGGTTATAACTATGGCCAGGTCATCTTAGCTCACTCAACACAGTCACTATCTACCTGTCATCCATCAGGAAATGCAAAGATGGAAAAAGAGAGAGCTTCTTCTGTCCGTCTGAATTCCTAGGTAAGACAAGCATCCATTTAACATTAATTCAAGACATGATGAGTAATGAGTTCTAAAAGACAAAGCGTCTCATGGCTTCAAGACAGAGGAGGGAAGACACCTAATTTTATTAAGGATTTAAGGAGAAAGAATTTGGTTAGAAGACCAGGCTCTCCGGAGTGAATAGCATAAGCACCCTGAACAGTGGGAAAGGAAAGGTGTCACTCAGCTAAGAGTGAGTATCCAGCTGACCCAGAACAGAGACATAAAAAGCAAGTAGAAAAGACAGGTTGATGTTTGAATTGTGGATGCCTTGGATGCCAGGGTGGCAAATTATTTATCTTGTTAGCTTATGGAGAACCACTGAAGACTTTTAGACCTTCCAGAACTGTAGTTTTGGAAAGTTAGTATAAAATGACGGCTGTTGGATTCAGATTGGAAGAAACTAATGAGGAAACTAATTACTGCTATAGCTGTTTGGGCAAAAGGTAATGAGGACCCATAGTAGTAAGATATTGGAATGAGGACAGAAGGAAGAAGTGGACATCAGAGGTATGCCTGAGATGTGTTGTTATCTTGAGGCCAACAATGGACATGTTCCATAATAGCAGGTCACCCTCACTTGTGTACGTGTACCGGAAAAAGAAGTAAGATCAATGCACGCAGTAAGTCTACAGAGGGATGGGCTTTAACTTTAGCATCATTTAGAGACCACAAAAAGTGTTTCCCCTCATGATGACAACCACCGTAGTCCCGCTGATTGCTGGAGGAATGGTCTGTACTGCCAATCCCACATGGAAATATAATGGCCATCTCAAGGGAGTCATGAAAGTTTGTCTTGGGCTCTTTGGACAGTAACAGAAATGGGTCAAGCTAGACATGAGAATCGGTCCATGTCGCATGACAAAATGGCTCCCTACAATGTGAAGGCAGGGCAAAGAAAGCAAAAGTGTCCAGGGGTTTGGTTCCCAGCCTTTGGGTCCAAATAAGCAATGAATTGTTGGATTGAAAACTTGTTCTTTGTTTCTTTGTAAGGTGGTCTGAGATGGTGGGTGTGGGGGTGTGGAGGGGGCGATGTGTGTTGGCCAAAGCAATGGCACAATTTCCTTTTTCTTCTCCCTTCATATCTAATGAAGCTTTCTAAAGTATAATCTTTCTTAAGCTGTGCTAAAGCCTCTCAAGAAAAGTCATTCTGTCCCTGCTTAGTTCAGAGTTATAAGTTGTTAAAAATAACTCTAAGAATCTCTGAGCACATGGGGCACCTGGGTGGCTCAGTCCGTTGAGTGTCCGAATCTTGATTTTGGCTGAGGTCATGATCTCATGGGTCATGGGATGGAGCACCCCCGCCCCCCCTGCCCCAGGGCTCTGCGCTCAGTGGGGAGTCTGCTCAAGATTCTCTCCCTCTGTCCCTCCTCCCACTTGAGCACACACATGCTCTCTCTCTAAAGTAAATAAATCTTTAAAAAAAAAAAAAAGAATCTCTGAGCACAGGTTTATAAAGAAAGTAATTTTCTTACTCATAATGGATAGTATTTGTGCTATTTTCCCCACATTATGTTCATATTCTTTAAACGATTTAAATATTAGTAACAAAGTAGAGATAGTGGATGATATATATTCCTAATCTTAGGGGAATTCAATGAATATATTTAAATTTCTAGCACCTGTTTCAGGCATGAGGAAAAGGATGTACCTATGGTCCCTTTTCCTCAACTTACATCATTATTCATGTCTCGAGATAGACTAAGTATTTCTCAAGAGAAATATAGTCATTGAGGTGTGGCGTGTTTTATGACTCTCATATGGGTATGAGAGTCAGCTCTTCGATTAATTCACAAACTCTGCCCCCAAATCACTGAAAAGGTTCTCACTTTGTCCTTCAATGCTCATTTCATAAGTCTTTGCTTTCAGAGGTCTCCTTTTTGTCATCAGAGTGATGTAGGAGCTGCTTTCTCCTAATTAGAAAATTTCTGTAATTTAACTCCACTTCTAACCAATATAAAAACCATGCGCTTCATTTCCAGAAGGAAAAAAAATGAAGAATGGAACTGCAGCAAGGGAATTTTCCTGAAGGAAATCTGTAATGAATAGCAGCAGTTTGAATCTTCCTGAAGGTGTATTTATGTAGTTTGCGAAAAGCCAATGACCCATTTCAAACACTGAATCCTCACTCTGTGTCAGGAATTTAGCTCTTTGTCCAAAGCCATGCGTACATTATAATGAGTCCATAGAGAGTCCCTATTTCTATGGTAATCCTTGCCTTATACGGAAAGATAAAGTAGGGAAGCTTTGGAGACCCTTCCCTGCCATCAAATTCCAATACATTAATCTTCAAAAATTATGTATAATATTTGTAAAGTACTGCTCTAGTATGAAATAGCATGCAGTTTCGAGTAATGAAATTACTATCACGTAGTAGATTTATGCATACATAGCTTGTTTTTTATTTAAATACTAATGAACTGGCAGCTTGGTACAGAGAAGTGGCCTTGAATAAGTTGGATGTACTAATCCTGGCTCCAGAAACCTTTGGGTTCGATCCAGACAAGTTGTACGACATTTCTGAGCCTCAGTCCCAGGTGAAAAATGGGGTGATAATACATTCTACTTCACAGAATGACTTTTGAGGATTGCTTGAGAGACCACAGACCACCCAGGAGCGTCCCCATTAACTGTTAAGGCTCTTCACGTGTCATCCTAACAGGACACAATATATAGGGATTCATACAGACCCAGAACATTTGCTGTAATTATTCCTTTATATATGATTCTTGTCCTGTTGTAATTTCCCAAGGTAATCATTACTAGGCACGATGACTCAGAGATGGTGATCAACTTAAGTGCAAAGTTCATTGGTCGTATCATGGAGGGACTACTTCTTGACGAACTTAACGGAGACTAGAACATGTTCATTCATTCATTTTTTGATTTCAAGTGGGTGCTACCCACTGCTTGAAGCGTTGAGTATACAGGGTACATGCTCCTTAGCATCATACTTTGGTTTTCGTGCATCTTGGAAAGCACTGTTGCCCACTCGTTTGGCTTAATTCTACTCATTCCATCTGTCCCTCTGGGTCAGAGCATCTTGAAACTTATTCTAGAGCAGAGATTTGGAAATTTAAGGATCACCTGCAGTTTAAAATGCTATTTCCTGAGTCCTGGTTCTGGAGATAAGGATTCAAGTTCTGAGCTAGGGACCAGGATATAGTCTGTACAGTCCTGTGCTCAGAAGGTTCTGACCAGCAAGCTAGTCTACATCTGTACTCCCTGGTTTTTCTCAAGGTATTTATATCCAAAGTATTCTCATATAAGTGGGTTTTAGTATTTTTAACGAGGGGTACTGCTTATAGGATTTATATGTGATTTCTTCTTGGGGAAAAAAAAATCTTGCTGTAATCAGACTTTGTAAAGAACGTATGTAACACTATTTGAGAAAAGTAACGAAGGGTTGAAATTCAAGTGCTCAGCTCTATAGTGGTTGGTTAGTAAGAAGGTAATCAGAAAATCCGCCCCTTTTTCTGTGCCATCCAAGCTGCAGCTCAACTAAACAGATATATGAGTTGAACTTTCAGTCAGGGGACTAAGAAATCTATAACATCAGGTGTATCAATCATCTTTTGATAGTAGCTCGAGAATATAGTTATTTCCCTTTGTTCCCAATGATGCTATGAATATTGTAGATGTACACGACTTTTGAATAAATTCTAAATTGCAGTTTTATAGAAGTGTTTTGGTTGGTGGTGTTAGGTATGTGAGGTATGAACATATGAACTCAATCTGAGATCATCTAGTTGAGCTGTTTTGTCTCAGAACCCTCCCTTGCTATTCAGCTATAAAGGGATGATATTCTTCTGGTGAGTTGCTAACTGGATATTCATGAAGTGGGGTACCCTGTCAGCGTGTCAGTCAACTGTCAAGAATGTGTTAATCATCTGCTATGTACTTATCGCTTTTCTAGCTACTGCTGGTGAGGGTGCCAAGAAAGACAAGACAAAATAAACCCCACACCTCTCCTAGGAGGTCAGCTTCCGTAGCCAAAGGTATGAGTTACCTAGAGGGAAAATGAATCGTATTGCAATATGTAACAAAAAGAATAATATGACACTTTATTCCGGGTTATTTGTAGTAGAAAATGGGCATTTATGAGGCTGGGCACCCTGCCTTTCTTTTTCCCTTTGGAAATACTATTGTACATTCAAGTGCAAAACTTGGAGTCAAGAAATCAGAATGATGGTTAAGTCACAAAGGGAGAAAAAAAATGTTATCATTCACCCTAAGAAGAGAAAATTGTAGAACTTGGAGTTACTGCCTTTGAATTCAAGAAAGACATTTTCTAGGAGTCAGAATGTTGTAGCCTTGTGAGCTGTCCTTGGAATTACTCAGAAATGGGATGAGGTGAAGATTGCGGAGGATCGGTTTGGGTGCAGCCCTGCTTCTGATGGGGGAGAGCAGGTCAGATACCTTCTCGAAGCCGTGAAGTGCTCTGTGTGTTTGCAGTTTTTGTTTTTCCTTCTGTTCCGTGGTGACCAGATCAATGTAGCCATGACTGATTTTGAGAAATGATTTTATTTTTAGCATCTGTCCCAAACACACTCA
Organism: Zalophus californianus; assembly: GCF_009762305.2. Classification (NCBI taxonomy): domain Eukaryota; kingdom Metazoa; phylum Chordata; class Mammalia; order Carnivora; family Otariidae; genus Zalophus; species Zalophus californianus. Next base: position 5,914,970 of record NC_045609.1, on the reverse strand, counting down.
GGAGGTCAAACTGTAAATCCAGATGTTAGTAGGAGAGCAGAAAAACCTCGGTCAGCAATGAGCTTTCCTTCTGGGTGTTCTCCTTTCAGAAACGAGGAAGTCCAGGCTGGGGAGGCTATCCCCCATCACCCTTTCTACTCAGAGGATACGTGCCAAATGTGGACCCAGAACTGAAGTCTTAGGACCCTCTGGCTAATTTCCTTTCCACTCCACATGGCATCTGTTGTGATGTCACAAGTCATCTAAAGAGGACATTATTGTTCTTTTTACTTTCATACATTCTCCACACATTTAGGTTGTGAAGAGAATATTCAATTCCAGTGAAGAAAATTGTTCTGTCACCACGAAAAAAGGTTCCTCTTTTGACACAGATTTCCTTGCCAGAAAATAATGGCTTAGCATAAAAATGCTGCCCTTGTTTCATGAATTAGTAAAATCAGTTCTCTCTCTAGTACCGTTCAGCCATTCTGTCTGTCGGCACTCTGGTTGTGAAGCTGATGTCTAAAGCCACAAAGGTTTATAGAGAGTGGCCCCGTGGATTAACTGTAGGGCTGATTTTGCAGCTGGTGAGCTCTAGGTAATTGTGTTTGTCTTCAGTTCCCCTCCAGTAACCCAAAGTATAGACATGAGGGCGGGGAGTGGCATGAACTCCCCAGTATGAAGTAGAGAAGGGAAAAGGAAATGAGGTGTCTTGGTTCACTTTTTCTAAACTTTATTCAAACTTCCTCTGGGCCAAACAGTGATAGGTATTGGGTGTGTGGACCCATGTAATTGCCAGCCCTGAAATAACTGGGTGTGTACTGGATATTGATTTTTTAAAATTGAGAATGACGGATGGTTTGACAATAGTGAACGTGCATGGGTGTTATCCAAGTACACAGAAGGGACAGTGAAAAACTTGCCTGAACTGTTTTGACGAATAGCTAGGAATTATCAGGCAAAAGTATTGTGTGTGTGGTGGGGGGGGGGGGGGGGCGGGGAGAGTCGTTGTATTGAAGTTCTAAGAAAAGAGAGGACATCCGCAGCCCTGTGTCAGAAAACTTGTCGGTTACTAATAGGTTTCGGTTCATTCATGGAATATTTCTATACTGCCACTAATCAAAGCCCCTCACCTAATAGAACCTATCAAGAAATTCAAGATCAGTTCTGTCATTGGACAGAAGAAAACCCCTGTAAGTTAACTAGCACGTTTGAAAGATTAGACGTTGGGTATTTGAGGATCTTCTCATAATATGCTTCTACTCAGTAAATATCCATTAAGCAGCGACTAGTTTTAGTGCTTTGTTAGAAGTAAAGGAAACAAAAGAGAGTGAGTGAGTCTTCATCAGGCCTGCAGAAAGTGGTTCAGACTGGTAAAGGAGATAAGGTTGCACCTGATAACAAAGTTTGTACAGGATTGTAATGTCCAAACCAGAGGCAGTCTGCAAGGGGTGGTTATAAAGCCTCTTTCAGTAAAAATTCATCTGACATCAACTTTCCTTCCCCTTTGAATATTTCAATACACCGTCGTACCAAAAGCCTGATTTTCAATTAGAAAAAAAAACAAAACAGATCCAGAAATGTCCACTTATGAGAAACATTTCCGCTTTTGTGATTAGGGAGCCCAGTAATTAAATATGCCCAGGAAAGCTGTATTAGATTGCATTGCATTGGGTCAGGTACATGCTTTCATTTCACACCTAATGGCCCATTTTAAGATCATAAGCAAATTGAAAAACAGCAGCTCAACTACCTCTACTCCCCCTATTAGGGGACAAAAATGCATTCCAGGGAAGCTTCCAATTTGCCTTGCTAATTTTGATTAGTGTAGTATGAGCCACTGGACAGTTCTAGCAGGAGGCTAGTCTACAAAGAAACATTATTTCTCTTGCTGAAAACTCTTGAGAAACTCTTGGAAAGGGACTCAAACCGGGAAAAACTGAACAGAGACTTTTTCTCATCTGATTGAAGTTAGAGATGAGGTAAAAGAAGGTTTTCTTGTTGCCTTTTCTCTATCAAGAATTGCTGTAAAGATTAAATGATGAGATGAACCAGGAGTAAAGCCTTCAAACCGTTGCTTTTGAACAGTGTGTTGAGGAGCTGCGGTTAATGAAACACGTTGTTCGCGCCTGCCATGATGGACAGGTGGGGTCGACCAGTTCTCTCCCCGTTTCTGGGTATTTAATCAGTCAGCAGGCTAGAAGGTAAGAGTCTTTGGGAGCAGGGACCAAGTGCTTCTCCACCATAGCTCAGACCTACTCGCTGTTTCATTGTGTCACGATCAATACCTACCTATTGTCAAGGCCAGTGTGAGGCCCATCTCCTGCCTGCCCGAATGATCGAATAGAGTTCTAGGAGAGGATTCTGTCTCCAGGACTAGCCAAGAACAGCAGGTATCATACGTTTGCATTAGATCCAGGCTACCTCCCTTTCCTCCCAGCCCAGATTGTATTTAACTTGGCATATCAGTGCACATGGAGTTTGGGAATTGCTGCCATTTTTTTTTTTTTCTTGAAAAGAGCACTCTCTCTTTTTTTTTTTTTTTTGGTAATTAACCTTGACTAACATTCAGCTCAAATTGCCTGTGTAGCATGCTTCATGAAGGAAACGTGCATTTTTCCATAGGATCCTCGCAAGTGTTGCAAAATAAATTTCAGACAGGACAATTTGGATACAGCTACTTGGAAAAGTGGCAGTTATTTTTGTCCTAAAGTGTGACTGCTTTGCTCCTCAAAAATGAACTTTCTCCAGTTTAATATTAAGTCATCACGATCAAGGGGCACCTGGGTAGCTCAGTCAGTGAAGCGTCTGACTCTCGGTTTCGGCTCAGGACATGATAATGTATTCCTCATATACAGGGCAGATCGCTTTCAAAAGAAATGCTGATTTTATTTAAGAAGGTAATACCCTATATTGAGGCCAAAACTGGCCCCCATTCCCGGTTCCAAATGATCAGTGATAATTAGTTATTGAGTATTTGCTTTCTCATATCTTAGGTGGGGTTAGCTGCAATCACCTTTGCATACAGGTGGTCAAGTTGGAATTGAAATTAGTGGTGAATGGACAGAACTGAGTGAGAAAACTGACCCAGCTCTAGACTGACCCCTGAGAAAGAGGCTCTCCAAATTACCAGAGGTGGGGAAAAACTTGGGCTTGATTGGAAGGTTTGGTGTGGTTATGTCACTGATCCTCAAATTTCAGTGTATGTATCAGTCTCCTGTAGATCTTGTTGTAATGCAGATCTGGGGGCGCCTGGGTGGCTTAATCCATTATGTGTCCGACTCTTGGTTTTGGCTCAGGTCATGAGCTCAGGGTCGTGAGATCGAGCCCCGAGATGGGCTCCGTGCTCGGTGCAGCATCTTCTTGGGATTCTCTTTCTCCCTCTCCCCCTGCCCCTCCCCCCCCACTCACGCTCTCTCTCTAAAATAAATAAATCTTTTTAAAAAGTGCAGATCTGGTTCAGTAGTATATTGGTTTCCCACAGCTGCCGCAACAATTGCCACCAACTGGGTGGCTTAAAACATTAGAAGCTGGTTCCGTCACCGTTCTTGAGGCAACAAGTGCAGTATCACTTTCACCGGGCTGGGATCCCGATGTTATTTGGGTTGCACTCTGTCTGGAGGCTCTGTGGGAGGAATCTGCTCCTTGTCTTCCAGCTTCTGGTGGCTGCGAGCATTCCTTGTGGTGTCTCTGTTCCTATCGCCTTCTCTTCTGTATATGTCATCTCCCTCTTCCTCCCTCTTCTAAGGGTACTTGTGATCGGATTTGGAGCCCATCCAGATAATCCAGTATAATCCCCAAATCTTTATCCTATCTGCAAAAACTTTCCCAGGTGAGGGAATATTTATATGTTCTAGGGATTAGGACATGGACATATATTTGAGAGCCATTATCAACCTACCAAAGTGAGTCTGGGTGGGCATTAAGATTCAGAATTTCTAACAGATGCCCAGATGGTGTTTTGATGCTGCTGGTCGGTGCATAACACTTAATTGACAAATGGCTGGATTATCAGTCTGCAAAGTTGAGTGTGTTGTATCTGGTTCAGAGCAGAACTGTGCTCACAGAGATATAGAAACGTAGCAAGGGACAGAGGGGATGGGGTGAAACGTCTAGGAGATGGAGTGACCAAGAATCAGGACAGTTATTTGGACATCAAACATTCTTCCAGAGAGGTAGCCCGGAGCTCTGCTTCCAGAGGCAAAACTGGAGTCTTAGGAACCAAGCCAGGAGCTCCGTTCCTTAAAGTGGGCAAACAAGAAACTTAGTGGGCAGACAGAGGGCCTGGACACTAGTTTATGTCAACAAGTTTAGTGCCAGATTCTGCCAGCTGGTTTACCTCAGCCTCCTGCCAACATGGCCAGTGCTGATTATGAAACTAGCTAGTGTTGTGTGGATGCATGGCTTTCAAACTGCTGACTGAGTAGATTTGGAATAGGGCTCTGAAATCTCCATTTTTAGCCAACAACTTAAATGATTTACATGCAGTTGGTCAGGGAGCCGTCTTGGAAAGTATAATTCAACATGGTGACGTCATCAGAAGCTACCAATTTATTTTCATTTGAGTTAGACAAACTTAGGGTGATATTGCATGTTACCAGGGGGAAAAATGGCACCAAAAAGAAGTCTGTTTCCTCGCTAAAGACATGTGACATCTGACTCTTGAGCATGTTCTGCAGGTGGCTATTAAGTCTGGAAACAGTTGAATATACATAATAAACACTGTGTTAATATTACATCATAATACATGTCATAGTCAATATGTTGTCCCATATTATGAATGCGTTGTTCAGCACAATGTGCACATACTTCCAGTGTTCAGGACACATCCGCTGCATTTCCGTTCATCTTCGCACATGCATGTGTGAGATGTTCCCTCAGGTGGTGTGTTCCGTCAGATTTCACTAAGACAAAACAAAACAAACAAAACAAAACAAAACACCTGTACCGTTCGCTTCATCCCCATTGCCAACTCATCCAGTCCCGTTCTGCAAATTATCATTCAGCCACTCCAAGGCCACTCTGGCGAAAATGAGTGGTTGTCATGCTGTTGACACCACCAGGTGACTTCATCTACCTCGTAATCACCTAAATGGACAGATGTGGATGTTTTCGACTTCAAGTTTGTTCTGTAGAGTAAATATGGAGCTGGAGTAACTACAGGACTGCCTTGGCCTCTTGCTGTCCTCAGTCAAAAGGGCATGGCTGTGGAATTATAAAACTTGGATTGGAAAAAGAATAAAAATGTTGGCTGATCTTATTCTTAACAACCTTGTAGTTTTAAAATGATTTGGTGTTATGAGATGAGGCCATAGTCTTGAATGTGTGAAAATGGAGTCACATAGATCCCATAAACCTACATTAATTTTGGCAAGTGGTTTTTCATAAAAGATCTGACTTCTCTCCCTTCTATTTAATTCTCCCCGGACGCCCCTGGCCAGGTCAAATTCACCAATTTCCTATTCTTATGGCAACACATTTGTCTGCCGTTAGTACTTACGCCATATCCTTTACTTGTCACTGTTTGACTGATTTCTGTTTCTTTGCTAGGGTATGATTTTTTTTTTTACCCCTAGCACCAAGCATAATATTTGGCATGAAGCCGCTACTCTGAACATAACCGAGTAAGTGGATTTCCAAAAAAAAAAAAACAACAAAACACAATTTCAATCCAGAAACTTTTGCCGGTGATACCATCTCCTCTTAACCATTCCTGATCGTCTGCCTGTGTGGCCTACCGCAATCATGATGGGTCTTAGGAACCCATTTTTCTATGAAAAGTAATCTGGAACAGAAGAAGAACAAGGGGCGTGATAATTTTAAATTATGTTGACTCCGTGGTCCTTCAGTAGCTCTGCAGGCAGGCGTTTGGGAAGGGTGCAGGGAGCAAACACACACCTGAGCCCCTGCTCATGTTCTCGTCCCTCCTTCCCCTTCAAACAGCTCAGTCCCGTCTCCACCTATAATTTTGATCCAGATCTTTGCTTTTCGGTAGATGCATGGGATATTTTTAAGGTATTCAAGGTAGTGTCCAATAAAGTCGTTTTTCTACCACTTGGCTATTCTGAACCATGTTCTCTCCGTTTTCCAAGCTGGAAATACCATTTAGAGCAATAAGTGGGTGATTTGAAAAGCTAGTGGAAGGATAAAATAAAAGCAAACATCACCAACTGGTTTTTTAAATTGCTTCTCCAATGTCCTTTTACAAAAGACACTGTGAAGTCCCATCCAAGTTGAATTAATGAATTTAATGAAGCTGACTAGCAGGGGTGAGTGCTATTCCAACCACATTACCAGACTCCAGCAACTAACCTCGCTGCTTGGGGTATGTGGTGTATGAAAAAAAGGACTGTTTATACGGTTGGACTGATTATCTAGTTTGTCTGCCGGTGGAAAGAGCATTGTCCCCTGATCAAGCTTGCGGTGAATCAGCCTCCTTTAATGGGACTTACCTTGGCCTATGAAAACTGTGATTTTTAAATTTCTTTTCAAAATCACTATTACCCTAGCTGGTATATGGTTTCTTGTTTGCTGGAAGACTAAGATAACCTTTCAGAGGTCAAAGCAAATCCCAATTGTATTTGTAAGGATGGAATCAAAAGCATGTATCACTGCACGCTCCTTTTGAGAATTACTCTTTAATTCATTATTAGGAAACCATGTACCACATGTGTCCAAGTTTGCAAATGTTTGTGTGAGGTCTCATCGCAGCCGTTACCAATCACATGAGGTTCTAGCATCACCCTTGACAACTTCCTGTGGTTATTCCAGCTCTCGAGGACCCATTTATGTAAGTGTCATCAAGAGCAGTATTCGCAAGGTGAGGGAATGATCTGTTTTGATTAACAAATGGAATATTTGAGAGTTCTGTATTATGGCCAATCCCTTGGTGTATCTCAAGTCTCTTCCTAACTCTGTTTTTAAATGGTACTGAATGGAGTTTCTGGGTGGTAGACTGTCAGTTTTTCCAGTGGAAAAGAGTGACAGAGAAGTTCACAATTTACTTTTCAAAAGCTTTCTCTACAGATGTTTGCCAATCTCTCAGGCTCCTGGGGCAAGAAAATCAATAATGGGTACACACACAAGAAGGTACAAGGGTCTGTAGCAGTATGTGTGACCTTCCAGAAAGTAATGCAGGTGTAAGAATTGTGTTTGAACATAGAATGGAAAAGATATATATCAAAAGATACATATTTTTATGTAGAGACATATATTATTTATTTTATGAAGATATATACATATTTATTTATTTTATTGCTATATATCCAATGAATCATTCTGCCGTTCCTCAAAAGACTAGGGTTTTATAGAAGACCCATGTGGAACAAAAATAGAAATGGAAATCCTCAAAAATTAGATTTCTCCAAAATTGCTTTATAAAACTATTTAGCTATATGAGAGAACAATAGTAAAGTTCATGGAAGAACGAGAAAAAGATACGCCCCTCAAGTCTTCATAGGCACATGTCTTATGCTAATGATAATAACTTGAATTGCTATAACTCAAAAGAAAACATAAAAACCTGAGCTTAGGGAATTGCCCAGGCCTTAAATCAGAGAGGCCAGCCCTGGTCATTTTTTGTTGACTTTGGGTCAAGTATTATGGTACCTCCAAGGTTACAAAAACAGTGTCTACTTTGTATGAGCTTACCATTTGGAGCTCCCATCTACCCACATTTAATAACTATACTGAAAACTGCCTTTGGCAAGAAGCTGTATCTTCACTTCTCTCCCCTTTTTCTCACCTTGCCTCTGATTTTTATTTGGTCAGTCACTCAATAAGCGTTGACCACATGTGTTCTTATTTTGTTTTAACTCACTGGGCTTCGATAAAAGATTAAATGGTCCCAGCCTGGATGATGCTTAAATGGAACATTAAGTGCTCTATAGCACTTACGTGACATTGAAGTCAATAAGGATTGATTTGGAGCGTTTTGGTAGTTGACCAAAAGGGGAGGTGGCCAGTTGGGATACTATGTACATCTATTTCTCCAAATACAGTCTTTGGCCAAATGGGAAAGCACTGTGCATTTGACTGGGGACGCGGGAGGAGGAGGAAGGGGCCAGCTGAAAGGGTTCTTGCCTTGCGTGTGTTGAGAGTTGAAATAAAGAGGGCACCTGGGTGGCTCAGTCACTTAAGCATCTGCCTTCGGCTCAGGTCATGATCTCAGGGTCCTGGGATCGAGTCCCACGTCAGGCTTGCTGCTCAGGGGGGGCATTTGCTTCTCCCTCTCCCTCTGCCTGCCCCTCCCCTATGCTCGTGCTCTCTCTCTCAAAAATAAATAAATAAAATCTTGGGGAAAAAAAAGAGAAAGAAAGAATAAAATGTTTGCTCTAAGATAGTAAGCCAGGTGAAGCATAGTTCCAGAGACTTAAAGGAGTTTGGGCGGTTTTCCCTTGAAAGGGATTATGATTGGTTTTCCCTTGAAAGGGATTATGACTGGCTCACTAGCTTCATTTCTTCCACATTTGCTCGATTTCCACGAGTTTCAGGATGGCATGAATGAAAGGGATGAATGGTTTCTAGAGCGAAGGTTGTCAGTCGTGGGTGATCTGGTTACCATCCTCTCCCCGAGAAAACATTTGACTATATATGGAGACATTTTTGGTTGTCACACCTGGAGGTGGAGGTGGGAGGCTGCGATTTGTGTCTATTGGCAGAGACCAGGGATGATGCTAAAGATCCTATAATGTATGGGACCAGCACTTGTAACAAGGAATGAACTAATGTAAAATGTCAATCGTGCCAGTGTTGAGAAACCTTGTTCTAGACCCATTCTCCTCGGATCTTTCCAGACAACGCAATTTGACTACTTTTTACTCTGCTTCTTTTTTTTTTTTTTTAATTAATTTATTTATTTTAGAGAGAGAGAGAGAGTGTGTGTGAGCAGGAGGGCAGAGCAAGAGAAAAAATCTCCAGCAGACTCCCTGCCGAGCATGAAGCGCACTGCAGGGCTGATCCCAGGACCCAGACGTCATGACCTGTGCTGAAACCAAGAGTCGGAGGTTCGACCCACAGAGCCACCTGGGCGCCCCACTCTGTTTTTGACTTAAGAGTTTTCATCATCCAGAAAGGATCAAATTATTAGTACTGATGAACTAATTTTGGCCCCACTGATTATTATTAGTTGTGTCAAAACTGTAATCCTGCCTGCTTGCCACAGCAAGTTAGGTGTTTGTTAGGAGAGTCGCCTGAGAAAATGTTTTGTTCTCATGAAGCGGAGAACACAAATCCTGATTAAAACAGGGTAAAAATTAAACCTTTGGTCTCTGCAGATATATATATATATATTTTTTTTAACAGATTTTTTTCCGCAGATATATTTTTATAATAGTCTCTTACTATTATAACCCTCTGGCTATTTTAATGCACACTTGTTTTTATAAAGCCATATTTTGGTTGCTATAACAACTTGATGTAGCTCTTGATGAGCTCTTCTTGCCTTAATGTTGCTTTTAAAAAGTTGAGGTTGCTATGACTACAAAATCCTGCTTTATTTCCAGCAAGCTTTCTTCCCTCTTGTGATTTTGCTTTCAAAACATGTGTGTGTACATATGTGTGTGTGTACTCCTAACATGCCTTATAGGAGTCTACCGTGTAGTCAAACCAATGTCTAAAATCTCTCGAGGCAAGACGGCAATTCATTTATTTAAGTGTGTACTGTTATTCTTTTCTTTGTTAAGATATCTATCTATCTATCTTAGCGAGAGAGCAGGGGGAGGAGCAGAAGGAGAGGAACAAGCAAACTCCACTCAGTGCGGAACCTGACTCGGGGCTCGATCCCACGACCCTGAGATCATGACCTGAGCCAAAATCAAGAGTCAGACGCTTAACCGACTGAACCATCCAGGCACCCCAAGTGTGTGCTGTTATTCTTAAACTGATTTTCATAATGTTGGATGACCTCAGATTACAGAAGCTCTTTCCGATTTCAGATTAGATTACAGCTCAATGACAGGCTCTCCATCTTTTTTTCATGATTTACTTATCATGTCCTCCATTTTATAACCTCTCCCTGTTTTCAATGGCCTTTGGTGGGTTGTTTGAACTTGAAGCATGTGAAAGCATGTGGTGTCTTAATATGTTTGTGATTGTGGATGGAATCTATTTTACAACATTGCCAAGTATGGTCTCCTTTATATCATAGATGACAATAAAATTTCCATCACTAAGAGTTCCTCTCATTCAAATTTTGAAAACATGAAAACTAAGGGCTGGAAGTTAGGACACTTTGATTCTGTTATTAACTCGGTCACAGTTAGCAATATGAGCACTTGCGAGCTAGTTTCTCTCTCCAGAGGAGTGTTATCAAATACAAATAACACATGGCCATATAGATAAGTTAACATTTTCTAGCAGCCAAGTTAAAAAAGTAAAAAGAAAGAAAGTTACATTTAATAATTACTATCTACCCCCAGTATATCCAAAATATTGTCATTTCAGTCTGTAAATTTTTCCATCATCTTGGAAATTTGGGGGTATTTTATACTTGTATACGTGTCACTTTGGATGGACCAGCCACATTTCAAGTGCTCAGTAGTCACACGTGATTGGTGGCTACCATATTGGATGCATTTAGCTTTAACTTCATTAAATTTGGTCACACAATAACATTTCTTGTCTATTGGTCACTTACTATGGTCCAGGTCCTTCGTGAAATCTTACAAATGTATAGGTGATTGGGGAAACTCTTAGTTTATGACAGAGAGAGGGAGAAAGAGAGAGAGAGAGAGAGATCATGAACTAGAGAGAAGGAAGAGCAAGAGAGGGAGGGAGAAGGGAACGAAGGAAAAGGAAACAAGTTCTCTTTTAAGTCGTTTCCAGCTATTAATGTGCTACAATCCATAATCTGATTCTATTTTATTATAATGAAGAAATATCGGTGTAAGCTAGGCAGTTCCCCACTACTTTGGTGTGACTTCTTCACAATTCCATCCCCAACCTTTTGAGGAATACTTGGGACAGATTAAGCGCTCCCCATACATTTATTGAATTGGATCTCCTTTCCTGTCAAAAGACATGACTGGACCCAAATGAAAGAATGTTACTGTCAAGGGGAAAATTTAATTAAGTTGAAAAGTCCAACCATACGTGCATATTTTAGGAAAGTGAAGAGAAGGGGAGTAACGGTCTAAAACGAAGGGACATCATGTAAATGACCACTGTTCTCGCTCTGTATGCTGTTTTTCCTGTGGTTTGCACGTTACTGTCTATAAGTAATCAAGGAGAAGCACATGATCGCCTTAAATTGTTTTGGCGCCATGCTGAAGGTGACGTTGGCAGGACATCACTGATGTGTCCACATCTCTTATCACATTGCTGCTTCTATTGCTCTCCTGCCTCTTCTCATTTGGAAGAAGCCAAATCAAAGTGAGCCATGTGACTCTTGTAGCCTGTGCCGTGAAGGAAGTTTCTGTTTTCTTTCTAACCAGGTGTCATTTTTTATCACCATTATTTTAGAAATAAAGTGGCTGATTGGGTGTTTTGTTTTGTTTTGTTTTTTTAAGCCGAGCCATTTTGCCTGGAATGCAGGGGTTTGGATGATCTAATCTGATTGGGAAATAAGAGAACAGTGTTACAATTTGAGCCGATTTCCAAATCAGGTTGCAGATGGTAATCTGAGTTGTGAATTAAAATGTTTGATGCTGACAGCTCTTCGTTTTACAAAACATTTCAACTAGCTCCATCATTTGTCACAGATTTTTTTTTTCTTTTTTACCTCTTTCCAGTAATGTAACGTAATGTCTGGCATTTCCTATCTCTTTGGCCTTTATAAATTGGAATTATATTCAACACTTTTCCCTTTCAGAGTTTAAGATGTGAGATGATTTTAGAATCCTTGCTATAGTCAGAATGCCACAGTGAGCAATGTTTCTGCATTAGCCGAGGGCTTTGCTCAACACAAACATTAGGATATACTTGCAGTGGGAACAGCCTTAGGTTTCTGTGATCATATCATTTCTCTCCACATTGGTCAATGAACTATTGCTACCTTGAGAGGATTTGTTTACACACAACACTAAATTATAATGTAGGCCATCACTGGGCACTGAAAAAAATGGCCCAGAAACCCTTCAAGTTATTCACCATAGACTCATGTTTATCTGTAGAAGGTGTCCATTGTCCATTTTTCTTTCTTTCTGTGATTTTTTTTTCTTGATTATTCTTATTCTTACTGGAAAATAGGGAGAGAAGATGAATTAGGTTAGCTTTGCTCTGGCCAATCGACACTAGTTAAAAGTTGGAGACAGAGGAGATGATCGTTTCCTTTTTTGTTCCTGGGTAGAATTTAAAAAATGTGGAGTGCCTTGGGCAAAACATTCTTTTAAAGGCTGCTTATAACTCTTGGGCTGAAAGAATTCAGATGTTTTAACTCAATAGACAAGAAGACACACTTAGAAACATGGAATTTCAGAGGTGGAGGGGAATTTGAAATCCACTAGTTCAGTAATTTTCACACTTTTTTTCTGATAAGGTCTTTGATGTGATGACAGAGAGGGGCCTGCAGGGAGGGAGCTGAGATCGGAGAAGGCCTCCTGGAAGAGGTTTGTACGTGGCCCCTGTTGTCTTCGCGATCGCCTCAGTTACTAGGGAGGCTGTCATTTTGGGATGGCACCGTGCAAAGAACACTGGATTATAAATCAAAGATCTGGGTGCCAGCCCCAATTCTGTGTCCCTTCTGAGACACTCAGTATTGTGTGTCTCTGAAATGAGAGGCATCATATCTACACAGGATTAAGAAGACTTCATCTCTGCCTTTTTCCCCCCAGCCTCTCAACCGTTCTCCCTCCCATATTACTTTCCAGAACCCTGTTTGCCGTTACAACTGAATTTGTTTCTTTTCTCAAGGTATTTCAAGACTTTAAAAGGACTGTGGTTCTCTTGGCCTGGACCTTTCAGATTCGTTTTTTTTGTTTTTTGTTGTTGTTGTTTTTTTTTAATAGCATCTGAAATCACTAATTCCCATTTGAACATTTCTTTGATTCTTTCTTACAGAGGGAGAGGTGAGTTGGTTTGGTTTCATTTTTTTGAACGGGTTGGATACTGTCATTTCTTTTAACCTTTGAAATGTTGTTTGAGCCCATACATTCCACTGGGTCACTCACAATCACCTGTGTCTTCTTTCTCCCCTGCTGGACCATGAGCTCTTTAAGGGCCCCACATAAGTCTGGTTCACAACCAGAACATGGTTCTCACCCACAGAGATCACAATCTAAAAAAAAAGAAAGTAGATGCAATGTAAAATAATAAAATGGTCATATTTCCATATAGCACAGAGGAGCACCTTATCCAGAACTATCTCATGGCAAATGCACATGTTACATCGCTAGGCACGGTGCTTTCTGGCTTATCCTGGGAAACATGATTTATCTATCTATCTTGATTTTGGCTCAAGTCTTGATCTCAGGGTTGTGAGATCAAGCCCTGCGTGAGGCTTCACACTCAGTGTGGCGTCTGCCTGAGATTCTCTCCCTCTCTCCCTCTGCCTAGGCCCCCACTTATGTGAGCGTGCTGTCTCTCAAAAAAAAAAAAAAATGACAACAGGGTCAGCCTTTGGTAAACATTTAAAGTATGTCTTTATCAACTTCTGTCAAAAAACATATTTTTTATCCTTCCCTCCATAGACATACTATAAATAAAAATTCAGGAATACAGTTTTGTGGGAACCAGTAGAGTGTGCAGCTAAAATGCTTGGTCTTAATGTCAGCAGACCCGAGTTCAGCACATTGCTCATCTACTTGCCACTTTTGTCATCCTGGACAAAGTTATGAAGTATCTTGTGCCTCCATTTACTCCTCTGTAAAAGGTGAATAGCATCTACCCCATAGCCTGTTTGAAGGACTGGATGTGAAGCGCTTAGTAGAAGACCTGGCACATAGCACTTAATAATGTTTTGTTGATATTATAATTTCCTAGGGCTCTACCTAGTTCGATAGTAATTCTTCGGTAAATAAGTTAATTCATTATTGGTTTGATTTAGTATTTCTCACGTCTATTGCTTTGTTCCCATTTAAAAAAAATGTTTTTGGGCCTCCTGGGTGGCTCAGTGGGTTAAGAATCTGACTCATGATTTTGGCTCAGATTATGATCTCGGGGGTCCTGGGATCAAGCCCCACGTCGGGCTCTGTGCTGGGCGTGGAGTCTGCTTAGGGTTTTCTCTCTCTCTCCCTCTGTCCCTCCCCACTTGCATGCTCTGTGTCTCTCTTTAAAAAAAAAAAAAAAATCATAAAAAAATTAAAAAATGTTTTCCACACCCCTCCGCTCTTTCTAGCCTACTTGGTTAACTAACAATTGCATAAAGATAGCCTATGAATTTCAAAGGTTTTTGATTAATGTAAGTAATCAATAGGTAACTGCTAGAGAAGCAAAGAAGATGCTCTTCTGAAGGCTTATTATGCAGCCATGACCGTTTTCAGTGTTGTGTTTTGCTGTGGACATATGAGACGTGTGTGCATAGTGTTATTTTACTTTATTTTGTTCTGGCTAACAGGGTGGTGGGATTCCAGTTGGAGGCAGCATAATCGTGTAAGTCATACCCTGCCAAGAACTAATGGTGCCTTTGCATTTAAGTTTCGATCTAGGAAGGTCTGCTGAAATGTTCAGTTAGTGACACATGAGCCCCATCTAGAAAGGGTACATCAGAGGCTGCGGGAGTTACCTGGATGAAAGGGAATGTTAAAATACTCAGTGTAGAACGCAAATCAAAGGATGTCTGCATAGCAGTTTATTTTTATTTATTTATTTTTTTAAAGATTTTATTTAGTTATTCATGAGAGACGGAGAGAGAGAGAGAGAGAGAGAGAGAGAGAAGCAGAGGGAGAAGCAGGCTCCCAAGGAGCAGGGAGCCCGATGCGGGACTCGATCCCAGGACCCTGGGATCATGACCTGAGCCGAAGGCAGATGCTTAACCATCTGAGCCACCCAGGCGCCCTGCATAGCAGTTTATTTTTAAAGTGTGGAGTCTTCAACAAGCCCGAGAGAGGTGTTTTGTATGGGGACAGCACGTTCTTCTGTCACCCTATCTTCGATGAGCACCACTAAAGTAGGTTCTTTCTGCACGTGTTCCTAGGTAAGTAAGTGTTCCTGGAATGAGATCCTGTATTCAGAAGAGAGCAATCTAAAGAGAGTGGTTGTGACTAAAACATAGTAGCTTCACTGCAAATGTGTAGGGAGAGGTAGGGTTCCCCAGGCGAGTCCGCTCATGGCTAATTTTTTCGGTTGGCGCTGGGTCGCCCCCCTCCGTGCAATTGAGGGGCCCAGATTCCTGCCAGAGAGGGAGTAGCGGGCAGCTTTCTAAAGAGGACCCTGGTGGGTGTGGCCTTTGCCTTAGTGTTCTGCTGATGAAAAGTCCAGTAATTTTAACAGAGATCAGAAACCAGTTTTGTCCTAAACATCCTATATGGTAAAAATGGCCTTTAAATATGCATATTCACTTAGTATACTCTCGCTGAAATGCCTTAGTAATGGAAGGGGTTTCTGCATGTGGTACTAATTTCATGCCAGTACTTAAACAGCTTTTGCTTATTTTCAGGGACATAGGAGTAGAGCGGTAGTTAATTTTTTTTTAAGATTTTATTTATTTATTGGAGAGAGGGAGAGAGATAGTGAGAGAAAACATGAGCAAGGGGCAGGGAGAGGGAGAAGCAGACTCCCCTACTGAGCAGGGAGCCCAAGGTGGGACTCGATCCCAGGACCCTGAGATCATGACCTGAGCCAACAGCCGATGCTTCACCAACTGAGCCCCCCAGGTGCCCTGAGAGGTAGTTAATTTTTAAATGTCCTTTGTAAGTTTGATCTAGAACAGGCTGGGCATATGTTTCTATAAAGAGCTCTGTAGTATTTCAGACCTTGTGGGCGAAGAAGCAAAATTGAAGGTATGATTGGAGGTACTTCTAAAACAGGAAGGGCAACTGCCCTTCCCTGTTTGCCTGAAAGCAGTGTGCTCTCACAACAGCACCCGAGTGAGAGGAAAAGGAACATTGATGGCAGTGTTCACTTGGCAAGCTCTGCCTAGGGCTTCCAGCCTCCACCGGGCACCCTGGCTCTCAGCCCCATGTCCTGTCTCCCTCCATACCACTGAGGAATATTAATCAGGAGCTACCCCACTGGCTCTGAGCCAGTTGGATCCCCACCCCCTGCTTTTGAGGTAAAGGGAAGAAGAGAGAGAAACGTTGAAATTCCAGTTGAAGTTAGGATTGTGCTTTGCCTCTGTAGCAGTGTCTGTTGGTCTTTGAATCCTGATCTGCCATCTTAGTTGGGGAGGGAAGGTGCATGGAGAATTCTAAGTCCAGATAATTGATACAGAAAAAACAAAACGAGAAAACAAATAAACCCCAACAACTTGTGGAACCAACCCATTTACATAATTAGTAACTGCCCATAATGTTTCTTTGTATTGAGAGTACACAACTAGAAAAAAAAATATTACTGGTCTTCTTTCCCTTTCCAAATAGTGTTTTGTAGAGTTTGTCCCAATTAATACACAAATTCAGGTAACAATTTCAAACACTTTGCTGGAAGATCTTTTCACTTTGAGTTTTTCAAAAATTTATTCCCACCTTCTCCTCGCTATCAGTAAAATATTAGTTCTGACTGCATTTTAATGCAAGGACTTGAGAGTTCCAATGGCTTGGTCCAACTATTTTGAAACCCATGAAAAGGATAAAAGTCCCTGTTCCTCTATACATTGCCTGCTTTTTCTTTTAATCAAGCAAAGTAGTGGTGATGCTTACAAAGTGGAAACACATCCAGCTCAAAGGGCAAAAGGCTTAACCTTCACCCAGACAACCTAAGTGTGAAACCACAGACACGGAATATTTCAGCATCAGGAAAGAGGATCATTACTCAGCTGTGTCTGATAGTCCAGGATTTTCTGCAGTTGAATCAGTGACCTTTCTGTCCTCGACGCAGTTATATCTGTTCCAAGAGAAGGTGTCTTTGCTGGTTCTGAGTCCCTCATTATAGCAGCTTTGTCAATGTGGAATGGTCTCAAAACTGAGACTCCTTCTTAGCTCTGGAGATTAAGGAAACCTAGAGATTGCTGGCAAGAGGCAAAAGAGCAGAAAGCTTGGTTTTTCTACTTGAGGTTTATGCTGCCGCTCTGCTGGATGCCCCTAGGACAATTGGCCTTTATTTTCTGAGCTCTGCAATAACACTGGGAATGGTCATGGTCCAGGAACTGATATCTTTAGGTCATAGAAGCTAAAGTCTGGTTATTCCAGGTGCTTCAGGACAAAATACAATGGCTTACAAAAAAAAAAAAAAAAAAGTATGGGGAGGGAGAGCCGTCCCCAGAGCCCATAGCCATACCTCCAAGAGAAATGGTCAACACTGTCATCATCATCATCCTCTCCATCATCATAGCAGAGAGACCTATTTCTTAATGTACACTGACCACTGTTGTCAGCATTTTGTATGTATAACTTCACTGTAGTGCTAATAACAACTCTGTGACTAAGTCCTACTGCCATCCCTACTTGGTGCAGGAAGGAACTGAAGACTACGCAGGTTTGGATGTAGGGATGGTACGGAGTTTTGGATTTCTGGGAACTAGGGAGCCCTTGAATGTTTTAAGCGAGGGGCCCGTTTTGCCTTTCAAATAATTTAGGTGTTTAAAATCAGTGGGAGAAGAGGGGAAGGAAAAGCAGGCTAGATGTGAGAAGAGCTACAGAGGAAATGGTGAGGGAGGGGACAAGAAAAGGGGATTGACTTGATAAATCATTTGCTGAAATGAACAGGGCTGGGAGGTTGGGTTTGGGGAAAAGGGCGGAGTTCAAGAAGTCAGTGTCCCAAGTGAAATACATACATATAGGACGGAGGTGGGCGTATGATAATGCCAGGTCATGGATCCCTGACTGGTGCCCTGCCATTAATGTGCTAACCGCCCTGTGCAGGAAGCCTCATTCTGATCGGGTCTGATTTTTCCACATTCTCTTTGCTTAGAGCCAGACTGGGGGGATTCTTTGAAAGAGTCAGGAGACGTTGCCTTGAAGACTCTGCAAATAAGATATAAGGGGACATAAGACATTTACATGAGATCCAATCAAATCAGCCAAGCCTAACCCTCTTGTTTTGATGGCTGTGTAGGGATCCCCCTGGGTCGCCTTTCCCTGGGAAAGTCTCCCAGGGCTAATGAGGGAATGCATGTTTTCTGCAGATGATTGCATTATCATCACAGACAGGACACCTAAACCAGGCAGAAGGACACCGTTTACATATTCCCTGCAATCAAGATTGAAAGGAGTTTAGAGGTAATGGGTAACTTGCCATTTGCTATCAGGAATGTCCTACAGCGCATTCATAAATGTGCAAGTGGGTCATTTCCTGTCACGTGCTGGTGGTGTATCCAAGGAGAGGGAAGAAAAGAAACATACCGTCGTCTAGTAAGATACTACCAGAGAGTTATCAGTTGACTTTGCCGTCTACGTGTCCTATTTGCAGTTATTTCTTTAACTTTGGAAGTTGCTTTTAGGTGGGACTTTGAATTCAAACTCAAGGGTGACAAGTTGAAATCTTTTCATGGAAATCTTTTCACAAGCAGAGTATTTATCTGAACGGTTGTTATGTGTAGAAGATGCCATTTCCCCCTTTCTGTCTCAACAAACACTAACACACTTGATTTGAGTAGATCAATCCTTGAAAATAACTTGGAGTATAGGGAAATATGTATCCCAAATTTTAGCATCATGTCTGGCGTAATAGATATTCTGTGAGTATTTGTCATAGTGAACTGAAGATTGTACAAAGTCTCGAAAAATAACCTGAGGAGTCTCTTGGGGGCAATCTTGGACAGTAACACCTAAAATGGCTTTGAACATAAAAGAAAAAAACTAAAAAATATATATGGCCATTAACTCTCTGTTCTCGCAAAGATGCTGAAGTCATAGGTCACTGACCATCTCCTTCTGCCTGGCTTAGAGGCATGAAGAATTCTCCCTGCCCCATCTTTGGTACAGTGTTAGCTCAAAGAAAAAATGCATTGATGATGAAGCCCTCAGCTCTCCTCCTTGAAGCCACTTCAGGCCTAAAGGCTTGTATTTCTCAGGCCATAATTTCTAGGACCATCATCACACCCTATCATTTATGACTTTCATTTTCATCCCTGTCGCTTGTACATATTAGGTACTTAATTTGTGCCAGGCACTGCTCCAGAGCTTTCCATCAAATAACTCAGATAATCCTTTCAATGATTCCATGGGTTGGATTCTATTATTATTCCAGTGTTACCTCTGAGAAGGTGAAGCACGGAGAAGTTATCTAACTTACTCAGTGCCGCATAGCAAGCCGGCGATCGCAGACTGAGTCAGGGCATCTCACTGTCCTAAGTAAGCTAGGGGAAATGACCCCATATCCTCATCTGTGACATGATGGATCATAGATTGGAATCGATTCCAACTCCAGAGAATGTGCTCTTAACTGTTATGCTAAGATGGCACCCACTTTTCTTTGTTACTGGCTGAAATTCTACTGAGTGGCTCGAATCCTCGGACGCTTCATTAATTGTTTCTCAAGGGCATTCAGCGGTTGCATTCAGACTGGTCTCTCCTAAAGCTGAATGGCTTTAACTCTCTTGGGTGGGTGAGATCAGAGATCAGGGAGTTTTGAAATTAGAGATCAGCACTTCCCAGAGTTTTTGGTCTCAGGACGCCTTTACGCTTAAAAAAAAATTTTTTTAGGGGCACCTGCATGGCTCAGTCGGTGGAGTATCCAACTCTTGGCCTTATCTTGGGGTGATGAGTACAAGCCCCACATTGGGCTCCATGCTGGGTGTGGCACCTACTTAAAATTTTTTTTTAAGACCTGAAAATCTTTTGGTGTTGTATCACTTTGTAGAATATTTTCCTTATGTCTGTGTCTTTGTATCTCAGACTTTATCTTATACATGTAATTATGTACTCTCTCCTGATGCATTGTCTTGGAAAGGCATTTGAGAATTTCAGGGACAGCTAAGGGAATTAACCAGATGGATGCAATGCTGGCTCCTGGAGCCTCTGGAGCAACATTGTTTCTCTCGCTCAGCATCTGTGCAAGGATCTTGCCAAGGTTTTCATCCCTTCAGATACCTAAACCTCTCTTTGAAATGAGGGAAAAATCAAACCTCCCCCTCTCTCTTTTTCTTTAATAACCTGACTTGGAGTGTTACCTTCGTTTTGTTCTAGAATTCTGTCAATTTGGTCTGCTGTTTTGAATGCTCTCTACATCTGTTTAATTTTATTTGATTTCATCCAAGCTACACGAATGAATCATTTTTACCTTTGGTGTATTTATACTTCCTAAGATCTGGTAAACCCTTTTCTTCTTTTGTGGCCTGTTTGTTGGAAAGAGAGACTAGTGTTTTAACTGAAATTTCTTAGCCACAGCTTTCTAAGTCAGATTTGGGCTCTTGATTTATTTAGTTTATTGCTTAGGCACTAGAATCAAAAGTGATTGAAAATGTTTGGAGAAGAAAAGAAAATGTTTGAAATGTGACTTACCCTGATCAGCTTGGTTCCCTTGCCATCAGCCCTGAAAATTCCTTTCCATTTCTCCTCACTCTGGTTGGATTTGCTTCTTTTCCAACTATTTGTTATACGCCAAATCTGATGCCATTTAAAGTGTAGGAAATGTGTGCCCCTGCAGGAAATATACAAAATCCATTCATAGGCATGCCTGCCATGCCCTGCAGAGTTATATTCTGTGTCATATCCGTTTGAAAATGAGGATGAACCCTGTCCTCAAGATTCAGGTCACCATGCCGGGCTTGCGTCAGTGACAAGGAGGAAATTGGAGGCCTGGGTCCCATGCCTTTGGGATTCTTCACCTTCATGGAGAAAACATCCTACTCAGCATTTTCAGACAGCAATGGATCCTGAGCAGCTACTAAGGGAGTGCCTTTATATTCACAACAGATCCCACACTTTCCCCAACTTGAAAGACCATGGAAACTCTGTTTGAAGACAAACAGTCATCAAAACTTTAAGCTTTCAGGACTGCCCCGGGAGTCTACACTAGCATCACTTGCTGGTTATAGACTTAGTCATTAATTAAAAATGGTCATGGAAATGAAATATTTTGTTTATGTCTGAGACAAATTGGTAAACTCTAATTTATAAGTAAGATGCTGGTAAGTCCTAGATTTAACATAAGAACGTTTCAGTAAGTGTATATAGTATACTTCTCCACGGAGACGCGTAAATGGAAAATCTGGCCATAATTATCAAAGGGTGTGGGCAAGGACAGTGCTTGCTCTCTGTCTGACTTGTATCAGAAAGCTAATCAGATTTTTTTGAGGAAATTATTTGCTTCGGGCTTCACTTTCCCAAACTGCAAGGTCTTGAACACACATATCCTTAGTTTTTCAATGTGATTTTACTACCCCATTTCACCTACATGGCTGAGATTCTTTTCATCCATTACCAGAAAATGAAATATGTTTTCTTCAAAGTAAAACGGACATATGGGACAGAGACTGCATCCCACAACTGGCTCCGTAAATGACAAGGACAAGTACTCGATTTTCTCTCGGTTAAAAACACCCGTGTAACACACCGCCGTCAAGAGAAACATTTTCCCTGTCTGTCGTGTGTATGAACATTTACAAATACTTCCATACCTGTAGAGGTCTGTCAGATCACATTGAAATCTGTCTGATTATTATAGGTGTCTCAAAAAGTTTGCTTTAGACACAATAGAGCTGATGTGATTTCAACTCTGGAAGCCAACTTTTAGTAAAATTCCCTAAGGTGACACCATAGCTTGCTATAATCGATGTCACTTTTCATGTTTTATGACGGAATCCCACTTCTTAAGGAAAAAATGCTGTGGGATTATTTGTAGAACAGTCAGTGACATACAAAGCATATCCTGTTGCCAGAGAAAAGCCAGAAA
This sequence comes from Zalophus californianus, assembly GCF_009762305.2. NCBI lineage: Eukaryota > Metazoa > Chordata > Mammalia > Carnivora > Otariidae > Zalophus > Zalophus californianus. The sequence goes on along the minus strand of NC_045609.1, from coordinate 5,893,124 downwards.
AAAAGGGGAAATGCTTCTCCAAGAGTTGCTTATTTTCACGTTGCTTCACATACAGACATCTGCTAAGCCTCTTGTACTTTCTTCTGCATCTTTACAGAATTTATTCTTCCCTGTGCATCACCAAAGCTGCTGGCCACTCTGACGGATGGTGCTGATGTTTTGTTTTATTGGGTGTTTTGTTTCTGTGCCCTTGGAAAAGCAATGCAAGAATTGCCATGCGATTTCTGTTGTTCTTATGCTTGCTTTTTTTCTCTCTTAAAAATGTATCCTGTACCTCATTCCACAGACCGTGGACCTCTGTGGGCTGATGAGTCAGTCATTCAGAAACTTTGTGAGAGTTCCATGGTTTGTCCATCAAACACTCATTTTTCCCTAATCTGGCATAAAATGACAGAAAAGTGCCTCCCTGACTAGATCACGCCTGGCCTGTGATTCATAGGTTGGAGAATCGAAGTTTCTTTAAACTCCTAATAGGTTTGGGGCTCCACTCTGTCACGAGATGGTTACAAGCCCAAAGATGGAGGAGGGAGCCCAAGGGCTGCCAGGAGTGATGGATGCACACCTGGTCCTGGACCAATTCCTCTCATGGACGGATTTGGGTGTAAGTGTTCTTTCAGGATTTATGGTGTAAGAAGAGATCCTATTCTCTGCCAAATGCCCCTGATGCTGAGGAGGGTGGACACTGCTCAGTTAAGCTGCGCCTTCTGTATAGGCTTCCATTTGTTACTCTCTGTAATGAGCAGAAATCTGCCTCCTTATAATAAATACTGCCGTTTTTGCTTATTATTTACGAAGCTTCTTAGGATCTAATTCCTCTTCTGTGTCACCACTTCAAATTTTTCTATTCGGCAGAGTCTTTCGAGGCTTTTCTTTTCCAGCTGAGCATTATCAGGATCCCCAGGCATTGTCCTTTTCTGGAGGAGATCTGACTTCCCAGTGCCTCTCCTCACTTGGGGTTTGGAGTCGTGGGTACGAGATGTTCCTCAAAGCATCCCATGCATCAGTGAATAATTAGAACATATTGAACAAAAAGAAATGGTTAAATTATGGTATATTCTCATAACAAGCTGCTATACCATCTTAAAACCAGGTTTCACAAAAATTTCTAACTCTGGGAAGTGCCCAAATTATATGTCTGGATTCTCAAGAGCATGTAAGCATAATCTTTGTTGTGATGAAAGTATATGTAAAATGCATGTACATGTCAATAAAAGAAAGAGTGAAATTTATCAAAATGAAAATGGTGGGATTATGGTGGGTTTTTATTTTCTGCAGCATCGTTTTCTATTTTTCTACAAGACACAGATCATCCATGCAACTGTACCTTATATACCAGGTGAGAAATGATACACATAGAGTGCAAAGGATTATAACCCCCGTTTGGTGTCTGTGTACCGCTTCTTTTAAAGAAACCAAAGGCATTTCCTATTTCAGATTATCTTTAAGAGGATGTATTTGGAATAAGGCCCTTTTATTTTATTGCTTGGAAGCTTCTCGTTCTTATCATACTTTATCCCCCAAATCAATTTAGGGGTAGGACAGAGCTGTGTTTGTTTAATTGGCTCTTAGAGAGGCAGGGTATACTATATACTGCAGAATTTAGACTACAGGAAAATACTTAAGAGGAAGTCTTAAGAATATGTGGATTAGAATGGTAATATTAAAAAAAGAAAAGACAATAACCATGTTGAGAAGATGTGGCAAAAAGGGAACTCTCATACATTGCTGGTGGGATTATAAAGTGGTCCAACCACTTTGGGAAAGAGTTTGGCAATTTCTTAAAATTTTTAATATAAATTTACCATATTACCCAGAAACTCTACTTATGGGTATCTAAGAGAAATGACAACAGAAGTCCACACTTGTACAAGAATGGTACAAGAATGTTCATGGCACCTTTGTTAACTGTAGCCAAAAACTGGAAAAAATCCAAATGTCCCTCAACTGCTGGATGGATAAACCAAGTGTGATACCCCACAGGTTTAAATATTATTTGGCAATAAAAAATAATGACTCACTGATACATGCGGCAAAACGAGTGACCCTCCAAAGCGTTATGCTAAGTGCAGGTAGCCAGATGAGAGAGATCACAGATTATATAATTCCATTTCTGTAAAATGCTTTCTCAGAAAAGAGAAATCCACAGAAACAGAGGAAAGATTAATGGTTTCCTGGGGGCTGAATAAGGATTAATTCCAAATGGGCAAGAGTTGTTTCCTAGAGGTGATGGAAATGCTCTAAAATTGGCGATTGTGATGGTGGCACAGGTCTGTACATTGTTGTTTCCTAGAGGTGATGGAAATGCTCTAAAATTGGCGATTGTGATGGTGGCACAGGTCTGTACATTCACTAAAAATCATTGAATCATGAATCACTTACAATGGGAGAAGCTTATGTCAATTCTGCTTTGATAAAGCTATTAGATCTTTTTTTAAAAAATATTTTATTTATCTATTAGAGAGAGTGTGCACGCGCACAAGAGAGCACGAGCATGAGTAGGGGAGAGGCAGAGGGAGAGGGAAGCACAGGCTCCCCACTGAGCAGGGAGCCCGATGTAGGGCTCGATCCCAGGACCCTGGGATCATGACCTGAGCCAAAGGCAGATGCTTAACCGACTGAGCCACCCAGGCGTCCTGCTATTAGATCTTTTTAAGGGAGTACATGGGCTATGTTTTCTTTGTCGTCTCTAGATACTATGATCAGACAAACCTCCAGGAGCCTCATCCATGAGCAATAGTCAGAGCTAATCAGAAGGTAGCAGCTTTTCTGCCAGGCCGACATCAGTTTATGTCGCTCTTCTCTCCACCTAGATCCCCATAGAGTTCGTCGATCGTCTAACATGAAATCTATTTCCCGTTGAAATTGACTGAGAACCTGCTTACCACTAAGATTGAAACTATAACGGGAGTTTCATTTTACTGGCAACGGCAACACTGCTGAAGTCAAATGCTGTTTCTTATCTTGGTATTTACAGGCATCTTGTATGATCCAAGTTGTCACAAAGGAAAGGAAATTCACATTTTATTGGTATATATGGCAGAAGTGTTCCCCACGGTCATGGGAATGACTTGGTCACCAGTTATGCGAGTCATAAAGCAGCAAGACTCCCTGGGAAAACTGGATGCCCGAGAGTCACACATTCTTCAGTGAGCATTTACAATACCATATGATTTCACTCATATGTGGAATCTACAAGACAAAACAAATGAACAAGCAAAGCAGAAACACACCCATAAATACAGAGAGCAAACTGATGGCTGCCGGACAGGAGGGGATGGAGCTGAAGGGGGTGGGAGGTCCAGGCTTCTGATATGGAATGAATCAGTCCCGGGGAATGAAAGGCACAGCCCAGGAAATGTGGTCAAGGCACGGTAGCAGTGTTGTGCAGTGAAAGATGGGAGCTCCTGGTGTGGGGAGCGCAGCATAACGTATAAACTTGTCCAGCACTGTGTTGTACACCTGAAACTAATGTAACATTGTGTGTCAATTATACTTCGATAATATATATAAACAGTGTTATATATATAGGGGTGTCTGGGTGGCTCAGTCGGTTGAGCATCCGACTCTGGATTTCAGCTCAGGTCATGATCTCAGGGTGGTAAGACTCAGCCCTGCTTCCAGCTCCACGCTCAATGCGGAGTCCGCTTGAGGTTCTCCCTCTCCCTGTGCCCCTCCCCCTGCACACACTCTTTCACGCTTTCTCTCTAAAATAAATAAATAACAAATAAAATCTTTCTTTAAAAATAGTATTATATCTACATATATAATCTGATATTGAGCATGAAGTGTGAAATGTATAATTTTGTTTTAGAAAATACCTTTTCTGTTCTGGTGATTAGGAGCTCCTCAGCACAAAGCATATTATTAGACAGTGTGCTCAAGAAAGAAGCAATATTGTTTTAAAAATCTGGCTTGTATATTGCTAGGGAAACAGAGTCCTATTGTAATTAAAACAAAATGGTTGAAAGCCATTCTGTCACAATCTCTAAGTAGAAAATTTTCTCCTTAAACTTCTGTTTCTTTTGAATTTAACTTTTATCTGAGCAATCCATGAAAAATCTGCAAATAACAATAAGCACTAGTTTGTAGACTTTCATATTTTTCTGCTTTTGATATTTTATAAGAGAAACAATCCATCCCTTCTTTTGAGCTATTTAGTGTTCTCCTGTTCTTCTGCAATACTTTCTTTCCATATTATTTACTCCCAGCTCAGCTAAACCTGGTATTGGCACCATCTCGAGGATTAACTAATCAGAGTTAAGTTCACTCCTGGATAATTTTATCGGAAGAAGGCTTTCCATCAGTCTCCCCTTTTATTTATGTTTTGTAAGCATTTATTTATTTATTTGACGGGGGGGGTGCAGGACCAAGGGGAGCCTCAGAGGGAGAGGGAGAAGCAGACTTCTCACTGAGCAAGGAGCCCGATGTGAGGCTCGATCCCAGGACCCTGGGATCATGACCCGAGCCGAAGGCAGATGCTTAACCAATTGAGCCACCCAGGTGCCCCTACCATGTATATTTTTATTCACCACATTTAATTTTTCCTGTTTTCCTGAATGACCTTATAAATTAAATAGACCATGCTGGTAAGTGCCTGAGAGTAAAACACTTTTAAGGTTTTCCAACTGCAAATTATGATATGTTACTGAGCCACAAAATCATTTTTTGGGTGGGTGGGGGATACAAAAATAGCTAGCATTTTTGTTTTCATGAAATAGAATGGAACATAACTGAAATATAGAAATGTAGCATCACTAAGAATATTGTTTCATTAAATTTAGTTTCAACTATGTGTATATTAAATCACTGTGTAAAATCTATTTCGTGCTGGAGGTCTAGGTCACAAAAGTATTTGCTCTAAAGGACAGAAAATCAGGTTATTAGAATTCCCTCCTTTTTTTTTTTTTTTTTTTTTTTTTTTTGCCCTAGAATCCCAGATTGCTTTACTATTTGGATAAAATCTAGCAGATTAGAGAAGAAATGGTGTGTTTGTTATAAAGAGTTACCTCACATGATTTTAAGATTTATTTATATATTTGAGAGAGAGAGAAAGAGCATGAGCGGGAATGGCAGAGGAAGAAGGAGAGAGAAACGTAAGCCAACTCCGTGTTCAGTGTAGAGCCCAACTCCGGGCTTGATTCCACGACCCTGAGATCACAACCTGAACTGAAACCAAGAGTCAGACGCTTAACCAACTGCGCCAGCCAGGCGCCCCCTCATATGATTTTAAAGGATATATAAGTCATTTTTAAGACGCAATGGGAGAAAAATGCTATCAGTCAAATATTCTGTCTGTAGGAAACTTGGAAACTAGTTGGTCTTTGAATTATGTAGAGTTGTGATGCCTTTGTGAACATGTGCACATGTACGCATGTACACCCATCACAATTAAGTACAGACAGTTTTAGGAGCATAAAGCTCAGGATCAGATTTTGCTTTCTCTTTCCGTTCTCGCATTATCATCCGTTCAAATTGTTTCCTATGTGGTTAATCCTGTCTATCTCTGCTCCCCTACTGAGTTGATATTTTCCGTCACTTTAAGGTGTTTTCTAATTACTTCGTGAATAAAACATTTTAGGTGGAAAGTAAAATTGAGTGCAGAGTTATGCTTGTAGGTAAAAACGTGCTCTCTTTAATGGTGGAACTGGGGCTCGTTGCCTTATGCGGGGTCTCTAATTCTCATGTGGTGGAGCTGTGCATACTGATCCATGTGTGCATGCCCCTTTTGGCTGGTACAAGTAATTCAGAACGTGATGAGTCCTTCATGACAGACAGAGTGTTTCCTTTAGAAAAGAATAGTTAAATTAGTTCCATTATAAGGGTGATGCTTGGAGCCTTAATAATTTCCAAATGTTGACTGCTTCTATCCAAGTCCTTCTTTTAGAGACTACGTCCAAGTAAAAAGCCATGTTTTAAAGATCATGTAATCTTTGCATTTAGTTTGTTATCACTAGATTTGGACCAGTTTTGCTTAGCTCTGATGAGTAAAGGATCCTGGCTGGCAGCAGACCTTTAGATTCAGACAGAGGTTATGAGCTTCCAGTTGTTGCCCATCTGGGGTACAGGGTTGACTTCACACCCAGTGGTCTGAGTGAAGGTCTAGAGGCAGCCACTCACATATTTAGAAGAATAACTCCCTTGAATCCTTCCACATCTACTTTGTTGACTTTCTGTTTGTACTCTACCTTAAGAGAAAACGATCAGTATCATGGTATTACCAACCTGTTAATGACGGTAGGCTTACTCTTTATTCAAACAAATTCTTGCTCTTCAAAAAGTTTAGCTGAACATTCTGAGGCAGAGGAAAATATAAATCACTGCAAACTCAAAGGCACATAAAAATAATGAATTAAGAAAAAACACATGGCATTCCTGGTCAGGCATTCTTAAAAAGATTTTTAAAATACTTTTAACAGATCTCTGATTACAGAGACATATTTATGGACCATTAAAAAGTTACCGGGGGTGGGGTGCCTGAGTGGCTCAGTTGGATAAGCGTCTGACTCTTGGTTTCCCCTGGGGTCATGATCTCGCAGTGGTGGGATTGAGCCCCGTGTCAGGCTCTGCACTCATCACGGAGTCTGCTTGAGATTCTCTTTCCCTTTCCCTCTCGCTCACTTTCTCTCTCTGAAATAAATAAATAAAATCTTAAACAAACAAACAACAACAAAAAATAAAGGAGGGCATGTGATAAAAAATGGCAACTGGCCCTTCATCATGGGGACAAAGGAGACTGGTGTTATCTGCAGCAGAATGGAGATGGCACGACCCGCCTAACCAGCCCTCCCCCCAACCCACCTCCCCAGATGATTGTTATTTGGGAAGTCAGGCCCAGTGGTTTCAGATTTTTTTCAGGAGAAGCAAAATTCAGATTTTTTAACGAGAAATCTCCTGGCTGAAAAATGTTGGCTCAGTATTTTTTTTGGACACGACACAAGCCAAACAAAATTTATCTGTAAACTTAACTTGGCCAACTGATGACCCTTCAGCTGTAGATTTTTCCAAAAACAACAACAGACAGAACTTTTTTCATTGCTAATGAGGAATTGTGAAGTGCTCTGGAACCCCTCTTTTTTTTTTTTTTTTTTTTTTTTAAAGATTTTATTTATCTATTTGAGAGAGAGAGAACAAGAGATAGAGAGCATGAGAGGGAAGAGGGTCAGGGGGAGAAGCAGACTCCCTGCCGAGCAGGGAGCCCGATGCGGGACTCGATCCCGGGACTCCAGGATCATGACCTGAGCCGAAGGCAGTCGCTTAACCAACTGAGCCACCCAGGTGCCCCTCTGGAACCCCTCTTTTAAGGGAGTAGCATCCCCAGTTCTTAATTTAATAGCAATATATTGCTCACCAGTGTGTGGTGTTTTAGAGCCTGTGAAGGTTTCTGTGGTTGGTCACCTATCAGACTAGAGAAGGGAGTACATGAGGTGACAGTAAGGCAGAATGAAATACACGCTTTTAATGGGGATTTTTAAAAAGGTCTGTGAGAGCAATACACCTAACCTAGGTACTAGAAAAGCTTTGCAGAGGTAGTGGTAAGGAATGAGACAATGTAGCATGAATAGCCTTTTGATAGAAAAGGAAGGGGACATTTGTAAGGGAAGGGAAAGTATAAGCAACTCTATGGTTATATTGTGGGCTTCGATATATCTTAAAGTGGTCTAATTGGGTATGATTGGAGCGTTGAGTATATGAGGAACTATAATTGGGACCAGGTCAAGGGGGACCTTGGATATCAGTCTACAGACGTGAAACTTGATTATGTAGTTACGGAGGGCAGGCTTAGAGCCGGGAAGAGACATAATCTAATCTGATCTGGTCTGTTTTCTGTGTTCTTTTCCCAAATCCCGGAGTATTTCCCCTTAATGTGCTTAGACATTTTCTCCGGTGAGTTGGTTAAAATAAGGATCCTTCCATTTTGGGCAGCACTGACAGTCCTTAATGATCAGCTTTGCACTAGTCACAATAAATTACAACTGTGTGGTTTCCAGGTAAGATTATAAAGCACAGGGAATTTGTGCTGGTGTGCAGAATATAGCAGCCTGTCCTGCATTTGGATACTGTGCAGAGAATATAATACCTCTATCAGGAGCAACTAATAGAAATCATGAAAACATAGATGGAATTGGATTGAAATAGATTGAAAAGAAAATGCAATAGTGACTTTATTTTCATAGAAGAGGTTAGATTGTATGCAGTCGCCAACAATATGATCATGGAATGAAACTACAGTATGTAAACATAACCCAATAAAAAAACCATTTTTAATGTAAAGATACGTATTCGAAGTGAGTAGAGAAACTTCACAATTATGTAAAAATTGCCATAGATCAAAAAGAAAATACAAGGTTAAGTCAGGATTTAGGGACAGATTTTTTTTTTTCCACCTCCTAAAATGTCAATGGTCAAAATTCACTTGTGGATAATGTGCCATGAAAGACACTTGTTGACCGGTACTTGAGCGGTGGTCAAGAAAAACCAACCAATGTGCCAAATCATAATTAGATAAAAAAAAAAAAACGCCCTAGACAGATGGCCATTTTGGCACAATTGGTATAAACAATGTATGAATTCATGTGAATTGCTTTAACACATTATTTCTCTCTTCCAAGAAACTCAGTGTAGGATGCATGTGACTCCTGTTCATCAATTCAGTAGTAATTATGGGTCTAAATTAATCACTTGGTTTATCACTTGCCAATTGCTCAATCTGGCCTCTCTAGATACTTCAGAGACAAGGAAACAATTTAGCTAAACAATATTAAATAAATAGTTCAAGGTCACAAAATAAAGAGAGTAAAAATAACAGATCTTCAGCTCCTAATCATTTGCATAGCTCATAGACCAGGGCAAAAATGAATTTCATAAGTCTATTGAAACAAATTCATACTTAGGTAAAAACAATACCTGATGGTACCACACAAGAAAATTCAACATTTAAGAGAAATTCATTAAGTCGTGAATGATGGGGAGTTTCTGTTTGGTGGCTTAGTCTGATTTTCATTTTGTCTTTAAACTCTAAGCACCTAATGTTCTTTATAGAAGGGAAAAGGGTTTAAATGTGCAGGTTTGCATATTTTTTTTAACAATCACACCCTTCTTATTGGTTTATGAATATATTTCACAATTGATAAATCTCTGTGGGACCTTGGAGACCTTAGCTTTTGCCTTGAGCTTCACCAGTAGTTAGCCGTATTCAAAATCAAAGCCATTGATTTGTCATAATTAATTCTGTAAATTAACAGGGTTAGATGAAACAATATTCATCCTATATTGAGTCCTATTCATTATATAATTAGTTATTCATTTTATACTTTATTCACATATAGTACTCAGTAATTAGAATGGAAATTGCAAGAGTGAGCTGGCTGGTGTTGAATGCCTTCTCCATGAGAACACAACCATGGCTGGCATAGAACCATGCTCAATAAATACTTAGTTAACTAATGGTTCTAGGCTACCTCAAGAGCCTAGAGTGATTTGGATATTGCATGTGGGATGATAAGCTTTGGGCACTGGGATGTGCTTTGGGACCACTGCACCCAAGCACGTGAAAGGAGCTTTTTCTATTCACTCACCTGCCCAGCCTGAACTGAAGGATCTATTTCATTCCTGGTTCATTCTTTTTGTTGCTCTTTGTGACTTTTTACTTACCAGATTTCCCCCTTTTTTCTTTTTTCTTTTTTCTTTCTTCTAGGCTGTTCTCAACTGTATTGAAGCCTTTGACGTGATAGGTAGCAAATGGGGAGGATGGTGTGATTTAGTTAGCGATTTTCTTTGAGTTCTATTCTTTTCAAGGGAAAGCTTGAATGTATAGAACAAGATGCCCTTTGCTAAATGCTAAGGTAGAAACAAGTTGAATTGACTATAGATAGTGCCTAGCTTGGCGTTCTGGGCATCTTGTGATGATTCAATATGGGGATCCATATTTCAGGCTTTCCTTCTGAAACCTTCTCTGGGAAAAGTGATTGTCAGCCTGGGCTCTTGGAAATATGAACTAATGAAGGTAGCTAAATGTGGGCAGTTGAGAAGGGAAAAAAGATGAGTGATCACTGATGTGCCCAGAGGTAAGGGTTGTGCATTTTTCACCAATTAAATTATCAAAATGGGGGCACCTGGGTGGCTCAATTGGTTAAGCAACTGCCTTCGGCTCAGATCATGATCCTGGCGTCCTGGGATTGAGCTCCATGTCCAGCTCCCCACTCAGTAGGGAGTCTGCCTCACCTTCTCCCTCTCCCCCTCCCCCTGCTCATGCGCTCTCTCTCTCTATCTCTCTCAAATAAAATCTTTTTAAAAAGTGATCAAAACAATCTAGAGTTACGGTTGTAATTGTGTTGGCTAGTACTAATGAACTTTTTACAAAGCTGAACAATAGAATACCATGGTCTTACTGTGTCTCTTTTTCTGTGAAGTATTTGAAAAATCGACAAGCGGTGGTTTATTATTTTAGATATGTATACTCCATTTTGAATCCTTTTCTTAGAATAACGATGGAAGTCCTTTCTTGAAACCCCAGGCTCAAGTACGTAGTTCAAGCAATCCCTGCAGGGCTAAGTGTCTCTAAAATGAGTAAGTTTGCGATGTCTAGAGCTTGGAGGTGAGCAGAAAGGTGCCCTTTGTGCATTAAGCAGTCACATGGAAAAAAATGTATTGTTGACATTTCATTATTTGATATGTGATTGAGTTTTATTATTCATTCGTCAAATCATTGCTGTGCTAAATGCTTTTTAACCTAGAAACTATAAAAAACAAAAAACAGAACACTGACTCTTTTTTTTGGACTGAGCTGTCCCTGGTTTTCATGTGTTTCTCCTGCTACCTTCCTTTGAAAGGCCTAACAGATGAGCAAGCAATGCCGTGCTATAATACAAGCAGGAGAGCTAAGATAGGATGAGTTTGGGCCAGAGAGCCTGTCTCTGTTGAGAATAGAATCCTGAAGACAGGAAAGAAGCAAGATGCACTAATTTTTCAGTTCAGGTAATTAATTGGAAATAATGACACCTTGGAAGCACAGTTTCCCATTATTTAAATGAAAAGAAGAGAGTGAACTAAGATTAAGCATAAGACAGATATGCCCCCTCTTAATGAACCAGACATGGCTTAAATGGCTCGTGGGGGCAGAGAAGGCCATGCCTCTGCAAAGAATATCTCAAGTTCTCCAGAAAGAATAGCAGCTGTCTTTACACATCACAGACCAGGGAAGGTAAACTGCAGCTTGCCTCTAAGCGGTGTACCCTATTTATCTTAAGAAATTGCCTTGGACTTTTTCAGCAGTTATATTTTAAAAATTATTTTAGGAGAGCGAGGACTGAAGCTTTAAGTAAGCCATATATAAAACAAGGCATAGGGGGAGGGGAAAAAAAAGACTGGAACAAGACAGAGAACGCTCTTTAAAAGCTAAAATCGGGGCTTCTGGGTGGCTCAGTTGGTTAAGCGTTCGACTCTTGGTTTCGGCTCAGGTCGTGATCTCGAGGTCGCGGGATCGAGTCCCATGTGGGGCTCTGCGCTCGGTGTGGGGTGTGCTTGTGACTCTCTCTCCCTCTGCCCCTTCCCACCTCTCAAAAAAATAAATCTTTAAAAAAAAAACATTAAAAAAAATTAAACCTAAAGTTAATTCTGAGCTTTCTGGAAGCCAAGTTTTAAAAACAGAGACTTCTTATCTTTCACTTTTCAGTTAAAGGAGCTGAATAAATTACTCATGAGAAATAAGCCTTTTATGCTACTCATTCCAAATCAAAGTTAATGTAGGGATTCTTATTTAAATTATTTTATGAAGAATTCATGAGGAAAAGGCGTTTCCGTAATAAAGCATTTGATTTACTTGATAAAGCTTCTGAGTCTTAGGTAACATCTAAATTCATCATTTTTCTATTCAGGAGTATATTTCCTTTGCTTGTGACTTCTTCCTAGTTCTGTGGCCTCGGTCAGTGACCTCTCTCAGCCTCAGATCCACAAAATGGCTCTACGTGTACCTTCCTCAGGGTGTCCTTATGAGGATTAAATGAGGTGGAGCTGGTGCAGACATGGTCTTCACCCTCGACTTGGCCTTGCTCATTTCTACCATTTCCATGACCTGCAATGTATCTCTCAGCCAGGAGAAGCCGTCAGAGGGGGAAATGGAGTCTTATTTCAGTGCACGAAGCTATCTTGCTTCTAATACCATCACATGTATTAAGGGATATCCAAAACTTAAGTTGCTCAACCAGCAGCAGGTCCTGATAAACTCCCGCAGATGGGACAGTGTCGAGAATCTGAAGCTACAAGATGAAAGCTGATTTGTATTCTTCCCAAGTCCTGATTTTTTTTTTTCCTATTTTCTCCTTCTCTGATTTGCTGGAGTTTGTATATGCAAAAATTATGTTAGCTGGCTGAAATGGGAAAAAAAATTAAGCATCAAGGATTGACTAGCACTAACTACTCTAGGTATCTTTCCCACTTGTCCTGTTGCAGCTATGAATTGGGTTTTTTCTTAAAGAGAAAAGAATGCTTGAAGAAAAATATGAAAATCATCTGACTACTTTTTTAGAGTGTCTCTGGAGATTTAGGTCTGAGCTTTGTTTTTTTTTTTTTTTTTTTTCCCTCAGGTTACTGAGTCCTTTAAGTTTAAGGAAATAGGCTTAGGGTGCTCTCAAATGAATAGTTACAAATGCTCCATGTAGCTCTTAAACTTGCAAAGTTCTCTGATTCTGCACTTAGCAACTCGTCAGTAGATTTTTGCATCTCTTTTTTACATTCTGTTGGAATAAAAGACATTAATATGAGATAAAATATTGTCTCCTCTCTAAATACAAATTTCCTTTTTGTATTTTCCACATGTTCGTCCTTTTTGTTTATTGAATTTGTGTACTTACATTACTGTAATAGATTGTCACATTTGGCAATGGCATGCCATATGCAGCCAAAGTATAAATGAAGGATATGGGTGAGAAACCAGAAGAAAAAGAATCTTTACAATACTGCTATGTGGGTAATTAAAAGAGTCACAAATGACTGCCAAGATTTTTTTCTTTTTTAATTATCCTAGGTCAGCATCCCAGAAGTGACAGGGAAGGAAGACGTGAAACAATGGGCAAGGGCTTTGCAGCTGGTTGACTTTGGTTTTCAAGAGTACATGAGTAAAGATCATCACCGCACCCCCTCATTACTTGTCCTGAATCTCCCTTTCTTGGGTTTACAAATGCCCTGGCTCATGGAGGGGGCTAGGGAGTGGTCCACGTAAAGTCATTAGAAACTGAATGAACTCCAGGTGTCTGGGTGGCTCAGTTGGTTAAGCATCAGACTCTTGATTTCAGCTCAGGTCATGATCTCAGGGTCATGAGATACAGCCCCATGTTGGGCTCCGTGCTGGGCATGGAGCCTGCTTCAGATTCTCCCTCCCCTTCTCACTCTGCCCCACCCCTCCCCTCTCTAAAAAAAAAAAAAAAAAAAATGAAAAAGAAATTGAGCCAACTCCTGGGTGATGGATCTTTCAGTGTACCAGTAAAGTAGTAGATGGTAAAGTAATAATGTCCTCTCCAGGGGATGAAAGTGTTCCTGCTGGAGTCTGAACTGGATACTCCGTGGGTGATGATGTGATTCCTGCATGTCCTCAGACTTCTAATACCTCCCGTCTTGGCAGGCTCTTGCCATGTCCAATCACTGGTTATTTGGAGACATTGGGAACTCTCTCTTCTTAGACAACCTCCAAGTGATCTTCTCGCCATATTGGCCCACACTGATAACGTGTTTTCCCCAGAGGTATTTATTTCTCTTTTCTGTACTCAAAAAACTTCTCTTTCTTCTTAGAAGTTGATCTAGATTGCTAATTAAGACTAGGGCTAAAATCAACCAGGAAAAAAAAAAAACTGTCCTGTTGTACTTAAATGAAGGGCTTACTCTTCAAATTTTAAGACGGCAGGAAGGGAAATATTTGCATTCCAAACTTGAGGTAAATCAATGATGATAACAGCATTTATTGAGCGGGTGCTTTGCCGGTTACTTTGGTTTACATTTTATATCTTATTTAAACCTCAAAAATTTCTGAAGTTTCTATGTTTATCCCATTTTATAAATAAATTGAGGCATATAGACATTGATGTCTAAAAGAATCAGAATTCAAATCCAGAGAGTCTGAATTTTTTAAGGTTTTATTTATTTATTTTAGAGAGGGAGAAAGCATGCACATGAGCAGAGGGAGAGGGAAAGAGAGAATCCCAGGCAGACCCCAAGCTGAGTGTGGAGCCCAGCGCGGGGCTCCATCCCACAATCCTTAGATCATCACCTGTGCCGGGCACTTAACCAGCTAAGCCCCCCAGGTGCCCCGAGAGAGTCTGATTTTGAAGCCCACACTCCCCACTTTTCTGTAGAGCCTTCTGCTAATCAACAACAACAAAAAGTAAAAATAAAGCAAAACAATTGCATTTGCATAGCCCAACAATAGGAATGCTCATATCTTGATACAGAGTAATGGTTACCATGGAAACATGGCCTCTAGTGATAATATTTGTTGATTAGAGAAGATCATAATTGAGAATAAGTTTGTTTCTGTAAATGTTTATGTGATACAGATTGTCGCACATGGGAAGACTATGAAGGGAAGGCCTTTGCTTTCAGAGTTTCCAGTCTACTGGGAAGACTTGAACTACAGGTTTAAGTAAATATATATAAGCAACAGTTCAAGGCAAGGCATTGCCGTGATGATGCACAGCATTGGATTGATTATAATCCGGGGGTCATGACACCTCGTTATCTTCAGTTCACATGAGGCCCCTTGATTTCATTCGTTCATTCATTCATTCAGTCATCAATTTATTCCCCTCACTCTTCTGCCCCATGAATCCCTCCATGGACAGCGACCAGCTAAGAAATCAGCTCCCCATTCTTTGGACAAAGACATAAAAATTAATTTGCATCTCTACTAGATATACCAGTAAGTTTTTAAGACCCGCCAGTAGAATGCAGGGCAGTCAAATTTTATGTATAGTATTGTCTTAGAATAATCCCAAGATCTTTCTTAGAAGTTTGGATTTATTGATTGTGCATATTGATAATATTTCAGTCACGGCAGTTCTTGGAGAATGGGAGAGGGACCCAGGGGTCTATATCTCACCTAGGACTAATTAAAGATGGGCTATATTGTGACAAAGAGCCATGTGGGACATAAAACAAATTAAATGGCTATCACAATGGGACCAGCCGGAACTTTTTGATCAAACAAACTGGGCTGTCTGGAAACGTTGGATTTCTGTCTGACCCTGAAAGAATTAGTTATCCTCAATCCAAATTGCATTTTGAGCTCCCTGAAATCACAATAAAAAACAGTTTCTGAAACTAAAGTAATCCGTGTTCTTATCTTAACTCTCTGTTTTTTTTTTTTTTTTTTTTTAATATCACTAGGTTTTCTCTCGCCCCTCCTTTTTAAAGCCATCGGTTAATTCATTCTGGTAAAAAAGGCCAGGGATTTCAGAACTACCAAGATGTAGTGATGAAAACTAATTTTTTTCTAATTAAATGTTTGTGTGTGAGTCAACGGAATGCTGGATAATTTTTAGATAGTCTGTCTTCCCCTCACAAGGGTCATATTTAAGCATATATCACCAGTGATTTTATCTGATGGTGCTTTTACCTGCTTTTATGTTTTCTCTCAATGTTATTTCACTTAATAAAAATAATTTTATTCTAAGTAAAACATGGATTTAATGGGAAAAAGATGTAGCTCCAGTGTAGGAAATATAAGTGTCCTGAGACTTCTTGACTTTCTCATTTTCTGAATTTTCATGGTAATTTATTACACACGTATCCATCAGCAGTTTTGATCAGACCTTTAAAAATTTTAACATTTGATAGATATTGGAAGTTCAGATGTTCTAATTCTATCCTTCTTTCTTTATTACATGGAATAGTTCTACCAAGAGAATTTGTGGATTTAAATAAGTTTTTATGTTTTAATTCATTGCAGTTCCTATTAATGATCAAATTGTCTCAACTTATGCCAGTGGGAGCCTATTCAAGTTTAATTCTGAGTTCTTTTGACATAGACCTAGAGTCTTGGACAGTTTTCTTATTATCAGATATGATAGGTGGTCTAGGCTCATCTTGTATGTTTCATGGCCCCACACTGGAATCAGCAATTTCTTCTGTTTAGAGACCCACAGTCTGAGGCCTAGGGATGCCCTTTGCTACTAGGTTGGCCATTGTTTCCTTTTTTTTTTTTTTTTAAGATTTTATCTATCTATCTATTTATTTATTTATTTAGAGAACATGAGCAGGGGGAGGGGCAGAGGAATGGAACCCTAAGGCAAACTCCCTGCTCAGGCGAGTGTGTGTGTGAGAGTATGAGTCTCTGGGAGGGGAGGAAGGAGGCGCAGAGGGAGAGGGAGAAGCAGACTCCCCACTGAGCATGGAGCTCCCAAAGTGGGGCTCCATCCCAGGACCCTGAGATCATGACCTGAGCCGAAGGCAGATGCTTAACCTACTGAGCCACCCAGGCGCCCCTAAGTTGACCATTGTTTCTAAGGCTTTTTAGCACACAGAGTTGTAAAATGTTTATCTTTTTTCCTGTACCATTTTATTTATAAATGAAAAATCAGCTCTCTATTCACATGCATAGATTTTGCTTTTATGACTTTCTGGATCCAGGGCAGATTTAAAGAAGCTTACATTTTGCAGGGATGTTTACTGATATCCATGAAACACTTGGTAGTTAGGTATAGTGTTTCAGACCATATTAAAAGATTTTTCAATAGCGTTTTATATGTTTACATTTTTATGTATTTCATATTTGAACTGTATATAAATGTGTTCTCTTTTGAGTTCAATTTCTTCTGAAAATCATTTCAAGGAAATAGATTATGCTGAAGAATAAACAGCAGCTTAATAATGATGTGAATATATTAGTGAATCAGAATCCACTGACGAATTAGTCACAGTTTTTCTAATTAGAGTGTGAAATCTTAATTTTTTGGAGTATGATTAACTGATAATAGCTATGTCATGGTGTTCTTGCAAAAACTTGTTTTGATGGGCATTGTAATATAAAAAGCATCAGTTAAGAGGCAAAACAAAACAAAAGAAAAACAAGTACTGATTATTTTGCCTTCAAAATCCTCCGAGCACCTGATAAAGTATGAATGCAAGTTTCAGATACATCAATATCAATATTAGTATTGCGAGTATTGTCTATTAGGCTTTCTAGGATTAAGGGCTGAGAAAAATGTATATTTAAGAAAAGTGGAATCTTGATGTCTGCAGCGAAGAAGATAGGTAATTGAAATTAATTATTCGGGGTTTTTTTAGAAAAATTAAAACAAATTCAGCAAGTCTTTCATCTGACTTGACTTGTGTAATATGGGTAAAATCAGTTATCAAGCCTGAACTCTCATATATTATAATTTTCAGAATACTTTGAACACCGCTGTGGGTGGGTACGTGGGCGGGGGAATGTGTGCCCACCGCTAGGAGCCTGGTGACATCATGATGGATATAGCAGGAGACTGAATTCTGGCCAGCCACTGAAAAGAAAGAGGCAGATCTGCATGTGGTACTATGGGAATCTCCAAAGTCTCATATACTTTGTTGTCTAAAAACATGGTCTGTGGAGCTAGCCCACCAGACTTCAATCCCGACACGACTGACCTTGAGCAAGTTGCTTGATCTTTTTACATTTCTGTTTCTTCATCTGGAACATAAGTATTACATTGACATACACCTCTGATGGTTGTGAGCATTAACTTTCTCTTTCTCCTCCTCCTCATTCACCTCCTTCACATTTTTGTCATCTTTATGATCATCACTGTCTTACTCAGTGACATATAAAAGCTTTATATAAATGTTTCTAAGGCAGGTACTCTTTGTGTTGATAAAAGCACATGGATTTTTACCTGCGTATGTAAACTTTTAGACTTCCACTTTATGGAAGGAAACATTGTAAACTTAAAAGGTGGTTAGTTCTGAAAAGCAAATCTGTTAAAGGGGAAAAAGGGGAGGAAGCAATCACTTTATATATTACATATTCTTCTGTTGGAGGTATAGCTAAAGAGATTTGTGTACCCCTTTATGAAAACCCAGCTTTAAGACACATTCCCAATTTCTGTGGTTTCCCCTATTTCTCAGCCCCCTATATAGTCCATTTTGGAACTGCCTGCATAAATCCTACAGTGATGGGTGAATTGGAAAAATTCTGGGGTGTCAGATGGCTTCATGAGAGGATGTGATGTCTGGACAGAAGAAACATTTCATCCAATTCATAGAAATGCAACATCAAGCTTTCACGTCTGTGTGTGTTAAGGAATCATTCCCCATTGCCTGGAAAATTACCGTTGCTCAAATGAGTCTTGGTTTCCTCATCTATACAACGAAGTTAGCAATGCTATGCACCCATAGGCAGCTCCCTGGAAAGAAAAAATGAGGACTGCATTTGCTCTTAACAAAAAGGCCTACTGAATAGAAAGTACTCAATAATTATTAACCCATTATGTTTTGATTATTATCCTAAAACAGCGTTTCCTGAGTGCTGCAGATTCTGGTAATAAATGCACGGACTTTAACAAGGATCTTAGTATAGAAATACAAAGATGATGATGTTGGTAATGATAATAGTAGTTAATATGTGTTGAATCCTGTCATGATTGAGGCACGTTTCTAAGCCCTTTGTATATATTAATATATTCAATCTTCAAAGCAACCCTGTAAGCACTAGTATGCTGATTACTGGTGAGGGAAGCAAAGCATAGAGGAAGGAAGATGGAAAGTGGAGACAGTGATCCAACAGAAGACTCTCGAAGTTCAACCGTCACGTAGAACATAAAAATGGAGCCATGGTTAAAATGAAAGGTAGGGCCAAGGGAGAATTGTTGAAGATGGAGGAGCTTGGGGCATGTTTGTATTCCAACAGGGATGACTCAACAGAAAGCAAGTCACTGAAGACACAAAATGAGAGAGAGAGAAGGTATTTTCAGGAGCAGGCAGGGGAGTGTCCTAGGCTGTAGGAAGACAGCAAGGGTACTTTGAGCTCAGTCACGAAATAACTAAGGGAACTTGTCTTGACCACATACCATTTCTGTGTCTCTAGTTTATTCAATGGCAAAGAGAGTTGGACTATTAATGATCATTATTTGCTCTCCAAATCAATGTTTCAATGGCCGTGAAATTATTTAATAGTGTTATATACAATCTGAAAATATTGCTGACTTTTGGAAGAGCTCACTGTAATTCTGACATTCCTCATTGATGATTTTTAGCTCATTGGGAGCTTAAAAAGAAAAAGAGAAAAGAAAAAAGGAAGAACTCTTTATTTCAATAAAGGAAGCACTCTTGATAATAAAAATTTCAATCCATTTTGAAAGATACACTTAACTTCTATTGCATCTTAAGTGTATTGCTTAATATTTTGGAACATTATAGGAAACCACCCAACGTTTATTACATAACTGATTTGATCATTTATAAATACTTGCCACATTGCGCAGTATGTTTTCACGTGATGCATATTCCAGATTCAAAAGTCCATGTCTCATTTTCAACCACATTATACTTTGTTATGAAATTATCTTTCTCTGTAATAAAAAAAATCATTTTCCTCGTAGTTCTACTTTAGGAAATCACATATTTATATGTAATGTTTTTAAATCTGTCAAGATCATTTTAAAACCATGTAATCTCTTACCTCCGTCATTTATTATTTATCACTCATTAAGTACTGATTGAGTCCTCCTCTGAACAAGGCCCAATTCCAAGAACTTTGGGGGACACAGATGAATCATACATAAACCGAGAACTCAGAAAGTTGACAGTCGTGGCAGTGAAATGAGATCTACGTATCTCTATCTCTAACCCCTAAGGAGAATTCAAAGAAAATGATAAATTTTTGAGACAATAATTTTCAACAGACTGTTAGCTTTGAATTTAACCCGTGGTGCTGGGTCATACGGCACTCTGTAGAGACTAGTCCGGTTGAAAATCATAATCAGGTAATGAGAATTTATCTAAAGGATGGATCCTTCATTTAATACAATGGTAATGATACGTTAATTTTTATTTTCCCTTTTTTTCCCCATAACTCAGAGTACTTATTATCTTCCCTGCTTTTCTGCGAATAGAAAGAAAGCAGGTGGTACTCAATTTTCTCTCTCTGTCATAATAATCTTTTCCTGCTGTACCCAAACTGACTGAAAATGTCAATTTTCCCTACAGACACTTTTTCTTGATCATTTGCCTTGAACTGCCAAGTGACCTCTGCTTTATCAATGAAGGTTTTGTTCAGTGACATTTAATATTCAATTGCAGAAAACTATGTCAGTTTGATTTCCAGCCCCTATGCCCCTCAAAAAAAAAAAAAAAAAGACGAAGAAAGAAAGAAAAGAAAAAGTGGAACAGAGAGGAAAAATAGAGCATTTCTAGGCATTAACAATATTACATGCAGGAATAATATTTCAATAGACATATTTTCTTATTATATTCGCAGTAAATTATATCCACCAAGAAGAATGCCTACACTATATATAGAAGGCCTAATTCATTAATATATCAATTGAGGATGATTACTAGCTCCCTACATTTTTGTTCTGTTTTTGCCAGGATTCAAAATGCAGATTTCAAGTTTCCGTCGACAACAGCCATAGAAAATGGGAACCACTCTCAGCAAACCAGTAATTCACTTGTATTATGTATGAAGTAAAAGGGATCTGTGATGAATCATCCCTATTTTAAAGAGAAGAAATAAGCACTAGATAGTACATTTACTGTTCATATATTAAGCACTTTGGATGTCTTCTTTCTATGACCCATCCCATTTAAATGGAGCATAATGATTTTTAAACTTCATTTTCTCTCTCAAGAATGACCCCCAAAGTATGTTTATAATCATTCTCAGTATAAGGTGAACTCTTGAGTTGCTAAGGAACCTGCTTGCTGAATTTGTTTCCCCACAGATAAGTAAAATATTCCTTCCTGCACTATCCTTCTGGAGGTAAATTAAGCCGTAAGTAGGGCACACTCAAGGGAGAGCAGAATGTACTGGGCTGGGGAGTCCTGGTGTCGAGGGAAATACGGCAGGTTTCAGAGGAGTCTGTCTACAAACAGCCAAAGAGATGATGAGGCAGAGGTGCTGTTTGGATTGTGAGCCCCAGTGCAAAGGGAGCCCCAGCATGGGGCCCCTGGCTCCCCGATTATGAAGACTTCCAAGACCGCCATAGCAGACAAAACGCGAAGCCAAGCAGAGGACTTGGAGCGGGCCTCATGCCCATAGAATGCTGACCTTGGAGTCGGAGTCTGGCACCCTCTCTCCTCTGGGGCTAATGTTCTCTCGTCTCTCAGGATCTGGCTCAAAGCCTTTCTCTTTGTAAAGCTGGAAGAGACCCACAGCTCCCAGAAGTGAGGAATGTTACCCGCCAGCACGCAGCATGGTCTTGGTCTCGTGTGAGCGCTGGGGAGTGAACCCGTCCAGCCCTCAGGGCCTTCTCCTTGGATTCTCTGGAATCTAGAGTGGTTCTCTCCCCAGTGCCCTTGCTGCTTCATCATATACCATTACAAGGAATATCTTCTTTATGTTGAATGAGAATCTTTTCTCTCTTACACTGTTGTGTTTTTCACATGTTTATCATTGTCTCATTCCATTGTGAGCTCCTCGACAAGAGTCCCTGCCCTTGAGTTATTCTGCTCACACAGACCAAACACAGGATTTCTTAGATGCAAGTCCCAGCCAAAAAAATCGTTTTTATATTCCCACTAATAGAACTAATGAGCAATGGTAAGGTCAGTGGATACATAGTACATTTAGATCTTAGGGTATTAAAGAATAAGGCATAGAGTATCAAAATGCTACTTTGGCCCTATTGTTTTTTTAAAATATTGGAATGGAAAGGTGATTGATTTTAAATTTAAGCCCAGGTGCATAACAAAGCGTTTCTTAAAGTGTGTTGTATGGGACATGGGTGAGCATTATGTAGGTTTCTATGACCAAATAAGCTTGGGAATATTTTAGAGAATAGTAACACAGCTAAATAAATATGTGTTTCCCGTTTCCACTGTTATTTCACTAGATAAGCGTCTACTGCCTGAGATTCTGCCTACCCCACCTCTCATTGTCCCCACTCCCATCAATGAACTTCAGTTCAGCTGGACTCACCCAGTACCTACTATGTCGTCACTGCTGCCTGTGATCTTGCCACAGGAATTTCTCCTCAGGCAACTTTGAACGTTAGCGGTTCTCAGCGTGGAGCAGTTTTGCACCTCCGCCCCCCCCCACCTCCCCAGGGCATTTGGCAGTGTCGGCAGACATTTCTGGTTGTCCCAGCCCAGGCAGGAGCAGGAGGTATTCCCGGAACCCAGTGGCTAGAGCCCAGGGATGCGGCTAGACCTCTTACGACATCCAGGACAGCCCCCACAACAAAGAGTCATCCAACAAAAGTATCAGTACTATATACGACATCATACCGCTGGCTCATGGGAAGCTTCCTTGGTTGTCTCTCTCATACCTAAGGAATTTCCTGCCCTCAAGCCTGCCGTTCGCCGTCTGACCCTAGCCTCCCTTTCCAAGCCATCTCCCACAGTTCCTTTCCATACACACCGTGCGCCACTGAAACCTGGTGAGTCGGTCCTCCCCAGACACAGCCTGTACTCCCTGACCCCTTTGTCCTGCATAGTACCTTTTGCCTGGGTTGGAAGGCCCTTCTCTCTTCCTTTTTACCTCTAGGAACGAACTCTCCGTTCTAGCTCACAGGTCACCTCCTCCGGGAAGTCTTCCTTGATATTCTTCCTACCACTCCCCAAGATGGGAGTGATTTCTCTCCTCTCTGGACCCCCTTAGCACTTTGTACTTCTCTCCTGTTTGGCACACGATGGTCACAGAGTGTTTACAGATCTTACTTCTCCTAATAAATAGTAAATTCTTGAGAGAGAGAGAGAGAGAACATCATTAAAAACAGTAACAACTTTGTGTCCTATAAAGTTTAATAAGTGTGGGTCAATAAAGACTTGAATTAAATTCCCTAGTTTTGAGGAGAGATTTCTGGATCAGACCTTATAATTGCTTTTACATTTATCTGTATGTGTAACAGGAACTGAGATCCTGCTCTTAGCAATGATGTGTTTTTAAGAGCTATCTTCTTTGAGAAAGAAAGTTTCTCAATATAAAACTGGCCACACATGAACTATAATAGATCGCAGACTATCACTGCTCCTTTGCTGTTTCACAAAAGGGATTCTGATTTCAAATAGTGCCAGTTAAGTGATGCTTATGCATTTTGGCTAAGGAAATTATTACTTGGATTCATTAAGTGCTTTTTGAGGCAAGTAAAGGAAAACCCGGCTTAAACTTAGAAAAGAATAAGGAAATTGGGGTAGGTGGAAAGTGGAGCGTGAGACTTGAGCATTCGGGGTTCCAGCTTAGGTCCCCTTTCTGCCCTGTTGGTGCCATCCCACGCTGTCTTCAGAAACATGGCTGAATAAGTACGTTTCTCATCTGTGGGCAAGAGCGTCCGGAGGAAGAGGGAGAGAATCATTACCAGACACTGTGGGAAACAGGAAGAACTTTCCCAGAAGCTCCTAGTAAAGTACTTTTCATCCCATTGGTCCATTTTCTGAACCAGTCATTGACACGAGAAATAGAATAACTCCTAGACAATCATGCAGAGAATTCACCTCCCTCGGTGGCATCTGGCTAGCAGGAGGAGGGATGGGCCCTGAAGCAAAATCAGTGTGTTAGGAGGACGAGAGAAACAGAGGGTGGGTGCACAACTCATATGCATTACAGAATGCAAACTGTAGATCGTCCTATTGATTAACAGCCCCAATGATTACTTGCGAATTGTTGGATTAATTTTATTTATTTATTTATTTATTTATTTATTTATTTAGTTAGTTAGTTAGTTAGTTCCCTCTCTCGCTGTGTCTCTCTCTGTGTTGGATTAATTTTAAATCAGACTTGCCTCCCGGAATTCAGACCCATTTTTTTAGGTGCAAACTAATTAGAGTTGTGTAATGATTTAACCCACATGATCTCTGAGAAATAGGCTGTATTAGATATTCTGCCTTAGTGGTTTCAGTGTGTCGCTCCATGATAACTAATGTAAGTCGTAATCTTAACACCAAATGCTATCTTAAAATCACACTATTACACAAAACTTTGCATAAAGTTGGAAATACTAAAGCCGCTACACCATTAAATTCATACTTTAAATGATGCTGTAACAGACAATATAATATCAGTGTGTAGCCCACACAACTCTCACCTACGTGAGCCCATGTGGAAGCCTCGTAAATACTAATGCTTAAGCTAAAACACGCCAAGATTTTCCTTTCACGTTTAAACCGAGATTACATGATAATCTTTGCTCAGGCCATCTGATCACCAATAATGCAGTGTGTTCCCTCTGGCAGGTGAATGAAACTTACATGGAACTCTTAGTAATGTTGCTTTCACGGAGTTACTATTGGATTTGCTTACATTAAATAAGATATTCATTTAAATCTTTAAAAAAAAAAGAATAGAGATACTTTTATTTCCTTCTTTTTTTTTAAATGTTATTATGTTAATCACCATACATTACATCATTAGTTTTTGATGTAGTGTTCCCTGATTCACTGTTTGCGTATGACACCCAGTGTTATACGTGCCCCCTTTAATACCCATCACCAGGCTAACCCATCCCCCCACCCCCCTCCCCTCTAGAACCCTCAGTTTGTTTCTCAGAGTCCATAGTAGGAGAGATACTTTTAATTTAAAAGAATAGTGACAGACGTTACTGTTAATAACAGTGATAAATTATATGCTTTAAATGGGTACATTTTAGTGTACTCCTGTACCTTAAACTTGAAAACAGTAAAAAAAAAAAAAAAAAGGGGGGGGGGAAGAATATGCAGAGATTACCAAAATAGTGTGGTGCAAAATTTAATCACAAAGATCTGTTCAAGCTCATTTATAAAGGTTTCATTTAGGCTTCCTAACCACCTGTTGCCGATTGACCCTAGAGTATGCCATAAGGGTCATTGTATTTTGGTATAGTTGTTGTCTTCATGGCATCACAGTATAAAATGTCTCAAATTCTATAAATGCTTGTCTTAATGGGAAATTGGTAGTGGTGCAGGGCAGCTAACCTCTTTTTTTTTGGCTTGAGGAACCTATGATTTGAAAGCCACAAGGACATGAAACATCAATTCCTAATAAAGGGAGTACAAATGAACGGTTGAATCATGAGTATTTCCAAAGTATGGTAATGATAGATGCAAACAGAATTGAATGTGAAAGATTCAGTTGATCCAGTCAGTTGGACCTTCCAAGTCAGTGCTTCCCAGACTTGAGTGTGCTTAGGAATCACCAACATTTCTTATTGAAATAAACATTCTTTATTTATAGGTCTAATTTTGCTTTTTTGTTGTTTGTTCATTTGTATTTTTAGATTCCCCATGAGTTAAATTATATGGTATTTATCGGACATACATATAGAGAACAAACCAGTGATTGACGGAGGGGGAGGAGATGAGGGGATGGGCAAAATGAGTGAAGGGGACTGGGAGGTACAGGCTTCCTGTTACGGAACGAACACGTCACAGGGATGAAAGGCAGAGCGTAAGGAATACATCAGTGACGTCATGATAGCATTGCATGGTGACGGATGGGAGACACGCTTGTGAGTGTAGCCCTCCCAATGTATAAACGTGAGAAATCACTATGCTGTACACTTAAAACTAATGTAATATGGTGTGCCAATGAGACGCAAATATAAATAATAATTTTTAAGAAAGTTTTAAGCAGAGTGGGAAAAAAAATGTGATGCTGTAGGTCAGGGATGGAGTCCTATGATTTATATTTCTAACAGGCTCCCAGGGTTTCTCCAGAGGCCTTTCAATAAGCAACATTCTATGTCACCTGAAATCCACAAAAAATATACTCTAACTACCTGGATTGCTTTTATCATGTTTGATCATCTTTGAGACCTAGGCACATATCTAATAAGAATTTGTGACTCTTACTAAATTATTTTATGTCCCACAGATTGAAAACATTTTTATCGAGGTTATACCATTTAAGAATCAGGCCATCTCTAGGCAAGATCAAAACTTAATTCTGTCTTCTTCTTTCTTAAGGAAAGAAAAACCACAACCCACCTTAGGCATTGGGTGAAAAACAGAAGCTACTACTTTTTTAAAATTAAAAAAGATAAGTTTTCCTTGTGTAATTTCTCTGACTTTAAACCCATTTAGTTATGTCTGACAAAATTGGAAAGTTAGTGGATATATTCTTCATACTTCCCATGTATTTCAGTTAATAAATCACCTCTTTTTTCCTTTTACTGAGATTTGGATAATCTCAAATTCTTTAATTTTCAAACTTTTCTTTGTTTTGGTTTATCTTCTTTGCTTCCAGTTCTAAGTTTCTCCACGTATTTTAAGGACAAGGAAGCCAATCATACACACAAATAGTCTCTGATTGGATGCACAGCGACTTGTTCAAAGCAAAACAATCAATTGTTGGTGAGGAAGTTATTTCATCACAGATTGGAAGCTGTGCATTTTTCCTTCCTTCTTGGGTTACTTGTGAGACTCTACACAAGTGTATAAATCTGGGCCAAAGAGAACACTGTTGATGGTGTTCATGCTTTAGGATAACCATGAAATCAAGTCCTGGGCCACATGCCCAGTATCTAAACCAAGTCCAGAAGGGCTTAATTGGAATTAGGCTGTGAGCCTAGAAGAACTTTACTTTGTTCAATCTCAACTTTCTGGTTCCAATGGCTTTGTGTTTTGTAGAAATCTGTGTTTGGGGGCTGGAGGGAGAGAGAGTCTGAATACATGCTGATTATAGAGCAGATTGGGGATCAGAGAAAACTAACCAAGAGAAGGGTTAAGGAGGCGGGAATCTACGTGCAGCATATAGTAGATGCTTGGTAAACATGGCGTGGAAGGATATTTTTCAAGTCAAACTGGGTTTGCTTTTCCCATTAAGGATACTGAGAAAATATTTGCAAGGCTGAATTAGAACACGGAAATCCTTTAGCACATTTAGAATCTTTATTTCAAATGACAGCAACAGGTCAAGACAGAACATGGCCCGTCCTGATTCTGTGTCTGACGAAGGCCTCTTCTTGGTTTCCTGTTCTAGACGGTTGTGCTGCTCACTCCTTTATAACTCTGAATCATAAAAGGAGAAAAATGGATTTTTTTCATTATTCCAGATCATTCCCTGAGACAGCAATAACCTCAGTACTGGAGAAGAAGCATGGGGATAATATGGTGGGATTTTGAGACACAAATCGTGTCATGAAATATGGGTGTAATGAACAGATACTGAGTAGGGGACCTGTGAATACTGTCAATTTTATTTGCAGTGCTGTTTAGATTTTCAAGTGAGGCATGATTCCTTTGTAAAAAGTAGATACAAATATAGGCAATTATTTCGGAATGGAGCCTTGAATATCACAGGCTGTAAGTGGAATCTTGGCACTGAGGTTTTAGATGTTCAAGCTAAAGTCATCTACCATATTTATTTCAAATTCACATTTGCCACCAGAATGGATGATAAGATGTCTTTGGCCACAGGTTTTATTCTGGACTTCAGGATTCTTACAATATTCAATTAAATGTGCTTACATGACTTTTTCCCATCGTAGATATCATGGTATGGTTGTATGATATGTTCTTTTTTTTAGTTAGATTAGGAAATAGAGTGATTTCTCCCCCCAGTTTTATTGAGAAATGATAGATACCCAGCACTGTCTAAGGTTAAGGTGCGCAGCATGCTGGTTTGATGTACAACGCACTCTTAGCCAGTGTTAAGGGTGCATCATTGCCTACTACCCAGTGAGTGTAGGAGGCAAAGACCCGCAGGGTATCAGGGGTATTGTCTATAGAGTCCCCCTGCCTCTAGCTTTGGACTGTCCTTAGTCTTGCTCTCTGAAGTTGTCCCCAATATGTGTGCATTCGTTCATTCAACAAACTCGGTATAGCAGGCCCATCAGGTACGGAGCGTTACGGGCGATACCAAGCTGCAGAAACAAAATCCATCTTCGTACTTCCGGTGCTCGGAATGTTGGAAGACCTCAGTGTTTGTTGCCCTGAACTGATTCTCTTGCTTCAAGAATTTGTGCAATTCAGACTCTTCTCAGCCCTGGTCTCAGTATGAAGGGAGTGGCCTTATTCATGTGGCTCTGTTCATGTACCTAGTTTCCCTTCAGTTCATCCTATATCCCCCGCCAGACTCTTTCTAAAGCTTAACTCTATGATCACGTCATCCACCGCTCAACCACCTGATGACGACCCTGTAATGACTTAACAATACTACTCCTACTCCTCGTTCTGCATATGCAAAGCCTTCGGCAGCTGGGATCCAATAAACCTTTCCAACCTCATCCCTCGTCATCTGTCTTAACACACCCTACACTGTACTGCCAGTTGGACTGGTAGTATTGGAGGAACGTTCAAGAATAGAGCCAGTGAAGCCTGGCTGCCTGGCTCTGCATCCTGGTTTTTCCGACTTCTAACTGTGTGACCTTGAGCAAGCTACTTGAGCTCCCAGGGTCTCAGTTTTCTCATCTGTGAAATAGGTCAGTGATGGCTTGTGCTCCATAGGGTTGTTGTGATAATGAAAAGGATTAATGCAGGTAAACCATTTAGAGCAGAGCTGGGCACATATTAAGCCCCCTGTGACAGGCGATATCTGCTGTTATTTTTTATGCTTCACTCTTGTCATTTCCTCTACTTGGGAAGCCCACCTCACCCCCTTACTCTCACTATTTTAGGTCCACGTCCAAATCCTACCTACCGCTCATACTGTAGTTCAAATGGTCTTTCTATTGATCTGGCTGCAGTCTGCGCTCAACCACTAAGCTGAATGGTCTCTGCCACAGTAACATAAACATTAATCTTTTGATAAAAATCTCTTTGTTTTCAGATAAATATAAGCAGAGAGATAGAAATTTGTGGTTTATGGAATAATTCCAGTAACAATGCTCATGATATGCAGGGCAATGCTGAATGAAAGATCGTGAAATTAAAAGGTAGAAGTTCAGTCTCTGAACCCCAGTCTTAATTATTAAGACTCAAGTTGTCCTTGGGCTCCAGGATTATGGAGTTGTGCAGAAGGCCTTGCAGTAAAGTGTCATCATCATTCTTTATTTTGTGGTCAAAGAGACATTGACATGTGCCTTTCTTTAACCTTGAGAATTATGGCCCATTCCTCAAACACTCAACATTCCAGTAAGCAGTTAATGGAGTGGAACGTTTCTGATTCATTAAAAGGTGGTTTGTGAAGTTTTCAAGCATGAGTTTCAGGTAACACTGGAACCCGTTTCAAAACAGGCTTCCAAAAGGAGAATGAAGAGACTTCCTGCTGAAATTCGGCAGAAGGGACTGTCCTCCTTTGCAGGGAGTTAGACATTAGCTCTTATGACCTGGAGACTCTACTGTAATGGGCTCCAGTAAAAGGCAAACCAATTATTTGTCAAGGGGGAAGATAAATAAAGGCTTCTAAACAAATTTCTTGATTGCAGAAACAGAAATCAACTCTAGCTAATATGCAAAAAGGAAAATATTGGAAGCTTTAATGGGATCAACAGGAGGTTAGGAGAAGAATCAGAAGGAATGTGAGATCCTCAGATGCAGAAGTACGGATTTATTTAGTAACAAAAATTATCCCATTAATGTACAATGAATGATATCTAACTCTTTCTTTCTTTCTTGCATTATTGGACCAAAATTCCATCCCTTGTAAGAGAACAGCTCTTTGTAATAAGTCTAAGTTATGTGCCCGTTCCCCATTTCTGTTCTCAAAGGGAGTTGGGGGAACTCGCCCCTCTGACATCCAACGTGGAAGGGAGTCACGTGGATTAGCACACCCCTCCCCACCCCAGAATCATCGTCATAAGGCAGAAGTAGTTGCCCCAAGGGTGGTCACAGCGGTATAAGGAAGAGAGAATGGACATAGGGCAGCCACAAAATGACAAATGTCTACCCTAGATCCTGGGGGGCAGGGGAATTGAAAAGAAGCCCAACCAGTATGTCATAAATCCCCCAGGACCTTGCCTTAGATCCAAACATGATCCTTTGTCACGGTGAAAAATGACAGAAAACTTTATCCAGCTTTATCTTCATCAATGAGCATAACCATTGAATGGAAATACATTCTAACCGAACAACAGAGTACAAAATTGACACAAAACAGCTTTTCACCACCGATTTCTACAGAATAGTTTTCCTAATTACAGTTATTTTTTCTTTTATAGTTTTCAAAAAATAGGATCTCCTTGACATACAAGCAGAAAAGAAAATCTCCGTTTTCTCTCTCCCTGGAAACATTTATTTTCCTACTTGTCTAGGTACAGAATCTTTACATTTCTTTTTTTTTGGTCCAAATCATCCTACTTTGAAAAACATATATCTCATTTCTTCTTTTTCCATGTTGCCAAAGTACAGTTGGAGAAAAAATTGTGAGGAGGAAGTAAATAAAAATGATGGAAATGAGAGTGTGGGAGTGGAGTAGGACGAGGGACGTTTGAAGAGCTCACCCGTGGCAGGTGGCACCATTAGCAAATCAATCAGTTGGTCTTAACCATCCTTCTCCCAGGAAGGGCTCTCTGGCTTGCCACAGAGTCTTTGAAGTCCCCAAGCTTTTTCAAGCATTACTTTGTCTAAATTCCATTTCGTCAAACCCAACTGAACTAATGTAGATAATTTGTCTGTGGTATTGGCAAGATGTCGGATGCTGTGGAGAAGGAAAGAAAATGTAATACCATTCCCTTCCTTAGGAATTTAAACCACGTCATAAAACCTCCCATTTATATCATGAAATAGAGCTATGCAAAACCATCAGGTATTTAATCCCATAGCTCTGCTATGGGATTTCCAGAAGGGAGAGCTCAGGGGTCTGAGATCATTAGGAAAGCTTCCTGGAGGACAGGGGATTGAACCAGATCCCAAAGAATGGATGGGGTATGATAGATGGAAAGAGACAAGAAGGGGAAGGTCCTGAGCAAAGGTGAGGACCCTGGCCTGGGAAATCGAGCCAATCTTCTTCTCCCATCATTATGAAAATGTATGAGGATTGGCATTAAAACATCTATGTTGTAGGCATGTCATTTCTCAACCTCGCAATAATACAGCATAGATGAGCCTGTAAAACAAAGATAATGCTTAATTGCATACCATTCCTTCCATAATTCTTTAAACTTAATGGTATTGTTTTTAAGATAAAAATACTGTGACTTTGAAGTTTTTGTTTGCTTTTTTAAGAAACCTTACTGTTCAGGATAAAATTATAGGGATGTTGTCAATGATTCATATGTTTATTAAATTCTCTCAAGCTCAGTGCATTATGTTGAAGCCAAATCTATTTGATAGTGTTCCAACACCACCACCCTTCCCTTGGCACAAAAGAAAAACAGTAAGAAAGGTAGTGTGGAATGAAATCCTGGCTCTTCTTTCTAACCATGTCAGCATAGTCCTGAGGAAGATAAAGGGGGGGCCTGGCTTGGTCCAACCCTAGTGAGGTAAGCAAGCAAGTTAGAGCTGCCCCCTCCTTTTGGGTTGTAACCTGTTTTTCAAAATTATGATGCAACTAGTGGCAGAGAGTATCATTATTCTGAGAAGTTCAGCCTGAATTCTCTGATGTTTTCCCATAATTGTATTTTATTTATTTTATTTTATTTTATTATGTTAGGTTAATCACCATACATTACATCATTAGTTTTTGTTGTAGTGGTCCCTGATTCATTGTTGGCGTATAACACCCAGTGCTCCACGCAGAACGTGCCCTCCTTAATACCCATCACCAGGCTAACCCATCCCCCACCCCCTCCCCTCTGTAACCCTCAGTTTGTTTCTCAGAGTCCATCGTCTCTCATGGTTCATCTCCCCCTCCGATTCCCCCCCGCTTCATTTTTCCCTTCCTTCTCCTAATGTCCTCCATGCTCTTCCTTATGTTCCACAAATAAGTGAGACCCTATGATAATCGACTTTCTCTGCTTGACTTATTTCACTTAGCATCATCTCCTCCAGTCCCATCCATGTTGATGTAAAAGTTGGGTATTCATCCTTTCTGATGGCTGAGTAATATTCCATTGTTTTTCCATAATTTTGAAGAAAATTCTCTTTCGCTTCTTTATTACGTCTAGTTGGGTCAAACTGTTCAAGGATACAGAAAAGAGAGCAAATTTTCCAGTTTTAAAGAGTAGAGAGGTTAGATGGTGGATGTGCACATCCGTGGTCTTGGTGGTCAAGAATCAGACTGATTTAAACTTTAAGTGGAAAAGGCACATACTGCATTATTAGGGTAAACGATGGAAACCTAAATCTTGGCTTCATCAAGTAGTAAATAGTGTGAAAAAAGGGGGAGGCATGAAGGAATGGGGTAACAGTTCTGATGTTTCTAGGCAGGTGTATTGAAGGTGTACGGTTAAGTAAATGGCTGGCAGGTGGTGGGAGCCATATTTCTCACCGTTAAGAGTGGGAATTCAGAGATAAGCAGGGGGAAGAGGCTAGAGTGATTGATGTGGCAACAGAGGAGTTGAGGCATCGGTAGGAACTCATATTTTAATGTAGATACACGTGGTTACATATAGACACATTTATTGATACGGGTATATACAAAGGTTTGTATATGCGTGTATATTTCCTTGCTCTGTCAATTGAGAGGAGCTAGAAGCAATGACCTTCCAGTGGTGAAGAGAACACCCAGTATCCAGATCTTGGTTTCTAATACCATTCTCCAATGAAAGGAACCAGAGCTCCTTAGAGAAATGACTGATTATGGGGGTGGGGCGGAAAATACTCAAGATTTGCCTGGATCATCTTGTAGTATCAGAACGCCAATAGTTTCAGCAAAATAAAGTATTATTGGATTATAACCCAAAGTATAGAATAAATAACATGAATCCATACTGATATAAATAAGTGACGGAGAAGAGACATTTTCCATGCAGAAGCATTCCAAATAATTGATGTAGATCATCTATGCTCGGGGAGATAGAATGTAACTCTTTAATCTTTAGGCATGTGTTGAGCATAGTGACTTCCTTCAAAAGAATACAGTGTGGAAAGGTGGGGGAGAACTAACTTTATGGTGCAGAAGCCTGACACATGTGACCTCAACCAGCTGATCAAGGTCAATATCAATAGTGATAAGTACAGTGGAGAGTATGTACCCTTGGTATGATGGGATGAAAATGGCTCTTTCCCTCTGTGGTTTTCCTCTCAAAAACCCTTCATCTCAGCTGAGTTAGGAAGAAAATGCCAGAAAAATTATACAAAGTAGAGGACCACTACTCCTCAAAACTGTCAAGGTCATCGAAAACAAGGCTGAGAAATTGCCCCAGTCAAGAGTTGCCTAAGGAGACATGACTAAATGTAAAGAGGTATCCTGGATGGGATTCTGGAACAAAATAAGAATATTAGGTAACAACTGAGGAAATCTGAATAAAGTATAGGCATTAGGTAGTAATATTGTAGCAATATTGGTTCATTATAACAAATGCATTATGCTAATGTTGGAATTTAATAGGAGAAACTAGGTAGAGGGTATATCTCTTGGTACTATCTTTGCATTTTTTTCTTCCAAATAAAAGTTCATTAAAATTATTAAAAAGGGGGTGATGGGGAATTTGTTTAAGGAGATCTAAGAACTCAGAACAAAACAAAACAAAACAAAACATAGCAACCAAACATAGTCTGGACCATTCATAGGGGAAACATTGCTATTTGGAATGTGCCATTATATTATCCCTTTATAAGGAAAACATGTCATTTAAAATTATTCTGTTTATTTTTAAGTTTTACTACCCAAGTGTATTTAACCTCAAAAGTATATATTTTAACCATAGTTTGCAGAGGTTGGCAAAAAAAATTTTTTTTTATAAAGGACCAGATACTAAATGTTGTAGGTTTCTGGGGGCCTAATGGTGGCGTCCCACCCACTCAGTATTGTCTTCATAGAGATAAAGTAGCCTTAGACAAGATATTAATGAATGGGTGTATCTCCATTCCAATAAAACTTTATTTACAAAAATAGCAGATTGTATTTGGAATAAGGGCTGTAGTGTGCTGACTCCTGATTTACACTGTAATATAGCATAAAATGAGATTCAGATTATATCAGTGATTTTCAAACTGTATTTTGCAGAATCTAAAAAGTTCAGCTGAGGACACTTAAGGGACAGAATTGTAGATATGGCCAGGTAGGAGCTCAAAACAGCCCAATATTGCTTCCAGCTGAGAAGTCTGCTTTAAACAGTTTTATATAAGGGGATTCTATGTAAGATTTTCTGCAGGAGGCAATATTAAATAATAGTTAAGAGAACGGACTCTAGATTCAGACTCATTGGTTTAAATTCCAGTTGCACCATGCCTTATCATCTTTATGACCTTGGGCCTGTTCCTCAGTGTCCTTATCTGTAAAACTGGGATAATAGTACACCTGTGTGTATATGAAGTTGTAGTGAAAGTTGAGTGGAAAGTTTTGCAAAAAGTGCTATGGAGATATTAATAATAATACTGCATATATGGCAGTTTGTAACGAAAAATGCGAAAATATGTATAAAGTACTTATCACAGTGACTGGTACAAAATAATTGGTTACATTTACTACACTCATGAATAATAATATTATCAGCTTCTACATCATTTAATTAAAAGAAAAATAATTTGGAAACCACTAGGCCTTGTGGTCTCAATCAGCTTAATTGACTTTGGTTTTATGGGAATCTGTACATTCTCAACCTTTCTCTGCTGAAGGGCTTTCTTCCTTCCTTCTTTCCTTTTTTCCTTCTTTCCTTCCCTCCCTCCTTCCTCCCCCCTTCCTTGCTTGCTTCCTTCCCTCCCCCTTCCCCCTTCCTTGCTTGCTTCCTTCCCTCCCCCACTTCCCTCCCCTCCCCTCCCCTCCCCTCCCCTCCCTTCCCTTTTTGAGTGGGTGGGTGAGAATAGCAATCATTAGCTGAAACGTGTCACATTTCTCAGTTGCGGTTTCTAAGAATTGCTTCAAAGCCTGATTCTGAAGATAACCCCAAGCTGACCCAAATCTTTACTTTCCTAGAGCAGACAACCAAATGAAAAATAACTCAGAGATTCTTATAGTCATCTGGGACGGGAGGAGCCAAAGTGACAACAGTACCACTGGACAGAATGAAAGCTGGTCATCTTCTGGACTTTGGGAGGACAGTGTCTGCCCCTTTAGCTTCTGGCCCACCGGATATACATCCCCAAAATGTTGGGGAAAAAAATAAAATGACTTAAAAAAAGAGAAAGAAATTTTAACAGATGTTCTTTCAAATATCAAACACAATAGAATTTTTTTGGTTAATTATTTGGTTCATTTTTTTGAATATAAGGACCCAATAATGAGACAGAATTTCAAGGGAATTAGTGACAGTTCAGTGTCGGGATGTATTAAACTAAAACTAGGGCAGGATAATTGATCTTTTCTGTGACTCCATGTACACAAGGTAAACCTCTTACACCCGAGAACAGCACTGTCCCTTTTCTGTCTTCCACTTCTGGGCAACTTCATGGTGTTTGCTTGGGAAACCTGCCAACTTAAAACGAGTGAGCACGATTAGGTCACGCAGCTCGTGATGAGGGGGCCTGCGTTCTAGTCCAGTGTCATTTCCTACATCCTCTTGATGTCCTCTATCACATCTTCCCCCACCATTTCATCCCCCCTTCCCCATCTTCCAAGATTAGCTAGAGCTAAACTAAGAGAAGCAACTGATCCGAGTGGGTTGGGGAGACAGAATCAGGAGTCTTCCCTGGTTCTGATGGGGTCCCCATCCCTTCTCGCCATCCTGTATCCTGACCTCTCATGATACGCTCTTCACGATCCATGTTTCTGTAAGTGAAAGGAAGAATGCTTTGTGTCTTTTCCGGCTCTAAATTCAGGGCCTGGATTGTGTAACTTCAAAACAGGTGAGAATAATCTCTTTTGAGGTGCAACTGGCAATGTGTGCTTCCTCTTCCATCAACCACCAGACACCCAGGTGTGACCCCGTCTAGAAGTGAGATTTGACTTCCATCAATGAGAAAACATCTCAGACTTTGAAGAAATGGGACTAAAGGACATCAGAAGGGATTAGCTCCTGGAGAACCCATTCATCATGTCTTTTTTTTTTTTTTTTTAAGATTTTATTTATTAGAGAGAGAGAGAATGAGAAACAGCATGAGAGGGGAGAGGGTCAGAGGGAGAAGCAGTCTCCCCGATGAGCCGGGAGCCCGATGTGGGACTCCATCCCAGGATTGTGGGATCATGACCTGAGCCGAAGGCAGTTGCTTCACCAACTGAGCCACCCGGGCGCCCCTCATCATGTCTTCTTTACACATGAAACATCCACATCTCTCAGGGATAAACTGTAGGCACAGATCGCTTCCTCAATAACCACAGACTGAGAAACTTTTGAATTTCTCAATTTAAATCTTATTGTGATTCTCTATTAAGTGTTTTGTGTTTGCTCCATGTGGGCTCCCTGTTACCTTTAAGTTTGACTTTAATCCAAAAATCGTCATTTGTCATTTCCTACAAAGTCTTGCTCATTGATTGTCGAGTGGTAGTTTAGACACGTACATATGTGTGTCACTTTTTAGGTTTGTTGTGGTCTCTCATCGTGGGTAATAGAGCAGGGATAGCATGGTCGGGTATTTGCAGTGTCCCCTTCCCTTGATAGCTCCTTGTTTTGTTTGATTTTTTATGCATGTAAATGTACTCAGGCTCTTCTGAAGCCTTTTTTACTTCCAACCATGTTGATGGCTTCTCATTCTAGGGCATAGCAGGGTGAGACACAAAATATTTCTCGCTGTAGCTAATGATCTGATCTACTTAACAGGAGCTTGTCCTCCACATCTTCCACACCCCAAAGCTACATTCCTACTGAACAAAATTGGGTGTAGTACTTACTTACAAAATTGTATTCTTTAATTGCTTGTTTTATGTTTCTTAGGAAAAAAACTAAATGATGAAGAATAGCCCAGAGAATTCTCTTTGAAAATACATATTAGAGTTATATATTCTTGCATGGTGGACATTTCTAGTTAGACTGACAAAATTGGTAATTGAGTAGACCTATAGTTTGTGTATTTCATGCTACACATATATGGTACAAAATGTGAAAATAGTAGGAACTTAATGAATTGAGGAAGGAAACCAGTAGAGACATACCTTAGAAATATTGTGGGTTTGGACCCAGACCAGCAATAAAGTGGACATCACAATAAAGCAAAGCAAATCAAATGAAGTTTTTTGGTTTCCCAGCACAGATAAAAGTTATGTTTACACTGTACTGCCATCTATTAAGTGTGCAGTAGTATTATGTGTAAAAAAATGTACATACCTTAATTAAAAAAAGAAAACAACTTCATTGCTAAATAATCCTACCCATCATCTGAGCTTTCAGGGAGTTGAAATCTTTTTGCTGGTGGAGGTCCTGCCTCGATGTTGGTGGCTGCTGACTGATCAGGGTGGTGGTTGCTAAAAGCTGAGGTGTCTGCAGTAATTTCTCAGAATAAGACAGTACTGAAGGTTGCCACATTGATTGACTCATCCTCTTAGAGAACAATTTCTCTGTAGCATGTGATGCTGTTGGACAGCATTTTACCCACAGTAGAATTTTGTTTCCAAAACTGCAGTCGATCCTCTCAGACCCTGATGCTGTTTTATTAACTAAGCTTATGTGATATTCTCAATATTTTGTTGTTGTTTTAACAATCTTCACAACGTCCTCACCGGGGATAGCCTCCTCTCAAGAAACCACTTCTTGGCTTGTCCACAGGAAGCAACTTATCCGTTCAAGTTCTATCATGAGATGGCAGCGATCCGGTCCCATCTTCAGGCTCTGCTTCTGATTCTAGTTCTTGTGCTGTTCCCACCACATCTGCAGTGACTTCCTCCCCTGAAGTCTTGAATCCCTCACAGTCCTCCATGAGGGTTGGAATCACCTTCTTCCAAACTCCTGTGAATGTCGATGTGTTGATCTCTTCCCATGAATCCCAATGCTCTTAATGGCATCTGGAACAGTGAGTCCTTTCCAGAGAGTGTTTCATCTGCCTTGCCCAGAAGCATCAAAGGAATCACCATCTATGGCAGTTATAGCCTTAGGAAATGTATTTCTTAAACAATAAGACTTGAAAGTCAAAATGACTCCTTGTTCCATGGGCTGCAGAAAGGATGCTGCTTTAGCAGGAGGAAAACAACATTCATCTTCTTGGACATCTTCATCGGAGCTTTTGGGTGACCACGTGCATTGTCAATGAGCAGTCATGTTTTGGAAGGAATCTTTTTTTCTGAGCAGTAGGTCTCAACACTGGGCTTGAAATACTCAGTAAATCATGTTGTCAACAGATGTGCTGTCATCCAGGCTTTGTTGTCCCATAGATAGAGTGTAGGCAGGGTCGACTTCGCATCATTCTTAAGGGGCCTAGGATTTTCGGAAAGGCGAGTGAGCTTTGGCTTCAACCTAAAGTCACCAGCTGCATGGACCCCTAATAAGAGAGTCAGCCGGTCCTTTACAGCTTTGAAGACAGGCATTAACTTCTCTCCAGCCAGGAAAGCCTAGATGGCGACTTCTTCCAATAGAAGGCTGCTTTGTCTACACTGATAATCTTGTTCAGTGTAGCCGCCTTCCTGAATCATCTCAGCTCAGTCTCCTGGAGAACTTGCTGCAGCTTCTCCATCAGCACCTGCGGCCTCACCTGGCACTTTGATGTTATGGAGACAGCCTCTCTCTTTACACCTCCTGCACCCGCCTCTGCTGGCTTCCAACTGTGCTCCTCAGCTTCCTCACCTCCCTCAGCCTCCATAGAATCGAAGAAGAGTCAGGGCCTTGCTCTGGATCAGGCTTTGGCTGCAGGGAATGTGGTGGCTGGTTTGACCTTCAATCCAGACTGCTGATACTTTCCCCAATTAGCAGTAAGGCTGTTACACTTTCTTATCGTCTGTGTGTTCACTAGAGTTGCACCTCTAATTTCCTTCAAGAGCTTATCTTTTGCATTCACAACGTGGCTCACTGTTTGGCTCAAGATGCCTAGATTTTGACCTGTGTCAGCTTTTGACATACCTTCCTCACTCAGCTGAATCATTTCTAGCTTCTGATCTAAAGCTAGACACGTGCAACTCTTCCTTTCACTCGAACACTTAAAGGTCATTGTAGGGGTATTAATGGGCCCAATTTCAATACTGTTGTGTCTCAGGAAATAGGGTGGCCTGAGAAGAGAGTGAGAGAGACAGGGAAGCGCAGTGGTCTGTAGAGCAATCGGAACACACATAACATTTATGGATTAAGTTCCCTGTCTTACGTGGGTGCGGTTGCGGCACCCTGAAGCAGTTATAACCGTAACATCGTAGATCACTGATCACAGATCACCAGAACAAACATTATAATAATGAAAAAGTTTGAAGTATGGTGAGAATCACCAAGATGTGACACACAGACACAGGCAAGCAAATACTGTTTTAAAAAATGGTGCCAATAGACTTGCTCCCCTGCAGGGTTGGCACAGACCTTCAATTAGTGAAAAATGTAGTATCTGCCAAGTGTGATAAAGCGAAGCACAGTAAAATGGAGTTTGCCCGTATAGCAGTGCGTGCAGATGTGGGAAATGCAAGCTGCTCAATCCATAGTTTAGTGACCTCCTTTTATATTCACGACTTCTGTTAGGTATTTCCATTATTACTCTACATAATAAAAATAAATATTTATCAAATACTTATTACATATCAGAAATTATGCTGGGTACTTTGTATGTACTTTTTAAATAATCTTTTTTGGAGGGAGGTTAGTTGATGCACAATGTGGCATCAGGTTCAGGTGGACAACGTAGCGGGTCTACCTCTCTGTACGTTATGCTGTGCTCCCCACAACTTAGCTACCCTCTGTCACCCTACAGCGCTATGACAATACTGTTGACTCTGTTCCCTGTGCTGTGTCTTTCAGACCCATGGCTGATTCATTCCGTAACTGGAATCGTGTACCTCCCACTCCCCTTCGCCCGTTTTATTCATCTCCCCACCCCTTCCCCTGGGATAACCATCAGTGTCTTCTCTGTATCTATAGATTCTGCTTTTTATTTGTTTCTGATTGATTTCACTTAGCATAATACTCTCTGGCTCCATCCGTGCCATTGCAAATGGCAAGGTTTCATTCTTTTTTATGGCTGAGTAATATTCCATTGTATATTTATACCACATCTTATTCCATTCGTCTATCAGTGGACGCTTGGGTTGTTTCCATATCTTGGCTGTTGTAAATAATGCTGCAGTAGACATAGAGATGCATGTATCTTTTCAAATTAGTGTTTTTGCTTTCTTTGGGTAAATACCCAGTATTGGAATTATTGGTTCACATGGTATTTGTATTATTTTGAAGAACCTTCGTACTGTGTTCCACAGTGGCTGCACCAGTTTGCATTCCCTCCAACAGTGCCCGAGGGTTCCTTTTTCTCCACATCCTCACCAACACTTGTTGTTTCCTGTGTTTTTGATTTTAGCATTCTGACAGGTGTGAGGTGATAACTCATTATGGTTTTGGTTTGCATTTCCCTGATGATGAGTGATATTGAGCATCTTTTCATGTGTCTCTTGGCCATTTGGATATCTTCTTTGGAAAAATGTTTATTTGGGTCCTTTGCCCAATTTTTAATCATTATTTTTTTTTTGGTGTTGAGTTGTATAAGTTCTTTATATATTCTGAATTTTAAGCCCTTATCAGATGTCTCATTTGCAAATATCTTCTCCCATTTAATAAGTAGGTTGTCTTTTAGTTTTGTTGACTGCTTCCTGTGCTGTGCAAAAGTTTGGGATTTTGTTGTAGCCCCAATAGTCTTTGTTGTTGTTTTGCTTTTGTTTCCCTTGCCTCAAGAGACATTTCTAGAAAAATGTTGCTATGGCTGATGTAGGAGACATTACTGCCTGTGCTCTCTTCTAGGATTGTTATGGTTTCAGGTCTCACATTTAGGTCTTTAATTCATTTTGGGTTTATTTTTGTGAATGGTGTTAGAAAGGTGTCCAGTTTCATTCTTTCGCATGTTCCTGTCCAGTTTTCCCAACACCATTTGTTGAAGAGACTGTCTTTTCCCCACTGGATATTCTTGGCCTCCTTCATGATAGATTCGTTGACCATATGAGCACGGGTTTATTTCTGGGCTCTCTATTCTGTCCAGATGATCAATGTGTCTATTTTTGTGCTGGTACCATACTGTTTTGATTACTTTTCTATGTACTGTTTTATTAATCCTCACAAAGATCTTATGAGGAGGTGTTATTTTTACAACCGTTGTATATATAGGTAAATAGGTGCTTTATTTTTTTTTTCAATTTTTATTTAAATTCAAGTTAGTTAATACACAGTGCAATATTGGTTTCAGGAGTAAAATTCAGTGATTCATCACTTACATATAATACCCAATGCTCATCATAACAAGTGCCCTCCTTAATACGCATCAGCCATGCAGCCCATCCCCCACCCACCTCCCTCCAGCAGCCATCTGTTCTTATTGTTAAGAGTCTCTTATGGTTTGTTTCCCTCTGTCTCTGTCTCTCTCTCTCTCCTTTTCCCCTGCCCATACATTCATCTCTTTTGTTTCTTAAATTCCACATGAGTAAATCA
The DNA here is from genome assembly GCF_009762305.2 of Zalophus californianus. NCBI lineage: Eukaryota > Metazoa > Chordata > Mammalia > Carnivora > Otariidae > Zalophus > Zalophus californianus. The sequence continues at coordinate 5,851,581 of NC_045609.1, read as the reverse complement.
TATGGTATTTATCTTTCTCTGATTGACTTATTTCGCTTAGCATAATACCCTCTAGTTCCATCCACGTTGTTGCAAATGGCAAGGTCTCATTCTTTTTGAAGGCTGAATAATATTCCATTGTGTGTGTGTGTGTGTGTGTGTGTGTGTGTGTGTGTGTGTGTATGTGCCACATCTTTATCCATTCTTCAGTCGATGGGCATTTGGGATCTTTCCATAATTTGCCTATTGTTGGTAATGCTGGTATACACATCGAGGAGCATGTATCCCTTTGAATCGATAGACAAATAGGTGCTTTTTTTTTAGGGTTTTATTTATTTATTTATTTGACAGAGAGAGAGAGAGACACACACACAGTGAGAGAGGGAACACAAGCAGAGGGAGGGGGAGAAGCAGGCCCCCCACTGAGCAGGGAGCCCCATGCGGGGCTTGATCCCAGGACCCTGGGATTGTGACCTGAGCCAAAGGCAGACGCTTAATGACTGAGCCATCCAGGTGCCCTGACAAATAAGTGCTTTAAAAGTGATTAAGCCTTCACCCGAGGTCAGGTAGTTTGCAGGTGACAGAGCCAGGATTTGAATCCAAGTCATGTAATACTGGGGTTCTCAACTACAGTATTCTGCTTCGGATTCAAATGTGTGCAAATTATGACCCTACCTTTCTTTTTTCCTTTTTTTTTTTTTTTTTTAAGCTTACTACCTCCTGAGGGAGCTAAAACTCCTACAAGAATTTAAAAAACTGCGTTGAAATTTAAAGTTTAGGAAGCCAACATAATCTAATAGACAGTGGGGCAGGATAGAACAAACATGTCCTAGGACCCTCGGAAGAGACAACGACACAGAAAGTGATTCCCTGGTGTAGCGCGAGTGAGGAGCAGAGCTAGAGGCTAAGCAGCTAAAGTATTATGGTTCCCTTTTCCATATTCACCGAGGATGGTGTGGAGAATATTGTGGAGGATCAAACCATCTCAGAACTGACGTGCCAGCAGGAGAGATCTGTGTTTGCTTTGGGCCGTGGTCTGTGGGTGGCAAGCAGGTGTCCTCTGCTGTCTCCCGCGCCCCCTTGGACAGTTGTGGAAAGCATGAGTGGGCAATGGGTTTTTTGGAACGAGACCACCGGAGGATTCCCCATATCCCTTACGCAGCGTGTCCACTTTACATTTGATGTGGCTGTTTTCTGTTGCTTTCTGCCCATTAAAGTTGTCAGTACAATGCAGGATAAAAGTGCTTGCTTTGTAAGTGTGCTTATTGTATGACTTAAATATCCTTGAAAGTCCTAGAAAATAGTCGAGTTCGAAGGCTGGGCGTGGGCTGCAATGAAGAGTCAACATAGAGAAACCCGAGAATGGCAATATTCCCTGAAAAAATAACGCAAAAGGAGAGTTAATACAGAGGTGCTAGAGGAGTGATCATTATGGTCTGGAAGAGTCAGGCGCGATTTCGAGGTGAGTCTTGAGGTAGCCTTCAGGAGATGATGAGGATTCCTGTAGACCTGGAGCTGCTGAGCCGTCTGGCTGGGAGAACAGCATAAGCAAATACCCGAGGAGATTAATAATCTGCCACAAGTAAGAATAATTGCTTTCAGGCAGCATAAAGGCTATGATAATGGGATGACTAAAATGGGATGACTCAGGCAGTTGGAAACATGAGGCTAGAGGGCAGAGAAAATTTACGAGTACGAGGACAACCGACGCGGTGCACGATATTGGGAGCAGACGCCCTGGCAGGGAATTATCCTGTGTGGTGTCAACAGAGCACATTCAGGTTTATGAGGCTTGAAGCTCATGCAATTTGGAGTGTCCTGTAAAAGGAAAAGAATGCACAAAAATTACAAACGCAAACTCGCTAGAGGCCATCAGGGGCACTGGAGGAAGCCAATGTAATAAGAGACTCTTAATCTTAAACTTCATTCGTTTCTGGAATGTCTGCTTCTGACTGGACAGTGCTGACCAATAGAAATATAATAGGAGCCACATGTGTAATTTAAAATTTTTATCATGCACATTAAAAAAGGTAAAAAACGTGAAATTTTATAATATATTAAAATATTTTATATTAAAACATTTTAGTACTATTATTAAAATATTAGATATTTTAATATCTCAATATGTAAAATATCATTTCAATATGTAATCAATATAACACATTAATGAGATAGTTTACATTTTTTCCATGCTAAGATCTTTGAGTTGGGGTGGATATTTTTTTTTTTAAGATTTTATGTATTTATTTGACGGATAGATAGAGAGCACAAGTAGGCAGAGTGGCAGGCAGAGGGAGAGGGAGAAGCAGGCCCCCCGCTGAGCAGGGAGCCCGATATGGGACTCCATCCCAGGACCCTGGGATCATGACCTGAGCCGAAGGCAGCCGTTTAACCGACTGAGCCACCCAGGCGCCCCAGTGGTGAATATTTTATATAGACAAGAGATATCAGTGAGGACTAGCCACATTTCAAGTACTCAGGGGCCTCATGTGTCCAGGAGGTACCATATTAACACATGACTAGAGTCTTGTTACTCAGCGTGTGATCCGAGGGTCTGCATCATCATCATCATCACCCAAGATCTTGTTAGAATGGAACATCGCAGACCCCACTCCAGACCTCCTGAATCAGAATATGCATTTGCAGTAAGGTTCCCAGATGATTCATGTGCACGTTAAGGTTTGAAATGTGCTGCTCTAGGGAACTAAGAATAGAGTCTCTGACAGAATTCTTACAGAAAGAAGACACAAAGAAATACTCAAACCCCAAAAGAAGCAGCATTGAAAAAAAAAGAGAAATAGAGATGGTTTCTACGATCAAGAGGACAGCAGACACATGATGCAGCAGGGTTGAAGAAGTGGGTTAGAGGGGCGCCTGAGTCACTGCCTCGGTTAAGCGTCTGCCTTTGGCTCAGGTCATGATTTCAGGGTCCTGGGATCGAGCCCTGCATCAGCCTCCCTGCTCGGTGGAGAGTCTGCTTCTCCCTCTCCCTCGACCCCTACTCATGCTCTCTCTCTTTCTCAAATAAATAAATAAACTCATAAAAAAAAGAGGGTTAGAAATAAACAGACAAAAAAGCAGAAGCAGACCTACACATACAGAGAACAAACTGATGGTTGCCAGAGGGAGTGGGGCATGGGCAAAAGGGGTGAAGGGGAGTGGGAGACACAGGCTTCCAGTTCGGGAATGAGTAAGTCACAGGATGAAAGGTACAGCACAGGGAATACAGTCTATGGTATGGTGCTATGTGGGGACAGAGGGTAGCGACACTTGTGGGGAACGCAGCATAACGTATAGAGTTGTCCAGTCACTCCGTGTACACCTGAAACTAAAGTCGCATTGTGTGTCAACCATACTCAATTAAAAAAAGTCTTTAAAAAAGAGGATTAGAATTGACAATTGTCAGAATCATAACTGAATAATCACAACCATCATAATCATCATCATCATTCTCTGTAGCCTATTAGTAAACTGAGCAGTTTTAGGAGAGAGGTTAAAAAAAAGAACCTGAGGGCACCTGGGTGGCTCAGTCGTTAAGCGTCTGCCTTTGGCTCAGGTCATGATCCCGGGTCCTGGGATCCAGCCCCGCATCGGGCTCCCTGCTCCGTGGGAAGCCTGCTGCTCCCTCTCCCACTCCCCCTGCTTGTGTTCCCTCTCTCGCTGGGTCTGTCTCTGTCAAAAACTAAATAAAAAATCTTAAAAAGAAAAAAAGAACTTGAATGTGAAAGGGCTAATGATGGGTCATAAAATAAGTTTTAATCTACTGTTGGGCCATGAAAAGGAAACACATCCCAGGCATGAGGATCGACGTGGTGTATGAAAACAAGAGCGCATCAGCCAGGCAGGAGTTGCAGGGATATTGGAGCAGAATTATGAAGTGCTCATGGTGAAGGCTTCCCCTTTACCCTTGTTCTATCCTTGATACTCCAGTTTGCATAACAGTGACTCTGATCACACAGCAACTTCAGAATACATTTAGAACAGTTCTGAAACTTTATTACTGAAAAATTTGTAATGTGGGCTCACAGCTAGAAATGAAAAATGATCCTTCTTGAACTGCTGAATTGAACACCCTTCTGCCTGTGGCCTGGTTAGTGATGCATGCTATGGCTGACAGTGGCTTGACAAGAGAGCGCGCGGTTTTTGCAAAGCTTCCTGACTTCTGCGATTGCAAAGTATTTAATTGTAGGAACATCTCTCATTATTGTTGCAAATGTTATTTAGTCACTTTTGCTGTTGCGATATCTTCTATTTTTATTTGGATTTAAGGGGACGTAAATGGTTTTCATTGGAATATCAGTGACATATTAGGGCTAAAATAAGCCTGTTTCATTCTATGAGCAAAGATGTTGTAAGAATGGATTTTTCCAAAAAGTGCTTGGTTGATTTTGCAAACTGGATGCTTCTGTGTATAAAGGAAAACCCAGACATGTGAGACCATGTATGCAACTTTGTATTCCCATAATCAGATCAATGTCTGGAACATACTTGGTACTCAGTAAATGCCACAAGGATGGTTGAATGGATGGATGGATGGATGGATGGATGGATGGATGGATGAATGAATGGGTGGATGGGTGGATGGATGGGTGGATGGCTGGCTGGCTGACTGGCTGGATGGGTGGATGGATGGGTGGATGAATGGGTGGATGGGTGGATGGATGGGTGGGTGGCAATGCAATGGTTATTTCCCATACTTATAGTTGATCCAGAAACCATTGCTTGCTTTTGATATGTTTGGTTACTTTGATTAATTTAACCGGTCACTTCAGTGAAGCCCCTAATTTACTTGACATTTAAAAGTTGAGGTTGACTTTTTAATGCTGGTTGATCTAATCAAGAGTTTATTTCTATAGATAAGAGCATAAACAGACAAGGACTGGGCATTATAAATTATGTGAAAATGGTCTTCTATGTCTTTAGAGTATCCTTTTCTCAAGGAGGAAAAGATAAATAAAAAATAACCTTTCAAATAACTTCATATACTGTATCCCCCTTTGGTCCTTTGTGAACAATGAGCACACACACAGAAAATTTTGCACTGCGTGATCTGACACCAAAATGTGGTCTAAGACTCATCTCATTGTGGTTTAAGACACTGGTCATTAAATAACGTGTAATATATACTGTGTGCCACTTACTGTGCTTAGCCTTGGAAAATATAGTTGGGAAAGACTGTTTCTCAACTCACTCTCCTTGCGTACAACTACTGTGTGTGTGGATTATAAAAAGTGCAGTAGATGAAGAAGTCAGGTGCATGAGAAACAAATAGAGAAGGTCATAAAGTCTTATTGAGGGATCGAGGAAAACCAGAGATGGGGATATTTTCATTGAGCCTAGAAAAATGGAAGACTGAAAATGGGGGAAGAGAAAGGAATAGCAAGTTCAAAGGTGAAGACACAGGATTCTCTTGGGGTTAGCAAGGAATATACTGGGGCAATGAGGAGGAAGTCTTTGGGGTGGAGTGCTGGAAACAGCATAGAACAGTAAGTTAGATCTGGCTTTTGAAAAAACTGTGGGCTCTACTAAGAAGTTTGATTTTTAGTCTGTGGAACACAGGCAACTATCAAACGTTTTTGAGTAACACGGTGGTGTGATAAGATTTGGTTCTTAGATGATAATTCTTTTTTATTTGTATTTATTTAAAAAAAATTTTTTTAAAGTAGGCTCCATGCCCAGCCTGGAGCCCAATGTGGGGCATGAACTCATGACCTGGGCTGAGATCAAGAGTCGGACGCCTAACTGATTGAGCCACCCAAGCACCCCTTAGGTGATAAATTTTAACTGGTGAAGCAGGAGAGGTGCACAGTTACGAAACAGAACCAGAAAAACAGCAGTGATAAAGGGAAATAAATGGTAAAGACCTTGTTACGGGACAGGTTATGGAGCCAGATTGTAATTGGAGAAGAATCGGAGACAGTGCGGATCCTTCTGACTTGAGGAATATCGTAGATGCAATGGCTATGTCAGGGAACTCTGGAAAACAACCAAAGACCAGTTTTTTGTTCTACACATTTCACTTCAGGCTTCTTTCCCATAGCTTACTTCCGTCTCTACCTTTGGGATGCACATGGCAGTTTCAGAGAAAAAAACAATGTATTCCTTCCGTCAATCTCATGTTGACCCGAAAGCTATTCAGAAATTGACTTTTCGATAAGCCTCTTTCTCGCTGTAGGTGAAGCATTGGTCTACACTGCGGAAATGGTAGAGGGTTATTAGATCTCTAGTTAGTTATCAAGTTTTCTGCGCTTCAAAGAAAGGTTGAAAACACACCCAGTTGAAAATGAATCTGGCCATTTGTTTTTCTTCAGTTTGGCACCCCTAAATATTTTGTGAATTTTAATACAGAGAAATGTTATTAATATTTTTCAGAGAAGCTACCTTAGTGGGCTCATGTTGCTGGCATGTGATTTATATTGTCTTATTCTTTAAGTAAACTACAAAATTAAAGCAGAATCATTTCAGGATTACTAAGGAATTTATTTCATTCAATTTCATAAAATACGTGATGTGACAAGATGTCATCAATATTGTAGGAAAACCTGAAACAATAACATTATTTAGGGGAAAAAAGCAAATTATTTTTCTCTGTTGTTTGGCCCATTAATTCATGAATTAATAGCCAGAGCCAATTTTTAAAATAAAAGTATTTTTCTTTAGAAAAGTAATAAGTATCGGTGTTTTTTCAGAGAAATCCCTTTTCTTATGATACTGTCCTTGCATTGTCATTTGATGGCTTGCTACCCAGTTGAAATACCTATTCTTATTGCTAAATTATTAGTCTTTCGGAAGTAAACACAGTCTCCTTGCTCAGCTCTTCCACTATCACTGAGCTTAGAGCATTTTTGTGGTTATTCTGTTGCACTGCCAGTCCCATGGTGGGGCTTTTGTATTTTTATTTCCCTTTTAGAGGTCTAGATCCTGGGAGTCAATGAGATGCCTTCTTTGAAAATGGGTCTTGGTTCAGTAAGTTTTCAAAACTGGGTCTTCATTCAAAAATGGGGTGAGCCTTGGAACCAGGCAGACTGACTCATTTCTTTTTGGGTAGTTGACCCACAGTGTTGACATTAGTTTCAGGTGTATAACAGTGATTCAGCAACTCTATGCATTTTGTGGTGGGCTCCCCACCGATGTAGCTGTCACCTCTCACCTGACAACCCTCTTAGAGGAGCATCAACTCTATTCCCTTTGTGGTTCCTCGTATTCCCGTGACTTCCTCATTCCATAATTGGAAGCCCGTATCTCCCATTCCCTGGCAACTATCAATTTGTCCTCTGTATTTACAGGTTCTAATCTGCTTTTTTGTTTGTTTATTCATTTGCTTTTTAGATTCCACATATAAGTGAAATCATATGGTATTTGTCTTTTTCAGTCTGCATTATTTACCCTCTAGGCCCATCCATGTTGTCAGAAATGGCAAGATCTTATCCTTTTTAGTGGCTGAGTAACATTCCATTTTATGTATGTATATATATGTATGTACACACATACATCTTCCTTTCCTTTCATCTATTGATGGACACTTTGATTGCTCTCATATCTTAGCTATTGTAAATAATGCTGCAGTAAACATAGGGGTACATATATTTTTTCAAATAGTATTTTGTTTTTGTGGAATTAGTGGATCGTATGATATTTACATTGTGAATTTTCTGAGCCACATCCATACTGTTTTCCAAATGGCTGCACCAGTTTGCATTCCCACTAACAGTGCAAGAGGGTTCCTTTTTCTTCACATCCTGGCCTACTTGTTATTTCTTTCTTTTTGATTTTAGCCATTCTGACTGGTGTGAGGTGATATGTCCTCGTGGTTTCGGTTTGCTTTTCCCTGATAATGAGTGATGCTGAATATCTTTTCATGTGTCTGTTGGCCATCTGGATGTCTTCTTTGGAAAAATGTCTATTCAGGTCCTCTGTGCATTTTTTAATCAGATTGTTTGTTTTGTGTTTTTTTTTTTTTTTCAGTGATGAGTTGTAGGAGTTCTTTAAATATTTTGGATATTAACCCCTTATCAGACACATCATTTGCAAGTATCTTCTCCCATTCTAAAGGTCACCTTGTCATTTCATTGATGGTTTTCTTTGCTGTGCAAAAGCTTTTTATTTTGACGTATGATTTATTTTTGCTTTTGTTTCCTTTGCCTGAGGAGACGTAGCTATAAAAATGTTGCCATGGCTGATATCAGAGAAATTGCCAAACAGACTGATTTAAATCCTGAATATCAATTCTCTGATTTTTAAAATGAAGAAAGTGCCTATTTCAAGCGATATTTAGGAGGCCTAAAAAATAATATCTTCCTTTGCAATGATGTTTGTGGACATTTAATAGGGCAAGTGCTGAATATGGACTCTTTCATCTTATAAGAGCATATTGGCTTAACGTTCTGAGCTGTAGACATTTAAAAGATGCCCATAGTTGGGAGGAGAAGGTAGTGATGCTCCAGGTATGTCCTCAACCCCTTAAATCATGAATGTTCTGCTGTGCGAGTCAGCTGCCACTTCTGCCTCTAAGTTTTCCCCTTTTCATTATTAACTAAAAAAAAAAAAAAATCCGGTGAAACTCATATTTATGACAATGTGAATCATTATTTGGATACAATTAATTTGTATTATGTGAAGCTATAGGAGGGTTGAGCAACAAAAAAATCAAAACGACAGAGAAAAATCTAAGAAGAAAGAAAAATCTTTTCTTTCTTCATGAAGAAAGAAAAGTTAAGTTTTAACAGAGAAAAATTAAATTAACAAGATACTTTATTTGCAGCATGAAATGATTTGATTATTTGGTAATGAAGTCATTTTACACTGCCTTGTCTGATATAATTGATTAATATTAAGAATTTTAAAGTTCCATATTATGCTGAATTGCTGTTTTACTGGTTATAGCTGATCATGTTTTCTCGCCTAATCATCTGAATCCTGATTTAAAGACCATGTAATCAATAAACCAATATCCAACCATAGAAGAAAGTTTAATTTTTTTTTTCTCCTTCCTAAGCCAAGGATCTCTTCTGCACCTAGCCATACAGATTTCGTTATGTTTTTTATACCCAGGGTAAGAAGAGAGAGGAGCTTAGCAAATGAGTGTTGTGATTTTTAGAGCGTGTCAACAGTTTTTTCTTTCTTTCTAGCCTTCCCTCCCTGTGTTTCTTCTTCTCTCCCTTCCTTCCTCACTTTGTAAATGAAATTCATCCAGCATTTCAATGTTTGCTCTGTAACACACATTATATTAGCTTCCAGTCTAAGGAGAAAAGTAAAGTATAGGAAATGTGATTCTTGGGGCACCTGGGTGGTGCAGTTGGTTAAGCATCCGACTCTTGGTTTCGGCTCAGGTTGTGATCCCAGGGTCCTGGCATCAAGCCCCACATCGGGCTCTGCGCTCAGCGTGGAGTCTGCTTGAGATTCTCTCTCTCTTTCTCTCTCTGCCCCTTCCACTCGTGCTTGCTCTCTCTCTGTCTCAAATAAATAAATAAAATCTTAAAAAAAAAAAAGAAACCTAATTCTTGACCTTAAGGAATTTCTATTTTGGTAGAAGAGAAAAAAATTATTATTAATTTGTGGACAGGTAAATAGAATAGAGAGAGCTAGAAATATTTATGAGTCTGTGTGTGTAAGGGGGAGCCATTTCCCAAGAAGCCCTGATTAGAGCAGCATATTTATTATCGCAAAATAGGAGAAAATAACCTTTCAGTGAGGTTAAGTCTTCAATAGTTCGAGAAGACAGAGAAATGAATAGAAGGTATGGCATTGACCATGAAACTCTTCTGCTTTCCTGTACCGTCTGACAGCTGGATTTTATTCTGTCTAGGAGAAGTTCCATGATATCCATCTCTCGTCTTGTGCCTTAAACCTTAGCTCCTCTTTATTCTGACAAGCATTGGCAGGACACAAGCTCTGTTGCTTGAAGGCGGGTATCGACAGAAACCCGATTTCTCCCGGCCTCTTACCTACCACCAGCCCAGTGCTCTTAAGTGACCACTTGATGGCTTTTGTCACCTACGGAAGAATATAAGCAAACTTCCATAAGGAACAGATGACACCAGCTTGGAATTAGATTGAAATGACTCCCTCTAAAGATTCTTTCGTGGTGTGAAGAGCAAGAGCAAGTGAATCCTTCAGGCAGAATTTTGGTGTAGAAGAGTGGCCTTTTCCCTCTTCCACTATGCTTAACTTAGTAGCTGTTTTATGGGCAGATCACCTTTGATTCTTGCTGGTGGTGCAATAATGTACTCTAAGTGGTTCTTACCCTCCATGTGAAATATGTGCTCATTCAAGGCTTGGCTGGGACCATACTTCCATAATGGATATGGTTGTTGCTTCATTATTTCACAAGCGCAGAGTTTATGACCCCTTGGCTCACTCTTGAAAAGCTATTGTTAAATGCAGTTTAGTAGAATGTCTGTGGAAATTTATTTCTATGATTAGCAGAGATAACATCTATAACTACACGCTGTGAAGTATAATTAATTGTAAACCAGGATGTTACGAAGAGCAACATATTGATAATATTCATACCAAAGTAAAATAATATGAAGACATAATCTAAAAAAATATGTATAGCCTTTATGCTGTTATTTAGAAATGAGAATCCTTTTATTCACGCTAACTTGGAATTTTTAACTTGGGTGTGATAATTGTGTAAAATAATGATTACTCAGATTATATGGCTGACTGGAAATAACCAAAACTCTTCATTGAGGGGAAAAAAAAAAAAGGAGGGTATAGCGTTTCAACATTACACAAACTGTGTTTTTAGAGCTTCGATTTTCTTTTATTTTTATGGATTCTGGGACTATGAACACTGAGCATCTTAGCAGCCCCTCTGAGTATTGATCTTATTTATCTAGGCTTTCTGTCCATGTGTTATTTATATGTCTGTGCCTCTCAAATTTATTAAGATTTACTTGTCTTTTCTGTGTATCTCCGAAGGAGGTTTCTGTTTACTAAATCTTTTAAAGATTCCGGGCTCTGGCATCATCTGTCTTTTCCTAAGCACTGACTATTTTGAGCTCAATATTGTATTCACAGTGCAGAGGTCCTGTTGATTTCCCCAAGATGAAAATATTACTGAGTTATGTGCAGAGACCTGAAGTCAAAATCTGGCCCCGAAGTTGCTGGAGATTATTCATGGGGAGAATTTTCCAACTCTCTTTTCGTTCCTGCCCAGAGCCATTGAATGCCTCTTAAATCACTGACAGAAAATTTAGGTCAACACATTGCCTAGGGTCATTTACATTTCAAATCTGCTGCCACTTTCCTGTTTGCAGCTCTTGGGAGAGAAGAGCACCGTGTGTCCAGTTAGGGAGCTGGGGCTGGGATTTTACCTCGGACATCAGCTGCAGACGTTCGTCAGGGAGGTTAGGGAGTCTGCTTTCTGACTCAGGGCTGAACTGAGCACAGCCTCCAGTGACAAGGGTGAATCTCTTTGCCAAATTGGACACCACTTGTTACGGTTCAGGACTTAGCTATATATTTTGGTAAGCATAGAAGGTACTATTCTGGCTTCATAGAAGTGATCCAGGAGCAAGACCTACATTCTGTGATTTGTTTAAGCAAGTCAGGTGGTGGGAGCAGAACACCCAGGGCTTCTGGGTCTCCTGGGCCAGCAGGGAACAGAGACGCAAATATGGCCCCCGGATGCGGGCGAAAGTTACAACCGGATGCCTTCTGCTCTGCCCAGTGTTGTCAGCTGTCAGTCTAGTTACTTTCATCACAGTTGGCCCCAGAAGGTGCAAAAAAGATACGCTTTTATTTCTATTTCTTCATATATGCCGGGTTCGGCAACAAGTACACCTAGCACCCAGATTCTGATTTCTCAGTCCTGTTCTCCAACAAAAGGTAGGAGGGCTTGCTGGAGAAATCAACGACTCGGTGCCGGCACAGAGAAAGGACGAGATGAGCCTGAAATCTCTCCTAGCACCAGAAAGAAAGGGGATGCTTTAAAATTGGCAGTGGTGTGATGAAAGACCACAGAAGCCAACCTAAAGGAACTGCTAATGACTAAACCCTGGACAATACCAGTGATAAAATCAATAATGGAAAATACCAGATTATACAGCATCAAATAAATATCCTTGAGTCCACGCTGATGTAAACAAGTCACTGGATAGACAATAAATACTGCAAAAGAACAACTCTTTCTTCCAGTGGAATTCTAATTATAAATGTAAAAGGAGTGATGGAATTTTTAAAACACAATGTATAAGATGGAATATTAGTCATCCGTAAAAAAGGAGGGGATTGTGCCGTTTTTGACAACATGGATGGACCCAGAGGGTATAATGCTAGGTGAAATAAGTCAGATTGAAAAAGACAAGTACCATATGATCTCACTCATATGTGGAATCTGAAAACAACCAAATGAATAAACAAGCAAAAACCAGAATCAGACCTACAAATACAGAGAAAAACTGATGGTTGCTGGTGGGGTGGGGTGGAGGGAGGGGTGAAGGAAAGGGGCTTAAGAGTGGACTTACCCTGTTGAGCACTGAGTAATGTATAGAATTGTTGAAACTAATGTAACACTGTATGTTATACTTTAATAAAATTATTTACCTCACATGACAAATTGATATGTATACAACATGAATCAAAGAGTGAGAGACATATATAATTACTAAAAAAAGTAGTGTTCTATGTATTCTTTCTTTTCCATTTAAATTAAACACTTAAATATTATTATATCATATGGATTTAATAATAGATTTTAGGGGGAAATGAACAGTTAATTAGCACTGTTAGTGTGTACTTTGAAATTATTAACAGTGTCTGATCTGTCTATTTTTAACTTAATAAGTTGGAAATTCAGTTCATTGATCCAGGGGTTATATAATTTATTTTCTAAAGTTATATCTATTTTTCGATTGATTTTTGTTTATTCCAATTAACTTGTGGTTGGGGAATATGGTTGATACCTTTTTTGTAATTCATTGAGACTGGGTTTATATCCTAGAATCTACTCAGTTTGCTTAAATGATGCATGTAGGCTTTAAAAGAATAAGAATTCTCTAATTTTGGGGTAGTGTTCCATCTCTGGCTATTGAATCAAGCTTATTAATTATGCTATTTAATTTTTGTATATTTATTTTATATATATTTATATATAATATATAATATATTATATATAATATATATTATATATTTATATATTTTTCTTGATCTGTCCATTTTAGAGGCAGGAATAATCAAAAAAAAACTCTTGTTATGATGGATTTTCCTACTTCTGCAGATAATTATTTTGATTTTGCTTTATATCTTTCAAAGCTATATTATTTGAGGGGCACCTGGGTGGCTCAGTTGGTTAAGCGGCTGCCTTCGGCTCGGGTCATGATCCCAGAGTCCTGGGATCGATCCCCACATCGGGCTCCCTGCTCCACGGGGAGCCTGCTTCTCCCTCTCCCTCTGTCTGCCGCTTTGCCTCCTTATGCTATCTCTGTTAAATAAATTTAAAAAAAAATCTTTTAAAAAAAGCTATATTATTTGATGTGAACAAGTTTAGAATTGCCAAATCTTATTGGTTAATTGTCTCTTTTATCATTATAAAGTAAGCCACATCTCTTTCCTGCTTTTTTGTTTTCCAGCCGATATTTTGATATTAAGATATGTTTGTTTTTGATTATTATTTACTTGGCACATATTTTTCAACCTCTTATTTTCAACCTTAATATGTCTTTGAGCCTTGGGTAGGTCAACTTGAAATAACATATGGTATATTTTTAAATTCAGTGTGGCAATCTGTCTTCTACCTGGTGTATTTGATCCATTTATATTTACGGTATTACCAATATATTTAGAAATATTCCTATAGTATCATTTCAGCTTTGTACTCGCCCTGCTTTTTCTATTTATGTTCTTTCCATACCTACTTTTATTGTTTATATTCCATTATTTCTATCTATGTTTTGTCCCTTATAACTCTATACCTGTTCTTTTGACAATTAACATTGACTATACAACAAGAATTTTAAAATCAACAAAAGTTCAACTTAATTGGCATTTCTACCTTACTCCTGAATAATACTGAGTAATTTAATTCTGATAACGTCCTTCAATATTTTGCTTCGTCTTGTGTTTTTTGTTTGTTTGTGTGTGTGAGAGAGAGAGATGGGGGAAGGGCAGAGAGAGAATCTTAAGCAGGTTCCACGCCCAGCTCAGAGCCCCATGCAGCGCTCCATCTCACGACCCTGAGATCATGACCAGAGCCAAAATCAAGAGTCAGATGCTCAACCAACTGCACCACCCAGGCACCCCGGCTTTATCTTGTTTTATGTGCCCAAATCAGAGTGTTATTTTTGTTGTTCTATACAATCTATTTTTGCCTGAATTTCCTACACGTGTATCTGTTTGTTTACCATTCTGTCTTGTAGCTCAGATTTATTTTTAATGAGGTAATTTACCTTCTTCCTGAAGCATATTTTGTGAAGTATTTTAAAAGTTTAATCAATGAGGGTCTGTTCATGCTAATCCACAAACGTATGTATTTTGTTGTCATTCCCAAATTGAGCAAGCCAGCTACACCATCCTAAGTCAGAAACTATTTTCATTTAGCCTGTGAAGGGTGACAGTGGTATCTGGGTTGCACTGTTACTGATAGGATGGCAGTCTAATTACAGTTTCTTTATGGGCAGTTGTATTCGTTTCCTAGGGCTTCCATGACCAAGTGGCACAAACTCTGCAGCTTTAGGATAACAGAAATATATTCTCTCAGAGTTCTGGAGGCTAGAAGCCCAACATAGCAGGGCCATGTTCCCTCTGAAGCGTCTAGGGAAGAATCCATTCAATGCCTGTCTCATAGTTTTTGGTGGTTGTTGGCAATCCTTGGTGTTCCTTGACTTGTTGGTGTTCCTCCAATCTTTGCCTCTGCATTCACAAGATCGTCAGAACTCTGTGTCTTTCTTTCTCTGTCTCTTTTCCTCATTTATAAGGATGCCAGTAAAATTGAATTTAGGGCCCACCATACTCCAAGGTGACCTCATCTTAGTTAATTATATCTGCAAAGATCCTATTTCCAAATAAAGTCACATCTGAGGTTCCTAGAAGAACATGAATTTTGGGGGGACACGATTCAACCCAGTATAATGCCATGACTTTTCTTTATGGCTATTTTAAAACTGTTTTTTTTTAATTAATTTTTTTATTTTCTGTGGTTTCACTATGATATGCAGCCAATCAGAGGATAGCGTTTAGTTACAGATACTGAAGGGAGACTCCTCTTCTTTTTTTATTCAATATCCTGAGTCCAGACCTGATCCGTCCATGACTTTGGTGATCCCCTTCTCGGGCTGGTAGATTTTGTAGGTGCAGAATTTATGCGAGGATCCCAGTGGCAACTTCCACCCAGCACAGACCCAAGGCTTTGTCTCTTATCTACCATGTTGACTTGTGTTGGTTCTTGTATTGCAGAAAGCCCTCAGGACACCCCCAGACCATTTCATGTTTACCACTCTAATTTTACTCATTCCTTTGATAAACATGCCTTGAGAACTTGCCAGGGGTCAGGCACTACACAAACCAGTCTACACCCCACTTTGTTCACATTTGTGGGAATACCAACAAAAGGGAAACTAAACATGAAAGGTGGTGACGAGTGCTATGAAGACAAATAAAGCAAAGCAAAGTAGATAAAGAGTAATAATGTTTTATGAAGGTCAGTATCATAAGATGAATTTTGATCAACAAGCAGTGAAAGTGAGGGCATTGTTAAGTGGATATCTGGGTGAATTGGCGCAAGCGCAAACTCCTGGGAGGGGAGCTGTGAAAAGAGCAGAGAGGAAACTGGTTGGAGATAAAGTCAGACAGAGGAGGCTGGAAGTGAGGGTGCTGAGGGGTTTCGGGAAGGGGAAGATTACGAACAATCTTGTGGACCACTGTTACGTGTTTTATACTGAATGGTTTTGTAAGCTACTGGTGTGTTTAAATCAGAGTGATATGACCTGACTTGCAGTTCTGGTTTTGTCCCCTGTCAATTTCTTTTTTTACCTCGTTATCTCACTTTGTTTTTGAAGGATGTTTTTATGTTATACATCTGTGGATATAGTATTTTTCAGTGTATGTGTTCTTTCAGAAATAGAAATCCATATATATATTCATCAAATTGCACACCACTTTTGTCTATATTGTATATGTGATCAAAATTGGAGAATAGATGTATTTAACATTTGAAGGCTAGTGATTTATTTTAATATACTCTTGGCCCTAAGCAACTACTCATACCATCCTTGTGATACACTTCTTTTCATAACCTGCACTGTGCTACTGACCTTGACGTGCTTTAAGAGTTGACTAGAATGTGGAGAGGTATACTGGCGAATACCAGGAAACTGTCCCCCTTCCCTGTTTAGTTCGATCTCTGATTTCATTTGTTTGCTTAATTAAATTATGCAGTGCTAGGATTTAAACCGCCTCTCTTAAAAGCGGGCTGGAAGTTTCTAACAGATATTCGGCACCTGACTGAGGGTCCATCAGGATGCAGCAATCAGTTCTGGTTGCCTATTTTAACTTCAAAAATTTGGCGAAACCTTCTGAGAAATTTGGCAGTTTCCATGGCCTTTAATTATGCTGCTTGGTGAATGACAGTCTTTTGACTAAGAAGTAACTTTCCATCTCAACTCTGCTTTACAGCGTACTCTTCTTGAAGACATTTTAAAAGATGATTAGAAATCCAGGTGCATGTTGAAATTTAACTAAGTGTGTGACTATCAGCGTAAGTAATCAAATCAAAGGGACAATGTGGATGAACCAGTTACATCCCAGCGTCACTAAAATATAATTAACCTGGACGAGCAACACTAAGTTTGTCAAAACTGGCTTCTTAGCTTAGAGGTTTGGCAAGTTTCCTTTCTGTGTTGACTCTAAGCTACATCGAGGAATAAATGGTAGTATGTGTATCAAAAGAGAAGGTGGAGAGATCTGAGAGTTGAAGAAACAGAATAGGTTATCCAGAGTTGGCTTTAAGTTCTTTCCAATTGTGTGTGTATGTGTGCATGTGAAGCAAATGTTGAAGTTACCAAACACGGAGAGACAAAGTTCTACTTTATGAAAGGAAGATGGAGCAGTGTTCAGTGAGCAAAAAGTTTTACAAGATTTTCTTCAAGTCTCTTTATAGCTGTAATGCTTCAGACATGGTACATCAATCTTACTGGTAGATAACATGTGAATCATAGCGCTGCCCAGAAATCACAAAAGTGGTTTAAAAGGTCACTGTTCTATTAAGTCTACTGCGTTCACAGCTATTGGAGAGATGGCTGGAAAATGCTGGTGAGCTGGTACACCAAGATAGTCACCGTCGCACAGCAGAAATGGGGAAAATAGGAGTTATAGAGTCATGTCTTGCTGACCTTGTTGAGAAAGACTAATTTCTGCAAATAAAAAAAAAGTGAAGTAAAATTGCAGTTTTGCTCAGGGCAGACATAATCCATCAAGGGAAAAATTTAAACACTGGCAAGTCCCCAAACCAAGAAAACACTGTGTTCTAGTCCACCTGAGACAGTGGGCGGTCCCACTGAGAGATGCTGGGCTCAGCAATGGCCGGTGTGCTGAGGATACTTACCTAGCAAATCCTGGTCCCGCATTTTCTGGCCTGCTACTCTATGGCTTGTAGACCTTACCTTCTGTTTCCTCTCGGTGGGTGTGAGATGTTTGCTAATTTGGATTGGCAAAAGATAAACTGAGGCATATTAAACATTTTCAGAGTTTATTTGAGCAAAAATCAGTTCATGCTAGGCAGCATCCCATCTAGCAGACAGAAAGGAGCTCTGAAGGGCTGCTCAAAAGGAAAGACTTTTGTAGGCAGAGGGGAGCGGGACAAGGAAGTTCTACTAGGCAGAAAAGCAGGTTAGTTTTTGTGAGGTCACTTTTGTTGAGGGGAAGCCAGGGGTCTCTCAGGTAGATCTCCTTACTAGCACTTATCAAGTGATTTCTGATTCACTAGTTTAAGATGCCGTTTCTGGGAGAGCTGAAACTGCAGTTAAGTCACTGCTTGGTGTCCTGGGACTTAGCATGAGCAACTCCATTTGGGGCCTGTTGTCTTGTTTTTTAACAGGCTACAGCTAAGGTGTTAAAAGTTGTTTTCATTTTTGTTCCCCTGGAGACCCATTTCATATTCCTAAAGATTTTGAGGTTGTGTAGTTTTTGTTCTTGTTTTTTTTTTTAAAGATTTTATTTATTTATTTGTCAGAGAGAGAGAGCGAGTGAGCACAAGCAATGGGAGGGGCAGAGGGAGAAGCAGACTCCCCGCTGAGCAGGGAGCCCGATGGGGGACTCGATCCCAGGACCCTGAGATCATGACCTGAGCTGAAGGCAGACGCTTAACCAACTGAACCACTCAGACATTCTGAGAGTGTAGTTCTTTGGCAAGTTTTCTAGAGAAATCAATTTCCTTCTGGTGACTGTGTAAGTCCCACTGCAAGAGGATTCGGGACCAGATGGCTATGGGGCCCCACAGTGTCCAGCAGAACGGCAATTAGACCTCTCTGGCTGTTTCTACTTAGATTTAAATTAACTTAAATTATGTTAGAGTGAAAACATGTTTTCTCAGTCTCACGAGCCACATTCCAGGTGCTGGTAGCCCCTGTGGTAGTGGATAGCGTAACCGTCACAAAGGCACATTTCTGACATCGCAGAAAGTTCTGTGGGAAAGCACCCCTTCGGACCCAATAAACCCAACAACCCTGTGGCTGGAATTTATGAGCATGGTAAAGCCTCCTTTAAACCATTATTTGTTACTCAGTGTTTCAAAAAGTCACTAATGAGCTAAAGGGAAAAAAGAAAATCTGTCACACTATTACCCTCCGTGTTTCCTTGAACTGAGAGTGGTAGACACAGCAGTCGGTGGAAGAGGAGAAGGGGCACCTGTCACCAGGACTCCTTTATTCTAAAGAGGATTCTACCTCCATTTTTCTTTATGACGATGCTGTCTGTTCAAACAAAAATTTCCTAAATTTAAAAATGTCTAAATGCCAGCTTTTTTTCTCACCCCTACTAAACACCGCCATGCCCCTTTCTGTGGTCACAAACGATTCCGGAAACGTTAGCTGAGGAGCTTGATGTGACAACACCTACTTTAAAATAATAGCAGGTGTTTCGTTAATCTACGTTGCCCATCCTCTCTTCCTTACCTCCTGGCATGGATTCAAGGCTAATGTAATTAAAATGATCATCCTGAAATCATTGAGTTTCAAAGCCATTTTAAACATGTTATTGGGACGCCGCGGTGGCTCAGTCGGTTAAGCGTCTGCCTTTGGCTCAGGTCGTGATCCCAGGGTCCTGATATCGAGCCCCGCATCAGGCTCCCTGCTCAGCAGGGAGCCTGCTTCTCCCTCTCCCACTCTCCCTGCTTCTGTGCTTTCTCTCTCTCTCTAACAAATAAAGTCTTTAAAAAAAATAAACATGTTATTAACATAGAGCATGCTGAAAAGCACACAAGTCATCAGAATGCAACTCAGTAAAATATCACCATGTGAGCACACCTGGCCAACTCCCGACGAAGCCCTCCGAGCCCTCTCTGTGCCCCTCCAGATAATTCTCTCTTCCTTTCTCCTCGGAAGTAGCCATGATCCTCCCTTCTTACACCATACATGACTTTGCCCTGTTTTTGGAAAGGAATCATAGGATAGTTGTGTTTTAAGATTTTATTTATTTATTTGACAAGAGAGAGAGAGCACAAGCAGGGAAAAGAGGCAGAGGCAGAGGGAGAAGCAGACTCCCCGCTGAGCAGGGAGCCCGATATGGGGCTCGAACCCAGGACCCCGGGATCATGACCAGGCCTGAGCTGATGGCAGACGCCTAACTGACTGAGCCACCCAGGCACCCCATAGGATATGAGTTTTTCGTGCTTGGCTTCTCTGGTCAAGGTTCCTGCCAGGCATATTGTTACATAGGGTTGGATTTTTTTCCCCCCATTTCTGTTGCAGTCTGGTATTCCAATGAATAAATATGCCACATTGTACCCACCCTCCTGTTGATAGACATCTGGGCTGATGGAATGATAGGAACATTCTTGTCCATTTCATTTATTTGATGCACATTTGCAGGTATTCCTGTTCATTATACCTCCTAGTGCGGTTTTTTTGGATTTTAAAATGAAAGCACCCGGGAGCAGAGTGTACAGTTCAGCTGCCCCTTCTTTACAAATGCAGTGCATAAGGGTTTTGGGGTTTTTGTTTTAGTTTTTAGAAGGGGAGAGTGCGTTTTCAGGAACATCTGGTTTGGACTGGGCAAGTCTGCCACAAAAGAACTGTGAGAATTTTGCACCTCGATAAATGCTCACCAGTGACTCTAAGGAAGCAACCCTACGAACTCAGGGGCAGTATCTGTACCTCTCTGCTCCCAAGGGGACCAGACACTGGCTGTAATTAGACTCTGTTGCCACACTGTCCAAAGATAGTGCCAGTCACTGGGGAGAACCAGGCATTTCATCATCTATCTGTGCTCAGAGAGGCACTGGCTTTTGGGACAACCTAGAAAAAGGATCCTAATATTTTTATGTTAAATGTATCTTTATTTTTAATTAATTAATTATTAGAGAGAGAGAGGCAGGAGGAGCAGAGGGAGTGTTCCAAGCCAACTGCGTGCTGAGCACAGATCCCTACGCTGGGCTTGATCTCACAACCCTGAGATCATGACCTGAGCCCAAACCAAGAGTTAAACACCAAACCGACTGTGCCACCCAGGTGCTCCAGCAAATGTACCTTTTGAAGTCTTGATTTGCTGATTGGAAGGAGAGGAAATTTGGTAGGACCATAGGTGACAAAAGGACATAAGAGATCCGTATTTCTGATTCATGGTCAACCTCTCTGATAAGAGATTTTTAAAAATTTTTATTAAAAAAAAATCTTGCGGCAAGATGGCAGAGAAGTAGGAGACCTGGATTTCGTCTGGTCTCAGGAATTCAGCAGAATAGGGATCAAACCATTCTGAACACCTACGAACTCAACAGGAGATCGAAGAGGAGAGTAGCAACAACTCTCTGAACAGAGAAGCGAGCACTTACTGGAAGGTAGGACGTGCGGAGAAGTGAATCCGAGGCGATATTCGGGAGGAGAGACGGCGGGGGAGGGGCCTTCCGTCGGCCGCTTCTGGCAAGTGCTAGAGCCGCGGAGCACAAAATTGGACCTTTTAGAAGTCGGCTCCGCGGAGGGACGTCGTTGCAGTGGCTAAGCGGGGGGTGGAACCCTCGCGGGACAGTGTGGTCTCAGGACCCTCGGGGTCACAGAAAGACCGGGGGTGCCTGAGTGCGGCAAAGCTCCCGGGTATCGGAGCAGGGAAGCCGGCTGCAGAGACGGAGCCGAGGCGCGGGCTCTCAGCTCGGGGTGGCCATAAACTGTGACCCGTGGCCCCGTCGGGCCACTGCTCCTCCAGCAGGGACCCAACAAGCGGCAGAGCCGGGGAGACTCCCCTTCCTCCCCCGGGAGGAGCGGCGCGGGAGCGCACCGCAGGGATCTGCTGGGTTTGGAGACTCTACACGGGGTCGGGTGCCAGAGATAGAAACGCTCGGTCACAGGCCGGGTGAGCACGGAGTGCGGCCGGAGACCGGGGACACGGGAGTGACTGCTTTTCTCTGGGGGCGCACTGAGGAGCGGGGCCCCGAGTTCTCAGCTCCTCCGGGCAGAGATTGGGAGGCCACCATTTTCACCCTGGTCCTCCAAAGCTGTACCGAGAGCTTGCAGGGAACAAAAGCTCCTGAGAGCAAACCCGAGCAGCTTGCTTAGCCCGGACCGACAAGGGCGGGGCAATTCCGCTTCCGGCAAAGACATTTGGAAACCACAGCAACAGGCCCCTCCCCCAGAAGATCAGCCCGAACAGCCAGCAAGCCAAGACCAAGTTTACCGATCAAGGAGAACAGGAGAACTCCAGCTCTAGGGGAATACTGCAGAGAGAATTCATGGCGTTTTTACCATGATACTTTAATCTTTCAAAGTTAATTTTTTTTAGCTCTTTTTTTTTTAATTTTTCTTTTTCCCTTTTTCAGCCAACATCTTATCAATCCCTTTTTTAAAAAAACACTTTTATTTTTCATTTTCAGAGTCATATTCTATCCCTTCATAGTAGTTACCCTTATTTTTGGCATATATATATATAAGTTGTTCTCTCTTTAAAATTTTGAGATACAGTTTCTTCCAACAGACCAAAATATACCCTAAATCTCTAGTATATGGCTTTGTTCTAGTCTCCTGCCTGATCACATTCTCTCCTCTTTCTTTCTTTCTTCCTTCCTTCCTTCCTTCCTTTCCTTCCTTCCTTCCTTCCTTTCCTTCCTTCCTTCCTTCCTTCCTTCCTTCTTTCTTTCTTTCTTCTTTCTTTCTTTCTTTCTTTCTTTCTTTCTTTCTTTCTTTCTTCTTTTTCTTTCTTTCTTTTCTTTCTTTCTTTCTTTCTTCTTTCTTTTTTTTCTTTCTTTCTTCTTTCTTTCTTTCTTCCTTCCTTCCTCCTTCTTCCTTCCTCTTCCTCTTCTTCTTCTTCTTCTTCTTTCTCTTTCTTTCTTTCTTTCTTTCTTTTTCTTTCTTTTCTTTCTCTTCTCTTTCTTTCTCTTTTTAAATCCTCTTCTTTCTTTTTTCAAACAACTTAGCAATTCCTTTTCTAAAATCTTTTATACTTTTCATCTTTACAGTCATATTCCATCCCTTCATCGTATTAACCTTTATTTTTGTACATATATAAGTCTTTCTTTCTTTAAAATTTTGGGAGGCACTTTATTCTTACAGACCAAAATACACCCAAAATCTAGTGTATGGCACTGATCTATGCACCAGCCTGATCATATTTGATCATACTCTGTTTTTTTGTTTTGTTCTGTTTTTGTTTGTTTTTATCTTCTTCTTTTTCTTTCTCTTTCTTTTTTCTTTCTTTCCCTTTATTTTCCCCTGGTTTCAGGTCTTTTCTGATTTGTTCAGAGTATATTTTCTGGGGATGTTGTTACCCTGTTAGCATTTTGTTCTCTCATTCATCTATTCTCCTCCGGACAAAATGACAAGACAAAAAAAATCATCTCAACAAAAAGAACAAGAGGTAGTACCATCTGCCAGGGACCTATTCAATATGGACATTAGTACGATGTCGGACCTAGAGTTCAGAATCATGACTTTGAAGATACTAGCTGGGCTTGAAAAAATCATGGAAATTATTAGAGAAAGCCTTTCTGGAGAAATAAAAGAACTAAAATCTAACCAAGTCGAAATCAAAAAGGTTATTCATGAGGTTCAATAAAAAATGGGGGCACTAACTGCTAGGATAAATGAGGCAGAAGAGAGAATCAGCGATATGGAAGACCAAACGATGGAAAATAAAGAAGCTGAGAAAAAGAGAGATAAACAACTACAGGATCACGAGGGCAGAATTCGAGAGATTAGCAATACCATAAGACAAAACATTAGAATAATTGGGATCCCAGAAGAAGAAGAAAGAGAGAGGGGCAGAAGCTATATTGGAGTAAATTATAGCATAGAACTTCCCTAATGGGGGGAAGGAATCGGGCATCAAAATCCAGGAGGCACAGAGAACCTCTCTCAAAATCAATAAAAAGAGGTCAACACCCCGACATCTAATAATAAAACTTTTGAGTCTCAGAGATGAAGAGAAAATCCTGAGAGTGGCTCGGGGAAGAGATATGTAACCTACAATGGTAGAAACATTAGATTGGCAACAGACCTATCCACAGAGACCTGGCAGGCCAGAAAGGACTGGCGTGATATATTCAGAGCAGTAAACAAGAAAAATATGCAGCCAAGAACACTATATCCAGCTAGGCTGTCATTGAAAATAGGAGAGATAAAAAGCTTCCAGGACAAACAAAAACTAAAGGAATTTGCAAACACGAAACCAGCCCTCCAAGAAATATTGAAAGGGGTCCTCTAAGCAAAGAGAGAGCCTAAAAGCAGCATAGACCAGAAAGGAACAGAGACAATATATAGTAACAGTCACCTGACAGGCAATACAATGGCACTAAATTCATATCTTTCCATAGTTACCCTGAATGTAAATGGGCTAAATGCCCCAATCAAAAGACACAGGCTATCAGATTGGATTAAAAAACAAGACCCATCGATATACTGTCTGCAAGAGACTCATTTTAGACCCAAAGACACCCCCAGATTGGAAGTGAGGGGGTGGAAAACCATTTACCATGCTAATAGACACCAGAAGAAAGCTGGGGTGGCAATCCTTATATCAGACAAATTAGATTTTAAACCAAAGACTGTAATAAGAGATGAGGCAGGACACTATATCCTACTTAAAGGGTCTATCCAACAAAAGGATCTAACAATTGTAAATATCTATGCCCCTAAAATGGGAGCAGCCAATTATATAAGGCAATTAATAACAAAAGCAAAGAAACACATTGACAACAATACAATAATAGTGGGGGACTTGAACACCCCCCTGAATGAAATGGACAGATCATCTAAGCAAAGAATCAACAAGGAAATAAGGACTTTAAATGACACACCGAACCAAATGGACTTCACAGACATATTCAGAACATTCCATCCCAAAGCAACAGAATACACATTCTTCTCTAGTGCCCATGGAACATTCTCCAGAATAGATCACATCCTAGGTCACAAGTCAGGTCTCAACCGGTACCAAAAGATTGGGATTATTCCCTGCATATTTTCAGACCACAATGCTTTGAAACTAGAACTCAAACACAAGAGGAAAGTTGGAAAGAACTCAAACACATGGAGGCTAAAGAGCATCCTACTAAAGAATGAATGGGTCAACCAGGAAATCAAAGAAGAATTAAAAAAAATTCATGGAAACCAATGAAAATGAAAACACAACTGTTCAAAATCTGTGGGATGCAGCAAAGGCAGTCCCGAGAGGAAAGTATATAGCAATACAAGCCTTTCTCAAGAAACAAGAAAGGTCTCAAATACACAACCTAACCCTACACCTAAAGGAGCTAGAGAAAAAACAGCAAATAAAGCCTAAACCCAGCAGGAGAAGAGAAATAATAAAGATCAGAGCAGAAATCAATGAACTAGAAACCAAAAGAACAGTAGAACAGATCCACAAAACTAGGAGCTGGTTTTGTGAAAGAATTAACAGGATTGATAAACTCCTGGCCGGAATTATCAAAAGGAAAAGAGAAGTGACCCAAATCAACAAAATCAAGAATGAAAGAGGAGAGATCACAACCAACACCAAAGAAATACAAACAATTATAAGAACATATTATGAGCAACTCTATGCCAGCAAATTAGATAACCTGAAAGAAATGGATGCATTCCTAGAGATGTATCAACTACCAAAACTGAACCAGGAAGAAAGGGAAAACCTGAACAGACCTATAACCACTAAGGAAATTGAGGCAGTCATCAAAAATCTCCCAAGAAACAAAAGCCCAGTGCCAGATGGATTCCCAGGGGAATTCTGCCAAACATTTAAGGAAGAACTAATACCTGTTCTCCTGAAACTGTTCCAAAAAATGGAAATGGAAGGAAATTTCCAAACTCGTTTTATGAGACCACCATTACCTTGATCCCCAAACCAGACAAAGACCCCATCAAAAAGGAGAATTACAGACTAATAGCCTTGATGAACATGGATGCAAAAATTCTCACCAAAATACTAGCCAATAAGTTCCAACAGTCCATTAAAAGGATTATTCACCACGACCAATTGGGATTTATCCCTGGGCTGCAAGGTTGGTTCAACATCCGCAAATCAATCAACATGATACGATACATTAACAAAAGAAAGAACAAGAATCATATGATCCTCTCAATAGATGCAGAAAAAGCATTTGACAAAGTACAGCATCCTTTCTTGATCAAAACCCGCCAGAGTATAGGGACAGAGGTTACATACCTCAATATCATAAAAGCCATCTATGAAAAACCTACAGCAAATATCGTTCTCAATGTGGAAAAATTAAAAGCTTTCCCCCTGAGGTCAGGCATGCGGCAGGGATGTCCGCTATCACCACTGTTATTCAACATAGTCCTAGAAGTCCTAGCCACAGCAATCAGAGAACAAAAAGAAATCAAAGGCATCCAAATTGGCAAAGAGGAAGTCAAACTCTCACTCTTTGCAGATGATATGATACTTTATGTGGAAAACCCAAATGACTCCACCCCAAAACTGCTAGAACTCATACCGAAATTCAGCAAAGTGACAGGCTATAAAATCAATGCACAGAAATCAGTGGCCTTCCTATACACCAACAAGACAGAAGAGAGAGAAATGAAGGAGTCGATCCCATTTACAATTGCACCCAAAACCATAAGATACCTAGGAATAAATCTAACCAAAGAGGCAATGGATCTGTACTCAGAAAACTATAAAATACTCATGAAAGAAATTGAGGAAGACACAAAGAAATGGAAAAACGTTCCATGCTCATGGATTGCAAGAACAAATATTGTGAAGATGTCAATGCTGCCTAGAGCAATCTACACATTCAGTGCAATCCCCATCAAAATACCATCCACATTTTTCAAAGAAATGGAACAAATAATCCTAAAATTTGTATGGAACCAGAAGAGACCCCGAATAGCCAGGGGAATGTTGAAAAAGAAAAGCAAAGCTGGCGGCATCACAATTCTGGACTTCCAGCTCTATTACAAAGCTGTCATCTTCAAGACTGTATGGTACTGTCACAAAAACAGGCACATAGATCAATGGAACAGAATAGAGAGCCCAGAAATGGACCCTCAACTCTATGGTCAACTCACCTTTGACAAAGCAGGAAAGAACGTCCAATGGAAAAAAGACAGTCTCTTCAACAAATGGTATTGGGCAAATTGGACAGCCACATGCAGAAGAATGAAACTGGACCATTTCTTTATACCACACACAAAAATAGACTCCAAATGGTTGAGAGACCTAACGTGAGACAGGAGTCCATCAACATCCTAAAGGTGAACACAGGCAGCAACCTCTTCGACCTCAGTCGCAGCAACTTCTTCATAGAAACATTGTCAAAGGCAAGGGAAGCAAGGGCAAAAATGAACTATTGGGACCTCATCAAGATAAAAAGCTTTTGCACAGCAAAAGAAACAGTCCACAAAACCAAAAGGCAACCGACAGAATGGGAGAAGATATTTGCAAATGACATATCAGATAACGGGCTAGTATCCAAAATCTATAAAGAACTTATCAAACTCAACACCCAAAGAACAAGTGATCCAATCAAGACATGGGCAGAAGACATGAACAGACATTTTTCCAGAGAAGACATCCAAATGGCCAACAGACACATGAAGAAGTGCTCACCATCACTCGGCATCAGGGAAATCCAAATGAAAACCTCCATGAGCTACCACCTCACACCAGTCAGAATGGCTAAAATGAACAAGTCAGGAAATGACAGATGTTGAGGAGGATGCGGAGAAAGGGGAACCCTCCTACACTGTTGGTGGGAATGGAAGCTGGTGCAGCCACTCTGGAAAACAGTATGGAGGTTCCTCAAACAGTTGAAAATAGAGCTACCATACGATCCAGCAATTGCACTAGTGGGTATTTACCCCAAAGATACAAAGGTAGGGATCTAAAGGGGTACACGCACCCCGATGTTTATAGCAGGAATGTCCACAATAGCCAAACTGTGGAAAGAGCCAAGATGTCCATCGACAGATGAATGGATAAAGAAGAAGTGGTATATATACACAATAGAATATTATGCAGCCAATAAAAGGAATGAGATCTTGCCATTTGCAACGACGTGGTTGGAACTGGAGGGTGTTATGCTGAGTGAAATAAGTCAATCAGAGAAAGACATGTATCATATGACTTCACTGATATGAGGAATTCTTAATCTCAGGAAACAAACTGAGTGTTGCTGGAGTGGGGGTTGGGTGGGAGGGAGGGGGTGGCTGGGGGATAGACATCGGGGAGGGTATGTGCTATGGTGAGTGCTGTGAATCGCACAAGACTGTTCACAGGTCACAGATTTGTACCTCTGAAACTAATGCAATATAGGTTAAGAAAAAAAAAAGAAGAAGGTAGCAGGAGGGGAAGAATGAAGGGGGGGAAATTGGAGGGGGAGACGAACCATGAGAGACGATGGACTGTGAAAAACAAACTGAGGGTTCTAGAGGGGAGGGGGGGGGGTGGGTTAGCCTGGTGATGGGTATTAAAGAGGGCGTATTCTGCATGGAGCACTGGATGTTATACACAAACAATGAATCATGGAACACTGCATCAAAAACTAATGATGTAAAAAATTCGAAAAAAAAAAAGTAGTGCTCTCTGGAATATCATTTTTGGAAAATAAAAAATCTTGCGGGGCACTTGGGTGACTCGGTTGGTCAAGCGAGTGCCTTCTGCTCAGGTCATGATCCTGGACTCCCAGGATCGAGTCCCACATTGGGCTCTCTGCTCAGCGGGGAGTCTGCTTCTCCCTCTGACCTTCCCCCCCTCTTATGGTCTCTCTCTCTCTCTCTCTCTAATAAATCAATAAAATCGTAAAAAAGAATCTTGCTGCATGAGGTCCAGACTAACATTTCAGTGTTCCCCTTGAGTACGAGGAGAGGATTGAAGAGCAGGAAGAGGTCTTTGGTTCCCACTGTTGGCATCTTTGGCCATAGGAGTTTGATAAGACATTAATTAGAACATGAATCAAAGCAAATAGAAAGGGGAACACCTATGCAGCCAGCTTCAACAGCCGCCCTTGACATTTTGCAGCTCCTTGTAAGCCCCTAGCAAGGGAAGCCATTGATAGGGAGGGTCTGAGAAGGCTTCTGATCAAACCAAGTCAACTGTAGATAAATTTTACCTTCTGTCTGAGGGAGTAGGTTACTTTTTGGGCATTAACTTATTTCTAATGTCTAAGCATGGCTGGGGTTAGGATTTTTTTTAAATAACGAGTAAGTACAAGTAAAAATCCTTAGCACATACCACCACCACCACCACCACCACCCTCCACCACCACCATGCTAGATCTATTTGAATTTGCATCTCTGGGGATGGGGCCCAGGAATCCGTGTTTTTTTCAGAAACGTCCAGGAGATAAGGTTTCTAACATTTCGATCTTAATCTTTCCTCACTTCAGCTATCATTTCTTATTGCTACAGGTGTCTTTCTTCACTTTAGGCTGTACCTTGCTGAAGATTTATCTTGTGAAGTCAATAACCATAGTTCACATGCAGTTGCAAATCAGTGGTCTCTGCAAAAGGACTTGTCTTGCAAGCCTAGAGCCAAAGAAGGAAGCTGATGGTTTTCTTTTTCTTTTCTCTTACCCTTTTCTTACTAGCCTTTGACTGAGTTCTTGATGGTTGCAGTCACTTGGTGTCTCACTCTTGCAAAAACAGAGCCGTTCTCCTTTGGATCCCATGAAGGTCTTAATTGCGGATTGCTGTGAGCCATGGGGGTATTTGCCACCAATTCCTGTGATTTTTTTCATAATTGGGCTCTTTCAGAGAGATCTTTCTCAAACATCACTCTGAACTTTTCATTTCCCTCCCTAAAACCCTTGCGTTTCTCTCTCTGTCTTCCAGCACAAAGATCAAACTCTTTAGCTTATCCCTTGAGGCACTGGAGATGTAGACCTCACAGTCTCTGTAACTCCTGCTATTCCTTCATATGTCTCTCCTCACCAAGCCGTGTATGCGGTCGTCTGACAGCTATGTGCTACTTCTTCCATCTTGGTTCAGGCAAGTCCTCTCCCCAGGGTGGCTCCCTTCTAACTCCCCAGTCTCCAAAATTCAGTTCTGTTCCAAGAACGCTTCTCTGAATGCTTACAGATTCAGATTCTTGTAACTGTGCTTTTTATTTTTTTAAGATTTTATTTATTTATTTGAGAGAGAGCGAGAGAGTGCAAGAGAGAATATGAGCAGGGGGGAGGGGCAGAGGGAGAGGGAGAGGCAGACTCCCTCCTGAGCAGGGAGCCCAGGGACCTGAGATCATGTCTCAGGTATATGAGATAGATAGATATGTAGTGACAGGTTCATAAACTGGAAATGTACCCATTTGCTTTTATTTTGGTTAAGTAAAAATTTGAAAAGAATATGGTAGTCCTAAGGAAATACTCTTTAAAATATGATGAATACTTTTACATAAATCTGCTTACAGAAATTAAATGTTTTCATTTGCTAAATTAATGCCAAGTAAATCTTAAAGAAGATACTCATTAGGAGTTCCCAGATAAAACTCATATTCCATTAAAAAAAATCTATAAGTTTGTAATTCAGTATTGTGATAGTTTCCAAGTTATGGTATAATAAGCATAATTATTGGATTTATGTTATTTTACCACTCTTACACTGATGGTATTTCATAAAAGCTTTTACCAATACTTATAATTTTGTGGGATCATTTTCTTAAGTCAGGCTGAGAAATGCTAGGTATGTGTTAAACACAAAATACTAAATGAGGATTCATTAAAAAATAACATTTTGGTGCACTGATTCTGAAATTTCAGTTGACACTGTAGCGCGGTGTGTATTCCGTCTTTGAAAGCACGAAGAAAGGGCTGAGTTTATATGAACACTTCATTCATAAGACAAACATTTGCGATACACGTACCCTATATTTAACATTATCGCAAATAGTGCAAATATTTCCTCAAGGTTTTTTATGGGATTATTACAACTTGCTTTAGATAAAGGGAAACGTATTTTTAAAAATCTGTCCTCTACTGTACAGGATAAAGCTATAGGGAATAGAAAGGTTTAAGGCATAAAAGCTCAAGCTAGATAAAACTCTGATACCATTTCTGTTGTTTGTCTGCAACAAGATTGCAGGAGCTTGAAACCTCTGGGGTCAAACGGAGTCAGCTGTTAGAGAGTTTTTCAACATAAGATTGCCTCCACCATTGTAAACCTTGTATTAGATTTCCTGTACAAGATATAGCTTTACTACATAAGGCAATACAAGGAAAGCAGTAAATAAGAGAGGTCACATTTTTCTTTCCCTGCCTGGATCTTGTGGTCCTTTATCAGACCCTTCGAGTTTCTTTCTTTCCTTTCCTGAAGTGGAGGTCTTCCTAGCTGAGCTGATTCCACGCATCTTGTTTTCCTGTCTGTCTTTCAGAGTATTCGGAGCAATGAACAGAGCTGGCTCATGCCTTCGTGTTGCTTTTACAGCTTCTGTGTCCATGGTTTTATTATTATTTTTATTTTTGTAAAGATTTTATTTATTTACTTGAGAGAGTGAGCAAGGGAGAGAGAGAGAAAGAACATGTGCAAGCATGCATGGGTGGGGGTGGGGAGGAGTGGAGGGAGCGGGAGAAGCAGGCTCCCCGCTGAGCGGGGAGCCCGGTGTGGGGCTTGATCAGATCCGGGACTCCAGGATCATGACCCCAGCTGAAGGCAGACTCTTAACCAACTGAGCCACGGTTTTATTTTTTAAGGAGTAATATCAGTATATCTATCACAAATTACAGACTAAGAGCTTACTCTGTGTAAGAACATTTATATGGAATAACAACAAAAAAGCACCCTCTCTATTCCCTTCAGAGTCAACTAATGTCTTCAGAGCATAGGGGAGGACAAAGTTTTCCTCAACCCTCTTAGGCTCCCTGGCTAGGTCTGAAAGTTAAACTGACCGAGACAGATTAACAAGAGAAAAGCATACACATTTATTCAATGATAGTCTTCCATGATACAGGGCCCTTCATAAGGAAACGAAGACTGGGAGAAACAGACCTGAGTATTGTTATGCTAGGTTTGATCAAAAGTGGGCAGAAATATGATAGGTCAGAGAATATGACGTAAGTGTAGTGAACTGGGGGAAATTTAGCAAGGTCTGTGAGTTCCTCTCAGAATGCCTTAGTCTTTGAAGATAAGGATGTTCCTTTCCTCGGGGTATAGGGAGGTACCTCCCACCGGAGGGCTTTATGGCCTGTTTCTGGGGTTTAGGAGAGGGGGAAGGTCACCGTGACCTTCTGCCATTTTTTTTCAGACTCCTTCAGTTTAAGATATTCAGTATACCAAGATGCCAAATTCTGGCGTAGTGTGTCCTGAATCCCTTCAAGAGGTATAAACCATGACAATGATCAGCTACATTTTCCCAAAAGATTTAAGAATGTAATTGCAAACCCTTACTTCTACCGCTGCAATTTGATTCCTCCTATTGTAGGCATTTAAGTGACTCTTAAATCACTAAAGAACTAATTTCATGTTTTAGAGACTTTGTCATCTGACCATCTGCTTACCTAAAATAGAAATTCAGAAATCAAAAAACATTTTATTTTATTTTCCGCAAATAGATTACAGGGAAAAGACATTTCTCCAAAGACATACAAATAGCCAATGAATAGCAACATGAAAAGATACTGAATATCATTAGCCATCAAGGAAGTGAAATCAGAGCTTCAAGGGGATTCACATACATTTGCATGGCCACAATCAAAAATAAATTACCCAGTGTGGACAAAGATGTGGAGGAACCGGAATCCTCATGTGTTGCTGGTGGGAGGTAAAATGGTGCAGTTGCTTTGGAAAACAGTCTGACAGTTCCTCTAAAATTTAACATGGAGTTATCATATGATATGGCAATTCTGCTCCTAGGTATGTACCCAACAGAAATGAAACACATGAGCACACAAAACCATGCCTACACGTGTCCATAGCACCACCATTTATAATAGGCAAAAAATAGAAACAATACGCTACGACTTGGATGAGTCTTGAAGACATGCTGAGTGAACGAAGCGAGTCACAGAAGACCACATGTTGAATGATTCCGTTTATGTAGACTTGAGAGTGTCTGTAGAGACAGCAGACCAGTGGTTGCCTAGGACTGAGTGGGGAGGAGTAGGGAGAGGGTACTCATGATGATAGGGTTTCGTTATTGGGGTGATGAACATGTTCTAAACTTAGGTTGTTGTAATGGTTGCACAACTATGAATATTTATGCTTTATGTGGGTAAATGTTATGGTATGTAAGTTATAAGTAAAATGTTTGTTGAAGAATCAGATGAAAATTAGATCTCAGGATTGTCTAATTTCGATATTGACTAGAATAACCCACAAGGGCATATTTAGTTTTATAGATTTCTTATAAACTATTATTTCATATAAATGTTCTTACATTTTAAGTTTTGTTTTTTTCATTTTTTTTCCCCTCTCTATTCTGTCAAAACCCAGGCTTAGTACTTGGCTCTTAAAAGGGAAAGAAAAAACATATGTAAGGACAAAAGTTTGATTTTATAAATCTTCCACTGTTGCCTTAAAGTTACCTCTTCTAGACTCGTGATGGCCTTCCTCACTTGGTGAAACAAGCCTGATTTTCTCTGAAAGTGTGAAAACTGTTCTGCCTTCTCTCCAACCCCTTCTTAAAGCAGAATGATGTAATGGGGTGAATAGGGGTGGGAGCCAGACAAATGTAGGTTCAGTGGTACCTCTACCTCCTGTAAGCTCTGGGACTCAGGACCAACCTGTTAGCTGCCCTAAGCATATTTCTTATGAATGCCTCCATGTTTTAATCAAATCAGAGGTGATGTATGTCAAGCGTCTGGCATTTAGTAGGTTCTTTTTTTAAAAAAGATTTTATTTATTTGGGAGACAGAGCACAAGTGGGGGGAGGGGGAGAGGGAGAAGCAGACTCCCCCTGAGCAGGGAGTCCTACACAGGGCGTAGGACCGTGGGATCCTGACCTGAGCCGAAGGCAGACGCTTAACTGACTGAGCCACCCTGGTGCCCCTTAACAGGTTCTTGATAGATGCTTTTTAGATATCAACCATGGCGCAGCCTTCCCAAAGAGGGCATGGAATGGAACTTAGGACTGAAATCTGTGTGAGTACTAGAGTACCTGAAAGACCTACTTGCTACCACCACCTTCCTCCCTGAAGAACAAATATCTCTCCTCCCCCCAGTATTGTGGCTGGTGCCTAAAAGCCCACTATTAGAAGCCCTTTTGATCAAATTCGAAATATATGATCACTGTGTAAATAAAGATGTCAACTGGAGTAAAAATATTTCAAATGGTGATAGTCCATGGCTCTATGGATGTAAGTGGATTTTTCTTCCTTATTAAAAGGAAACAATGAAGGCTTTAGTAGTATGGCATGCAAGATCCAAAAGACACAATTGATGCCTGAAGGTGAGCTGGAGAGAACACTACTTGCTTGGGGTGGCAGCCACAATCATGTCTGTGGAACAGGTCTGTGGTTTGGGGAGGCTTAGTGAAAAAACAACAACATTCAGCACCTCCCGCAACCCGCCTTATTCCTTCTCTCCCTTGAAGAGCAAATTTGTACAGAAACACCACATTCCAGCCCTCGTCATTGCGAGACTCCATCCAGTGCTGGCCCTGACAGAGGTGAGTTTCACAGTCCTGCCTTGGCTGGTCCTGGCTGTGTCCCTGACCAAGTCATCAGTCTTTCCCCTCCGTGTGAATAAATCCTGGGTGAAAGAGAAAGGACAAGGGATACTGAAAAGCCTCTTTTCTCCTCTCCCCAGGATAATCCAACTCGAATTCTTCAGGAGAGGCAGATTTGGGCCCTTTTAAACCAAGGTTATTATTGCTCAAGGCTCAGTAAGTTTTCATGTCCCAGCAGAGGCACGAACTGGGGGGGAAATTGCTAAAACTTGTTTATCTGAAAACAATGACAACAAAATCCCTACCAACCAAAGATCCTGGAGCTCATCTCACTTACAATTCACAAAGCATTCTAATTAAGCAAATTTTGTTTCCCCTCTAGGCAAACAAAGCCTCAAATGAGGATGGAATACAAGTAGTCTGAACACATGTGAAAATGAGAGATTCCTGTGTTCCAAGCAAGGTCCTCCTCATAGGCTCACAATGGGGCTTTGATGTCACCACTTGAAAGGCCTTGATTTGAATTTAAATTTGGGTGTGCTAGAAATGCTGTGCATTAAATCACTTAAACCCAATGCAAACTTTCCTTTAAGAGGAAAACAAAAATTCTAATTTGCTTAATTTACAAACATCGATTTGGTTAATATGTATCCTTAATTATGATCGGGTTCAAAGGCAAAGTCGAAAAGCATAAATTACGGCAGGGTTTGATACCATTTCCAATAAAGCTATTGGAAAAACAATAATAGAGCAAATGCTAGGCAGACACTTTTAATGCTTTTGTTATGTAGGTCCTTTTGTGGGGGGGTGCAGAGGAATAGTTAGATGAGTTTCAAAAAATTTTTGGCAGAATTTTTTTTCTTTTTCTTTCTTTCTTTCTTTTTTTTTTTTTTTTGCAGGGGAATCTGTAGAGGGTTTATTCTCACTGAAACATAAGCAGGCTGATTTTATGGTTTCAAGATTTCTTCTGTTGTCTAGATGATAAGCTGTGTGAGGATTAGGTAGGACATATTCCTGGATTACAGGCAGAGACATTTACCAAAGGAACTGTAGTATCCGAATGTAAACTCAACATTCTTGCCGGCGGCGTAGTAGATCTTGCCAGGAAGACTATGAGATTTGCAGATTCTGAAACAATTCAGGTTTTATGAGCGACTTTTTATAAAAGGTGGCATTCATCCGAGAGAGTCACTCTTAGTCACCACTTGGCTGAAATAATTTTTGATGTGTGATGTTTCTGGTGATAATATGTACTAAATATAACTGTATTACATCTAATCGATTTACCACAACTTTCCCTCCACCCCCGAGAAAACAGGGTCATACATAGATACCTTCCCATTTTAACTATAGTATTTTATGTTCCATTTCCTATTAAGCCTCACGTTCACTAGATTATCTCTGAAGGAACAGGATTTCTATTTGCTTGTTTTTCAGTCTGGCTTCTAACAGAAGGGCTGTCTCATTTATTTACCTCAGCCTGGGTAGGCAAAAGCAAAAAGCAACTGTTGGGCCTACATCAAACTAAAAAGCTTTTGCATACGGAAGGAAACTGTCAACAAAATGAAAAGGCAACCTAGTGAATGACAGAAGATATTTGCAAATGATATATCCAGTAAGGGGTTAATACCCAGGAGGGCCTCAGGGCCCTGACTCTTGACTTCAACTCAGGTCACAAACTCAGGGGTCCAAGATTGAGCTCTGTGCTCAGCAGGGAGTCAGCTTGAGATTCTCTTTCTTCCTCTCTCTCCGCCCCACCCCTGCTCATATGCTCTCTCTCTGTCAAATAAAAAAAAACTTTAAAAAATTAATAAAAAATAAAAATAAGATAAAAAATGAGAAAAGAGAAATAACAACCAACACCACAGAAAAACAAACAGAATATTTTGCAGAACTAGATGCTAACAAATTGGACAACCTAGAGGAAATGAATAAATTCCTAGAAACGTACACATTTCCAAAACTGAAACAGGAAGAAATAGAAAACTTGAACAGACTGATAACCAGTAAAGAAATTGAGTCAGTAATCAAAAAACTCCCAACGAACAAAAGATCCAGGACCAGAAGGCATCACATGCAAATTTAAAGAAGGATCAATACTTATTCTTCTCAAACTATTCCAAAAAACAGAAGAGGAAGGAAACTTCCAAATTCATTCTATGAGGCCAGCATTACCCTGATACCAAAACTAGATAAAGACAACACTAAAATAGAAAACTACAGGCCAATATCCCTGATGAACGTGGATGTAAAAATCCTCAACAAAATACCAGCAAACAGGATCCAACAATACATTAAAAAATCATTCACCACAATGAAATGGGATTTATTCATGGGCTGCATGGGTGGTTCAGTATTTGCAAATCAATCAACACAATACACCACATTAATAAAAGAAAGGATAAGAGCTGTATGATTTCAATAATGCAGAAAAAGCATTTGGCAAAGTACAACATCCGTTCATGATAAAAACCCTCAACAAAGTAGGTTTTGAGGGAATGTAGCTCGACATAATAAAGGGCACATATGAAAACCCCACAGCTAACATTGTTCTCAGTTGGGAAAAACAGAGCTTTCCCCCTAAGGTCAGAAACAAGGCAAGGATGTCTGTCCCCTCTCACCACATTTTTTCAACATGGTACTGGAATTCTTAGGCCCAGCAAGCAGAAAAGAAGAAATGAATCCAAATTGGTAAGGAAGACGTAAAACTTTCATTATTTGCAGAGGACATGAAATAGAAAACCTGGAAGACTCCACCAAAACACTACTAGAACCGATAAATGAATTCAGTCGAGTTGCAGGATACAAAATCAATATACAGAAATCTGTTGCATTTCTATACACCAATTATGAAGTGGCAGAAAGAGAAATTAAGAAAACAATCTCATTTACAGTTGCATCCAAAATAATAAGATACTTAGGAATAAACCTAACCAAAGAGGTGAAAGACCTGTACTCTGAAAACTATAAAACACTAATGAAAATAATTGAAGACACAAAGAAATGGAAAGACATTCCATCCTCCCGGATTGGAAGAATAAATATCATTATAATGTCTATGTTATGCAAAGCACTCTACACAGTTAAATGCAATCCCTATCAAAATACCAACAGCATTTTTCACAGAACTAGAACAAACCTGAAATTTGTATGGAACCACAAAAGACCCCGGATAGCCAGAGCAGTCTTCACAAAGAAAAGCAAAGCTGGAAACATCATAATTATGGACTTCAAGTTATACTACAAAGCTGTAGTGATCAAAAGAGTATGGTAATGGCACAATAACAGGCACATAGATCTATGGACAGAATAGAAAACTCAGAAATGAACCCACAACTATATGATCATTTGGTCTTTGACAAAGCAAGAAAGAATGTCCAATGGGAAAAAGACAGTCTCTTCGACTAAGGGTGTCGGGCAAATTGGACAGCCACATGCAGAAGAAGGAAACTGGACCACTTTCTTACAGCACACACAAAAATAGACTCCAAATGCCTTAAAGACCCAAATGAGATCTGAAACCATAAAAATCCTAGAAGAGAACACAGGTAGTAACTTCTTTGACAGCGGCTTTAAGAATTTCTTTCTAGCTATATTTCCTGCACCAAGGAAAATAAAAGGAAAAGTAAACTATTGGGACTGTATCAAAAACAGTGAAGGAAACAACGAGCAAAACTAAAAGGCAAAAGAGAGGGTATTGGCAAATGACATATCTGATAGAGGCTTAGTATCCAAAATATATAAAGAACTTATCAAACTCAACACCCAGGGCCCCTGGATGGCTCAGTCAGTTAAGCGTCTGCCTTCGGCTCAGGTCATGATCTCAGGGTCCTGGGATCGAGCCCCGCATCGGGCTCCCTGCTCCGCGGGGAGCCTGCTTCTCCCTCTCCCACTGCCTGCTGGTCCACCTGCTTGTGTGCGCTCTCCCTGTCAAGTAAATGAATAAAATCTTCAAAAAAATAAAAAAATAAAACTCAACCCCAAAACCAAATAATCCAGTTAAAAAATGGGCAGAAGACATGAATAGACATTTTTCCAAAGAAGACATCCAGATAGCCAACACACACATGACAAGATGCTCAACATCACTCATCATCAGGGAAAGGCAAATCAAAACTACAGTGAGAGATCATGTCACACCTGTCAGAATGGCTAAAATCAACACAAGAAACACCAGGTGTTGGCAAGGATGTGGAGAAAGGGGTACCCTCGTGCACTGTGGGTGGGAATGCAAACTGCTGCAGCCACTGTGGAAAACAGTATGGAGGTTCTTCAAAAATTTAAAAATAGAACTACCCTACAATCTAGCAATTGCAATACTAGGTATATATCCAAATAATACAGAAATACTAAAAGGAGTACATGCACCCTGATGTATATAGCAGCATTATCTACAATAGCCAAATTATGGAAACAACCCATGTCCATCAACTGATGAATGGATAAAGAAGATGTGTATACACACACACACACACACACACACACACACACACACACACACACACACACAAAATGGAATATTATTGAACCATAAAAAAGAATGAAATTTTGCCATTTGTAATGACATGGGTAGAGCTAGAATGTATTTATGTTAAGCAGAGAAAAACAAATACATATGATCTCACTCCTGTGGAATTTAAAAAATAAAAACAAGCAAAGGGGAGAAAACAAGAGAGAGAGAGAGAGAGAGAGGCAAATCAAGAAACAGTCTCTTACTGTAGACAACACACTGATGGTGTCCGGAGGGGAGGTGGGTGGGCAGATGGTTAAATAGGTGATGGGGATGAAGGAGTGCACTTGTCCTGATGAGCACGGGGAGGTGTATGGAAGTGTTGAATCACTATATTGAAAACCTGACACTAATATTACACTGTATGTTAACTAACTGGAATTTAAATAGAAACTTAAAAAAATAAATAAAGGTTTGGTAACATACCCCCCCAAAAAATTCCTTCTATTTGTCATAATATTGTTAAATTGCTTTTTTGTTTTCAATTTTGTTTATTTTAGGATTAGGCTTACGCAATGCTTTGCAGACTTTTATTTGTATGTGAATCACTGGCTGATCTTATTAAAATGCAGGTTTTAATTCAGCAGGTCTGGGGTGGGTCTCACATTCTGCATTTCTAACAGGCTTCCAGGTGATGCTGATGCTGCTGGTCCAAGACACCTTTTCATTAGCAAGAGTTTAAAGCAAACTCAGTTCCCTTGAGCCTGTGACATCACATAGGGGCGGGAGGAGAAGGTCTGGTATGGGCGCCTTGGTATATTTCCCTGCAGGGATGGAAGGACTGTGGTGCCCCCAAATTCAGATTAAATTTCCTCAAGGATTTTTCCTCTGTTACCTGAAACATTTCTACAAGAAAATCGAAGGTTCTGCTGTATTGCTTTGTCAACGATTATGAGTTTCAGATTTCAAAGGTGGTTTTTTTTTTTTTTTTTTTTTGAGAGAGAGCGAGCAAGCATGTGCTTGAGCTGGAGCGGGGAGCGGAAGAGAGAGAGGGAGAGAGAATATCAAGCAGTCCCCCTCCCTGGCACCCCCATCTTCTCCCCACCCCCAGCTGAGCACAGAGCCCGATTGGGGGCTTGATCTCTCTACTCTGAGATCATGACTTGAGCCAAAATCAAGAGTTGGATGCTCAATGGACTGAGCCACCCAGGTGCCCCTAGATTTCAAAGATTTTTTTAAACATTTTATTTGACAGAGAGAAAGAGAGAGAAAGCGCAAGAGCATGAGCAGGGGGAGTGGCAGAGGGAGAGGGAGAAGCAGACTCCCTGTGAGCAGGGATTCCCCGCCCCCCCCCCAATGCAGAACTCGATCCCAGGGCCCTGAGATCATGGTCTGAGCCGAAGGCAGATCTTTAACTGACTGAGCCACCCGGGCGCCCCTCCAAGATTTTTTAAAGTATTTTTTCAATTATCTTGTCCCCACAAGATTTAACAATCCCTTTTTAGCCAGTTACCTTTATTGAATCTTCTTGAGACATCCCACATCGTTTTTGTAGAAATAATATTTTTCACATTCATATAAATAATATATTTCTATCTTTGTATGTGTTACAAACATTAGTACAATGGTCATAAACTAGTTTATGAACAGAGCTGACATGAATATCCATTCATCATCATGATGCAGGCAGGCTGGGTCCGAGAATCTAGCGGAAGATCCTATAGGACGAGCCAAGAGGGTCCTTGGCTTCATGAAGGAGAGAAATCAAACGCACGCAGAGGAAGTGGAAAGAGTTTGTTAGTGTGAGTGACAGGCAAGGCATAGCATCTGGAGCATCCGGGAGACTTAGAAAGGAAAGGAAAATGAGTCTCGCATTTGCTTGGGGCTGATGGTTTATATTGGAAGAGGGTCTAGGGTCCGTGTTCCTCCAGGAATCCAGGACAAGGTCCAATCAAAGGCGAGTGCCGGGTGAACAATAGGGGCTATTCTTCCATAAATTACCCAAGGCAGGGGTATGGATGCCAGAGTCAACTGAGGTTTATTTGAAGCTAATGTCCCAGAACATGTTCAGGATCTGGCTCTTCTTGGATGTTATCAGGTGTTTGAGGGCCTAGAACAAACTCAGAGAGTGATTGACTCGCTCGCTTCCTCCCTGAAATGGGAACAAAGCTTCGTGGGCTACTTCGGAGGCAAAATACCGAACAGGAGCCAATGGGGCCTGGCGGAAAAGGAACAGACACAGAGCCTCTCTCGAATGGAGTCCCTTCAGCCCCCCCAACCTCAACAGTTTTCACAGAAATCACCTTTAGTTCTTTTGCAGTCCTATTCCCCAGGTATGTACTACGTATCCGTGTTTGCCCACCGCT
Organism: Zalophus californianus; assembly: GCF_009762305.2. Classification (NCBI taxonomy): domain Eukaryota; kingdom Metazoa; phylum Chordata; class Mammalia; order Carnivora; family Otariidae; genus Zalophus; species Zalophus californianus. The sequence goes on along the minus strand of NC_045609.1, from coordinate 5,810,592 downwards.
CTGCCCGGGCCTGCCCTCTCATCTATACCTTACAGCAGCGGGCTGGGAATCAACACACTGGGCAGGACAGACGTCGTGAGGCCGTAATGACGAGTAACTCATTAACGGTCGTCAAGTTTGCCTGGTGTCTAGAAGGATAGGTTTTGCCAGAGGATTGGGAAGCATGGATGGATGGTTAAGAAGTGCTCGGGTAAGAGAACTGTTGTTTAAAAACAAAAGGAGAGGGGGTGCCTGGGTGGCTCCGTCGTTCAGCGTCTGCCCTCGGCTCAGGTCATGATCCCAGGGTCCTGGGATCGAGCCCCGCATCGGGCTCCCTGCTCGGCGGGAAGCCTGCTTCTCCCTCTGCCACTCCCCCTGCTTGTGTTCCCTCTCTCGCTGTGTCTCTCTCTGTCAAATCAATAAATAAAATCTTAAAAAAATAAAATAAAAACAAAAGGAGAGGAGAGAGAGTGGGGAATCATTTCAACTGGGGGTGTTCAGGAAAAGCCCCTCTGAGTAAAGGGATACAGAAGTTGAAGCCAGAGTAAAGAGCAGGAACTCGCCCCTCACAGGCCTGGGGAAGGAGTGGCTTCAGAGGAAGAGAAAGTGCCAAGTGCAAAGCTCAGAGATGAAAAGGAATTCATGAATTCAAGGAAAGGAAGCTTGCCCAAAGCTGCTTCAGCCCTGAGTCAGGGCGCCAGGGGTCGGATGTGGGGTTGGTTTGTGGCTTTATAGGACACGGTGAGGGTGTGGGATTTTGTTCTAAGAGCAGTGTAAGCCGTGAGAGGTTTTAAATAAGGGAATGGCATGATCTGATTTTTTGTTATTATTTTTTTAATCAGTGCGGCTTCTGTGTGCAAATTACATGGTAAAATTTTTAAAAATTACTTAATAACAGATACGGACATCAAAGAATCCTGTTCATGTATCCTATATGTATGTCCATTCTAGAGCCATTAGCGTTTAATATTACATATATTTCTCCTTTTATAACTATATTTTTGAATTGAAAAATATATTGCTATTTTGGCTTAATATTTATTAAAAATGCAAAACATTTGTGGGAGAAAGATACTCATTGGATAGCATTATAGGATATTCCTTTGCTCAGCATACCTCATGAAAAGCTAGAAATAAAAAACGTGCTGTGCCTTTGTGTGTGTGTGTGTGTGTGTGTGTGTGCGCGCGCACACGCATGTTTGTGCGCGTGCTCATTTCTTTGTTCTGGGTGTTTGGATGTTTGCTTGGTTAGTTGATTTGGCAGAAATAGACTTGCTGAACAGTTGTCCAACTGTTTTTCTAGTTCACGTTTGTGAAGCTAGACACTAGAAATTTCAATTGAATCTAATAGCAGTGTTTCATACAGAGGAAAACAGGAGTTGTAAACTCAAAGTATTCCAGGGACTGGCCAGCAGTTGTGTGAATCACACCTACTGTAAGACCATAGGAGATGCTGGGCTTGTGGCCACAATGAGGAATATATGGTGTCCCTACATGCACTCAAATTCAAAATTTTGAAACCCTTGGGCTTAAATATCTGCAGATTTAATTGGCCCAAGGGTACAGATCGGGGTCCCTTGTTTAGAGCTTCCGAAGGACAAAACTGACAAAATTGATGGTGGGGAAGGGAAAGTATGTGATTCTAGAGATTTCAACAATGTAATTTCCCTGTTTCTTAAAATAGATGAGGATCATTTTCTCCGATGTTAACTGGCAAGTGCAGAAACATGAAGACATTTTGGATAGAGGCTTACCTTAAGACAGGAAAGCTATTCTGTTAGTAGGTAGGGGTTATGTTTACCCTCGGAGAGCCAGGTTATCATCTGGAAATGTTTTAATTCCTTATTTGTGTTGCTATGTTATTTAACATGTGAGCAAGGGTGATGTTTGGGACACAGAATATGATTTTATGGATGTTAATGCACCAAGCAAGCCCTATATGGGCCTTTTCATCCCATTACGAACTCAGCTATATGATTTTTAACATGGTTCATGTTTTGAATGTTATTAAAAGTGAATTTCTAAGGTAAAGGAAATTGGGGGCTGAGTTAGAGCAGATGTATCTTGTTCTGTGAAATTTCCAAGGATAAAGAGAGAGATTCATGAACATACAGGTTGTCTGATATTCCCTCCAGGTAGTAAAGCAATCAAAGCCTAACAGGTACAGGTACATCAAAGTAGCTCATGGACTTTTGCAGTAGCATTATTGAAGAATATTAGTAATGTAATGAGACAGAATTTTGGTTAGGACAGGTAATTAAGTAAAGAGACAAAATAATTTTCGGGGGGAACTGCTGGTTTCATTGCCTGATGCCCGAGAGATTAATCCATTCTACTTCCGTGATAGACAACAAATAAGTAATCAAACATTCTTTTTTTAAATGACCGACCTCTGTGACACGTGAGATTGATTTCAAGTGTCTGCAGGTTTAATGCATACTGGATCATACAAAAGCAACTATGGCTGAGAATGTTGTGTGTTTTATTCTAAGTCTTTAATGAGTAGTTACCTACCTTTGGCACCTACATTAACTCCTGCAGATAAAGAATTGTTCATTTACTAAAATACTTCAGCTTTTTTTCCTAGCGTAATACTTTAGTGTTTTTATGTACAATGTTTAATCACTGAGTTTACTTTTGATAATCCTACCCTGATGTCACTTTTGACACAATATAGGCCCTTTACTGACATAGGGTTTATACTGTGGTAGAAAAATACCAAGAAGAAACATGCTGTTCACATCTCATGAGAGAGGTGATTTGTAATATGAACACTTATAAAGCTGTATTTTCAACTAAAGGAGTAAACATTTGTTTCAGAGTGGATAAAAGCAAATGAAAATATGAGAAGATCTACTTAACATTTGGAATACGCATATGTATGAAATATATATGTATGAAATATATTAACAAACTGGATACCAGTATCATAATATTCATACTATTAAAGTTAATAATAGTAACATTAATATTGTTTTAAATGTTAATTCCCTTAAAATGAATTAGTTCCTGACAATAGAGTATTATTGACAAGACTGATGAGAAAAGCCAGCTCCAACCAGAAGTCTGTCTAGAGATTAGCTGACAACATAAAGCAGTGAGAGGCTGACTTATTCTTTTGTGAGAAGACCATGAGATGTGACTGATAGTTCAGTCTCTGCCACAGTGGGTTGCTGCACATAATTAGCCTTAGGCCTTGTCAGACCTAAGAGGAAGGCCTAATACACCATAGGAAATCAGGCTCTGTGTGCTTAGTTAATGTCCCATCAGAGCATGGGAAAGCAAGACGTTTTGCAAACTGAGATTATACTAAGGTTTTTGGTTTGGGTTTTTGTTGTTGTTTTGTTTTATTGTCATTTTTAATGCTTTTCTACCATTACAATTCTGAAAAGTATTGAGAAGTCATACATGATCTCGCTTGGATTAGTCCATCTTCCTCTGGGATTCACACTCGTTTATAGCTTATCAAATAACTCTTAAAATATAAGAGGGGAAGCGCTAATGGGCAGGCACTGATTAAAGTTGACATTTTCATATTCCCAAGAAACTACTGCTCAAGAGGAATAAGCCCTGAAGAGGCATTTGCAAATCAGTGTTTCACTCTGGTCTTTAGTGTTGTTACTAGGAACGAATTTGTGATTGCATTTGTCGCCTGTCCGTATTTGGGAAAATGCGAGATGCTCAGGGTTATAACCAGTGATTATGTAGTAAAACACCTAACATTCTGATTGTAGCACACGTATTGCTTGGATCACCTTCAAATGAAGTGAGGTTCTATCTGTCTGTCAGTACTGAAACAGTGAACCGGAAGTGAGGAGAACCCGTTTTATAAGGTCTATCAGAGCAAAGGAGATTGCTTGTTATCTGTTATTGGTTTGGTTTTTAATGCATCTCGTTATCATAGCTCATTTGTTCTGGGTGGAATCTCAATCTTTTTTGGGAAAATGGTACTCCCCCCTGAGACTGACAGAATGTTTTGTCCTTTCTCACCTGTGATTTCGGAATAGCAAATACAGAAATGAGGGACAGCCCATGTTCAGAGATCCTGGTCTGTGAAAAGTGGGAGGGGGGCATGGAGGGGAAAGTAAAATTGTGGAATGCAATGTAACAAGTGCTGTCACTTAGGAAGGTAACCGTACGGTCTTCCTGGGACCTGGAGAGTTCTCTGTGGGGGACACAAGCAAAAGGAGACCTAATATCTGGGCATGCACCAAGATGTTGCTACTGACACCACCCATAGATAACATGTCTTTACAGGTACAACTGTCAAACTACACAGATAATGGGTTTCAGAAAGGGATTTCTAGCCACTCCTGCAATTTTTTTTTTTTTAGGTTTTGCCTTTTTTCATTTAAAAGTATTCAGACCCATGGATCTCTCAAGAATAGGTATCTTTTGAATAATTCATTCATTAAAAACAAACATCAGATACTAAAGTCATCCTTAATTTTGCATTCCATTTATTTAGTCTGCATTGAACAATGCAGATTTAACTACAACAAAGAACATAACATCTAAGTTTTCAGTTAGAGCCCTTCGGTGAAAGCTTTGGGATAAAGCAATTATAACTTCCAAGTAATCAGGCCAACTCCAAGTTAGTATTAACCAGAACTATCATACATGTAAAGGAGAGTTATCCTCTCCAATATGGGGGAAGGGGGAAGCATACAGAAAACATGGCAAAGTAGACAGTATGAATAACAATGAAAAATATGAGAACAGGTGGCAGGAAATAGCCCAAGGAAGAAAACTTTGTAAAAAGAGTCAAGTATCCATTTAAGATGTCAACACCTCCTAAGAGGAAAAATTCAATTTACAAGTTTCAGCTCTCTCCTTGTATTAAATGCTACTTTTCCTGTTACTAGATGTTGGTTTCTCTTTTCCAGAGTAAGACCACCTGGTTATTTGGGTGTTTATGCTTCTGTTAATTATAGTTTGGTCTATGATACAAATTTTTATGTGTCCACAACTTCAAGGCTTAAAAATAAATTAGGTAGTAGCTCTCAAGAAAATGTGGTAAGCCCCACCTTCCTACTGATTTTTAAATCTCATGGGTATGTATTTTAGGGCTAACTGGCTTTATAATAAAAAGTAAAGTGAGTAATAACTAGCTGAGCAGAGAATTCTCTACGTACCTGGGTCTCAGTTATTCTGCTAACACAGTGATAGGTAAGTAGATATGCAAATAAGAAAACTGAAAGGCATGTTAAATGTTGGCAAGACTAAGATTTTTAAGTCCTGATTCTGGCTGACCACATGGATACCATCTGTATATGAGGCTAGTCACCAGGAACCTGGGAACTTTACTGCATGAAGCTCTCTGCTACTTAAGAGAAGTCCAACGCTGTGTAGAATTCACCCAGATAAACTGGTCCTTAGACACTGATTTTTAGAAAGACTATGAGAGAATTACTTAGATTCATATTCAGGGCATAAAGACTATCGAGAAACAGGAAGGTATTGAGAGAAGCTGAGTCTTATTGGGGCAGCCTTCAGTAACCTGGCTGATCCCAGAACTGTCGCAGCAAAATCTTCTGGCTCAAGGCCAGGCCAGAATACTGCTGATGTCTGAATGGCGGGATAAGTGAAACATCTCACCAGACGCATTCCTGGGTTTTTCAGGTAGCATAGCTTAAAAAAAAAAAAAAAAAATCTAATACCACAAGTTGAGACTTACCCTGTTAGCATTAACATTATGAAATATTTCGAAAACACTAAAACAACGCTTAACCTAATACAGCATTCTATTGTCCCCCAAATAGGATTTTGTATTTTAAACCGCTTACCAAAACATGTATCTTACAATTTTGAGGTAAACTTCATTTTCTTACACAACCAAAAATCTTAAACTATCTTAGTACATTACCATGTTAACAGGGCATAGTTTAGTCTTCATGTGCAGTTTTCACTGTTTAACCCAATATTTAAAAAAAAAAAAAATGTAGTTAACATATTGTAGACAGTTTTAATATTGCTGCATATTCTTTGTAATCTTATTTGGTATAATATAACCACGTTCAGAGCTATTTTTGTGTATTTACAGTGAATAAAAGTGAACAGACCCACTCCTTCCTCCCCTTACTCCCCCCCATTAAAGATAAAAACAAACAAGAAAAGATAAGACAACAAGATGAAATGAGATAAAGTTCGGGGAGGGAAACTCTAATCATTCAAGTGTAGGGGATGCAGAAGTCAGCTTTTTGCATCCATTCTGCATGCTACAGAAAAACTTTGAGACTACTGCCAAATATTTCCTAAAACCTTTCAAGAAGCTCCAGTAGATTTCTGAATTTGTTCCTTTAAAATTAGGATGCTCTGCCTTTGCTCAGGAGGCAGCATGGCAATCTGATCTGCAGTCAGCTGAAGAACCTGCATGATCAAAGCTGCCTTTTCTTGATCCTGTGGAGTTACCTGGCTCTGCCCAGGGCTGAAACTGCTAGGCTGGCCTCCACCTTGCTTGCCCGCCCCCTGCATGCCCGCTCCCTGCATGCCCACTGCTTGTATGCCCGCCCCCTGCATGCCCGCCCCTTGTATGCCCGCCCCTTGCATGCCTGCCCCTTGTATGCCCGCCCCCTGCATGCCCGCCCCTTGCATGCCCGTCCCTTGTATGCCCGCCCCCTGCATGCCTGCTCCTTGCATGCCCGCTCCTTGCATGCCCGCCCCTTGCATGCCTGCCCCCTGCATGCCAGCTCCAGGATTTCCCACCCCTGAAATGCTTGAGACCTGCCTAGGTCCCTGAGGACCACCTGCCCCCATATTAATGGGCCCAGGTCCCTGGATTCCACCAGTCATAGGGCCTCTGGAACCGGGGCCAGGGCCGCGTATCTCCATCCCTCTTCCGTCTATGCCTCTCGCTTCCATCCCTCTGGTTTCCATTGC